>NC_047532.1:32938155-33255030 GCF_012275295.1 Melopsittacus undulatus | reverse complement strand
GTCATTGCAGCAGCAGCACTAACCTGATCAAAGAGGAGAAGCACAGCCTGCCATAAGCTATTAAGTTAAAGCCTCAGACAGATTTCTGGTTTTGTCTGTTTTTCACTTGTCTCCTATTTCTTGCTTGTTCTTCAGGCTCATACTGGCTTTGAATCAGGTTAGACCAATTGAATGGAAAAAGGGAGGGAAGTGTTTTCCTGTATATTTGGGCAGAAACAGGCAGTTTTTGCAAAGTTGGCGAAGCTTCAAAATGTACAATATTTTTTTTCATGCATTCTTCTGCCAAAGTTACAGAAAAACATAACAGTGATTTTTCAGAAACCCCCTTTCTTTATATAGACTACATAACACACTTCCTCTCCAGGATTCATTCTTTTCTCTGCAGTGGAAATGCTCTCTTTTGCATTTGTAAGTCAGGTGGTGTTGAGTTCTCTTAGACCAATTGCATGAAATTCCCTTTGAAGAAAAGGCATTTTAAATAATTTCAAAACTGTAATAAAGAAGTACCAAAAGTCAGTAGTAGTTGGTCTGTTGGCACTATTGCTGGCTAATAAATCACAGTGCAAAAAGTTCTATGTACTGCAGGTGAAGGTACTGCTGTCTTCCTTAACCCAGCTGAAAGACTTTGCAAGGACAAAATCTTGGTCAGGGTTAGATCTTTCCATTACTGGTTGCTGTATCATTCCTTTGCCCTCTGTCAGGGCTTATGGTTTTTAGTTCATAAGGTAGATGTGTGGAATATGATGAATATACCTGCATTCAGATGAGGAGGCTGTGGGGCTGAGATGCTGCCATTCAATCTAAATATTCTGCTTCCTCAGCCAGAGTCTAATCTGGGACATAATTCCAATATTACTTGTCATAGTTTCATGTTGTGTAAAATGAACCTTGAAGTAGTTTTCATATTAATGCTTTTATATGTAGATCTTAAGCACAAATAAATTAACTTTATACTCTGAATAATTTAATAATGTATGCATACTTTGAGGTTTGTGTTATCTCTCCAGTCTCTCATCTCTCAAGACCCATTGATTTAGATGTTTCAATAAGAAGAAACAGAGAAACTTGTGGTACTACATTCTTTCATGACCCATGCCAAACCCATGCATGTTTGTTTCTGTTTTGAGGTGATGTTGACCTTTGGCTATGGGTAGCTGCTGTTTTTATAGATGAGCCCTCCAACTTTAGGTCTTTGTCCTCAATAGGATGTGGGAGTCAAATCTGACAAACACATAAAGGCAGGTGGAGTTTTTTATAAGTAGTTGTAAAGTTTAAAGCCTCCTGAAGACTTCAGCACATTAAAGAGGTTGAAGGAGAAAGCTATATATTGACAGGATATAACACAGTTTAAGTTTATGGGCAACTAGACTTTATTAAGAAATATCTAGGTACATTCTTGGTAAGACTTTTCAGAAGACAGTGCTGTTGTGTTTTGGAACAAGATCATCTAGAGTCTCTGAGAGATACCTAAATTATTTTTCGGTCTAATTGTATTTAATCTGCTGAGTTTTGATTTTTGCTTTTATTTTTTCCTTGGTAGTTGTTCGTGAACACATGAAAAGTTTTCCAAAGGAAAAAATAATGATTGTTTTTTGGTTTTGTTTTTTTTTTTTTACTTGAAATACATGATATGTGAAAATCGATTTGCCTAAATCTGAAGGAGAAAGAATGTCTAAAATGTGTAAGGTTTAAAAATACATGGTGGTAAAACATGATTAGTATAATTTTTCAGAATCAAAGGGCTGTTTGTATGATTTTAAAAAACATGAATAGTCTAACCACTTGTTACTTTGAACATAGAAGTATTAAGATTAAGCTAGTATAATGGGTATCTTTTCTTTGTTTTCAGTTATGATGTTATTTTTGCGGGGAGTCCTGAAGAACTGTTAAAGAAATTTCAGGAAATTAATCATAAAGTGGTGTTTGCAGCAGATGGGCTAATTTGGCCAGATAAAAGGCTAGCTGACAAGTATCCTGTTGTCCGGAGTGGAAAACGATTCCTGAACTCAGGAGGCAAGTGTGATTCTTGAATATAATGAATCGTTGAACTTCAGCATGACTTATTTCTGTCACCTATTTTATATATTTGCATGGAAAACTGTTCCTGAATTCCCCAAGTGTAAAATTGAGGACTGGATTTGTTGTCCTCCTCTTTGCTGTCTTCCTCCCCAGTCAAATAGCTCCTCTTCTGTGCTCAAGAACAGTTTTCATTCAAACTTACATAGTGTCTGCTGTCAATAACTTGTAAAAAGCGGGTAAATAAAGTCATGGCCGAGCAAGCAGCTGTGTCTTGCAATGAAGTGCTGTACAGGGGTGACCCAGCTGCCACTGACTGAATCTACTTCAGAAACAATCCAGTGTGCAAGTGCAGTCAAAGCAGTACATGGCATTTATAGGTACAGTTTAGCTGCATTACAGTTTCCTGACCTGGCTACCTTGTTCCTGGTGATCTCTGCATACATTACAGATATGTTGGTAGCCCTGCCTGGCCCATCAGCATGGCTAAGGCAGTTTTTTTCCAAGAGAAATACTAGTTACTCCAGTTAATCTCAATGATGTGTTAATTCTGGAATCCTCCTCGATTTAAATGTGAGCTTTGGTAATAATTTTGCAGTTAAGATATGCACTAACACTGATACTGTTTAACTGCTGCAGAGCACAGCGTATGTCATTTCCTAGGTACATGGACAAGGTGCAGATCTGGGAATGTTCCTGTTTCTTTCCTTCCCTTCTTTATCTCACCTATCTGCATGTTGGGTTTTTTTGTTTGGGTTTTGTTGTTGTTGTTTGGGTTTTTTCTTGTATGTAATTTTTTTATTTTTGTTGTTGCTATTTTGGCTTAAACATAACGTATATTAGTTTTGAGGTGAATTCTCTTTGTAGTCCTGGCAGTATTAGATTTAGGTTCCTCTGCCAGCAAGAAGTGATTGATGAAAATGAAACTTTTTTTCCACATATGGGGTCTTGGGGATAATGGTAATGTAATCTAATGCTTTGATGCTCTCGGGCCATACAAAACAGATATCTGTTCCCTACTTTTTAGCTTAAAATAGCATTTGTGTAAAAATGATCCTTAATTGTGAATTCTTTAAAACAGAAGCGGTACATATGACAGGAAGAAAACTGGATTTTGAGCTAAGTTGTGTGAATTTCATACTTCTCCTTTGCTAGCAACAAACAGTAAGAATGAAGTTCCCGACTGGCAGACAGCATTGGCAGAATAGTGCTTTTTATGGAAATAACTTATGTGTGTGTGATATTGCAGGATTTATTGGTTATGCTCCATATATAAATCGTATCGTGCAGCAATGGAATCTCCAGGATAATGATGATGACCAGCTGTTTTACACTAAAATCTATGTTGACCCATTGGCAAGGGTAGGTAGTGACTGGCTTTCTAATTTGTTTCTGCTTGAAATAACATGCTGCTCCTCATAAAAAATCAGGAGACAAAAATAAAAGGAATGCTGTCTCTTTATTCCTGAGTGCCATATTGACAGTTGTGTTTGTCCTCTGGAGGTTCCTCCTGTCGGAGTGATGAACAGGCTTCCAAAGGGTCATGACTTGATATATTATTCAGGCTGTCTGCAGATCCAGGCAGGTTGTGCTTCATTGTTAGAAATAATAGCTCTGAGGTATATGAGCAGGCACATTCATCTCGATGAGGGTCCCATGTACTTGGTGGTTTGACAGCCAGAGAATATGGTGGTTTTCCAGGGTGTCACTGAACTACTTGCTGATCCAGTGTTTTATATTTTGGCTTGCTGCCATTTCAGCTCCTGCCTGCAGCTGTCTCTGACTCTTAAGCTTTTTGTGCAGATACATTCAGTAAAGCTGCGTCATAAATTTTTGGTGAAGACCTCTCTGTCCCCTAGCTTAACAAAGTTCTCTGCTGAGTAGGAGCATTAAAGCATGATGGATGTCAGAGCTATGGCGCTGATGCTGGAAAAAGGAAAGTTAACAATGTATTGATGCAGAAAAACCTTTGGAAGCTGATACTGCTGAATTTGAGGTTGATTTTGAGCATTTGTAAGCTTAAGGCGGATGTGAAGTTGCTGAATTACATGTATGTTTTTCCACTAAGTTATGCCTGAAACATCAGGCATGTTTAGATAAAAGTGCAGAAATAGAGCAGAACATTTTAGTTGGAAAGGACCTGAAATGATGATCTAGTCCGAATGCCTGGCCAGTACGGGCTGACCAAAAGGTAAAGCACGTTGTGAAGGCACTGTCCCTTAAAAACTGGACCCTGATGCTTGGGGCATTGACCACCTCTCTAGGAAGCCTGTTCCAGTGTTAGACCATCCTCTCGGTAAAGAAATGCTTCTTGAGATCCAGTCTAAACCTCCCCTGGTGCATATCTGAACCATTCCCATGTGTCCTATCCCTACATCCCAGGGAGAAGAGTTCAGAACCTCTCTCTTCACTTCGCCTTCTCAGAAAACTGTAGAGAGCAGTGAGGTCACCCCTCAGCCCCTTTTCCTTCAAACCAGACAAACCCAAAGTACTTAGCTGCTCTTTGTAGGACATTTGTTTCAGTCCTTAATGTTTAAATTGATTTTATGCAAGTTAAGTCTGATGCTGCATATGCAATTGAAAGGGCAGGGTGTGGAGACATTAAAGCTGATCCGAGTCAAAAGTAATATAATTACCTGTCAAAAGAGATTGTCTTCTATAAAAAAAAAAAGGGTACTTTACAGTGCAGTAGATTCAAAATGCCTCCGTGGTGCTTAGGTTGGGATACTACACTAATACATTAGCACCAGTTCTCTCTACAGTATTGTCTAATGCTGTAACAAGTTTTGGAAGACCAAACCAGAATATGTTACATATATAAGGGTTTTTAAGTGTGTTTGAAAGGTTATATACTTGTTGATCAACATGTTAAAACTTAAAAACATTATACTTTAAAGAAAAATCTAGGTAGGAGTAATAATACAGTATTAGGAACATGTTCTAAAACCACTGGTGTTTTCTATTCTGACATGATACTTAGATTTGGCTTTTATATTTTTGAGATTATGAAACATAGTATGTTTTGTTGCTTGGCTAAGACTAGACTTGCTAATTTATTCATTTTTTAGGATAAGACACAAATTTTATTTGGCTTATATTGCCAAATTGTAGGTTCTTTGGAGAGTTATGACCTCTATCCTTTAAGTATAGATAATTTTTTTGCATCTATAAAACTGACTGCTATACAGTTACACAACTCAGAAATATAGAAAAACTTAACAGTATAAAATTAATAATTATATCTGAGAGCTAAGTATGTAGAGAAGTTTTGCCTGATTACTTGCTGCCACTGCAATGTAACTGCAACATTGCTGTAAAAAACATTGGCTTTTAGAATGCTTCAATAACTGTGAACTTTATTTCAGGAACGTTTTAACATTACTTTGGACCACAAGTGTGCAATTTTCCAGACCCTAAATGGAGCTGTTGGTAAGTGTGTGATTTGCATGTTGTGTGTTGTATTAAATGTTATCAACACTTCCTTTGCTTAACAATATTTATAATTCCCTAAGCATATGCTTGTTTTAATGAAATATTTGGGTGGGTAAACCCGATTGCCGGATTAGTTACAGGTCATTTGGGTTTAGTATTAATTGTTTTCTCCCACTGATAAAATACTTGATTTAAAAACAGAAAAAAAGTTTTCAGTAACTGATGTTAGCAGTAACTGACGTTAGCAGTAAACACAAAGTTAAGAACCATTTTTCCTTTTGCCTTTCACAAACTTAATTATAGGAGTAAGATTAGTAATGAAAATTGCATTTTAGGTGTTCTAAACCAAATGACTATACATAATGACATGGAATGTGGAATAATGCAGGATTTCCTTTATTCAGCTGTCATGAATTTAAACTGAAGATGGCATCTGTGAAAACTTCCTTTCTTACATTTAAACTTTAAATATGAAAAAAAAGATCATACCTGAAATAACTATGATAATAACTATGATTTGTCTATAAATATTATTTGCACAAAGTTGGTTAGGTTAAAGATCTAGTTAAAAAAAATGAACAAAAGCTTCCAAATAAATAACATTGACAGTGATAACACCAAAGTATATTGTATCATCAAGAACTAAACTCTGAAACTATAGCTTTTGGTTATAAACTATTATTACTCTATGATGTGTGATTTGCAGATGAAGTCCTTTTGAAGTTTGAAGAAGGAAAAGTAAGAGCAAGGAATTCAGTGTACGACACATTACCAATCACTATCCATGGAAATGGTCCAACTAAAGTGAGTGACAATTTGTTTTACTTCTGTGCAAAGATGGCAACTTTAATAGAGAAATAAATAATGATGGAAGAGTCTGAAACAATCATAGCACACCACCACTGCTCATTTCCAGTTGATGTCAATAAGAATTTCAAGGGTAAACCCCCCATTCCGATAGCTTTCTCCATCATGTTATTCTGCTGTCACTGTATCATTCTGCATCTTGTAGGTCCCTTTAGGCACTGGAAGGCTGCTCTAAAGTCTTCCCAGAGCCTTCTCTTCTGTAGGCTGAATGGGCCCAACTATCTCAGCCTGTCTCTGTAGGAGAGGTGCTCCAGCTTTCTGATCATGTTTGTTGCCCTTCTCTGAACTTGCTCCAACCAGTCTGTGTTCCTGTTATGTTGGGGCCCCAGAGCTGAATGCAGGACTCCAGATGGGGTCTCACAACAGTGGGGTAGAGGAGGAGAATCGCTTCTCTTGACCTGCTGGTTATGCTTTTGATGCAGCCCAACATATGGTTGGCTTTCTGGGCTGCAAGTGCACATTGCCAGATCATATTGAGCTTCTCACTGACCAACACCCCAAGTCCTTCTCCGCAGGGCAGCTCTCAGTTCATTCTCCACCCAGCCTGTATTTTTGCTTGGGATTACTCAAGCCCACATACAGGACCTTGCATTTGGCTTTATTGAACTTCATGAGGTTTGTACTGGCTCATCTCTCAAGCATGTCAAGGTCTCTTTGGATAGCATCCCTTCCCTCCAGCATGTTGACTGCACCACACAGCTTGCTGTCATCAGCAGCTTTGCTGAGGGTGCACTCAATCCCACTGTCCATGTCACGGACAAAGATGTTGAACTGTGCTGGTCCCAGCAGTGACCCCTGAGGAATGCCACTCATCACTTGTTTCCACCCAGACATAAGGCCATTAACCACAACTCTTTGAGTGCAGCCATCTAGCCAGTTTCTTATACAGTGAGTGGTGTATGTATCAGATCCTTGTCTCTCTAGTTTAGAGACAAGGATGTTGTGTTGTAACTTGATACCATGCTGAAACAGTTCATTCTGCTCCCAAATTCATTGTAGCATGGGATATTAGAAAAGAGTAAGCCTCTGTTAGCATGTTCACTGTCACAAAACATTTTTTGAAGCTAGTGAAGAATGTTTATCTGGTTATTAAACACTAATTGGAAGAATAGGTTTTTAGGGGGAGAAAAATCTAACCAAGAATGACAGGCTGGGGCATGAAACAGTAGCACATCTGATTTTACCACAGACGTTGGTGTGTGTTTGTATACACATAGTTAGAAATTGCATGTAGGCAAAAAAAACAACGAACTGTGAAAACAAAGTGTAATGTATATACACACCTGTGGCTGGCTTTTTGCATCTTCAGTGTCATTGATCACTGCTCGCAATACACCCATGACTCATGAATTTTGGTTTCGCGGTAGAGCACCATCTGCCCTGTGAAGTAGCTGTTCTGACAGATTCTGTGCATGTGTAAGGATTCAGTAGTCCAGAGCAACTAGCACAATTATTATATGGCAAAGAAGTGTAAAGGTGTATAATTTGTAATAGCCTCTGTTGGATGAAGGATTGGGAATGGTACTTCCTTACTTCTTCTGAATACATGTTCCTTACTGTAGCTCCTCATTTTCAGAGAGAAAAGTTCTTCTCACCCAGGAGAATGAAATAAAGTTTAAAACTCATTAATATCCCAATGACTGCTGCTTCATAGTTTTTTTTTGCACTGTATTTCATCTCTGGAATTAGAGAGTATAATGATGCCTTTATCTGTTCGGCTTACAACTACTCAGTAGTGGTGAAATGTATGATCGGTTTCTTCCATGTTGCTGTAGTTATTTTTGCCTCAATTCTCAAGTTATCTATCATCACTGGCTTTGCTGACACTTTGCCAATGAAAAGAAAGGTACTGGGTAAGCAGTTTAGGTTGGAACTCCTTATACTAGTCCATGAGTTACGCTGCATTAAATAAAACTCCATTTCTGCATATATTCATGTTTTTAAAACAAAGAGGGAACTCTTGCTATATATATAATTTTGTCATCATGATTAGATTATTCTGTTTTAAACATAGAATTAAGAGGAAAATAGTATAATAGGTTTGGAAAAAGTTTTCTCTAGTTGGTAAATAAAGTAGCATTAAAGTAATTCCCAAAATTAACTCCAAGTTTTTCGTTTATAAGAACTTTCTCTTTTGTATTTACTATCTTCAATTTACAGATGACTAAATAGCATTGGTCAGAGACATTTATTTGAAATGGATACTAAACTATCCCAACATGCAATATTTTTATTCTTTTCTTTTTCCTCAAGTTCAATGGCTTTTTTGTGGAACACTTATTTTTATGGAGTTTACGAAATAAGTTCCAGCAATTCTGTTTATAATGTCTAGAATGATTTTCAGTATGTGTGAGTGAGCACCCAGACTGTGATAAAATGCAAATTGAGTACTGGACTGGAATGTGTTTTCTATGCAAAACTGTACTTTATCCTTCCATTTTTTTTGAGGGCAGTAGAGCAGGAATGAATAGTAGCCTTCCCTCAGACAGCCTTTCCCTGGCAGAAGAGATCCTTTAACCATTGCAAATGGCAGTAGAGGGGAGTGAAGTTCTGCGCAAACTTTTCTATGGAATCCAGGAGGACAGGGCAGCCCAGGCAGCCCATCAACAAAAAAAGTACATACTTCGTTCAGTGCCAGATCAAAATGTGTGAAAAAGCTAGATGCTGCTTTAAAATATATACCCCTGGTTGGCTTCTGAATCTTGACATGGCTTGTCAAAAATGCATCATCTGGGCATCTGTCTTCTGCATTTTTCTATGTGTTTTTCATATGTCTGTGTTTTGTGTAAAGTGTTGATGATTCTCGGCTTTGGGAAAAGAATTTCTCCTTGAAATTATGCCTAGCGGCTTTTGAGAGCTGAATGATCTGTAGTCTGTGTCTTGGAAGTCATACAAGCGTTTAGTTAGTGGTAGTTATACTTGCAATAAATTTCTGGTTTAACTGAAGCAATAAATTTAGATGCTAGGAGAATATAGTTTTTGTTTTGTAAGTAAAAGAAGAAAGTCTCCTAGCACCTAATTTTATATGCTTATTTGTTGTTGGTTTTTCTAGGGTTGTTTATTTTTGTTTCTGTTTTTTTTTTATCTTAAATTTCACAAGCCAAAACAATCAATTGCTTTTATGTGTAAGAGATTCAGTGAGTAGGCATGAACTCTTTCAATAAATCACCATGTGCATGCACCTTTAGTTGATCTGAATCTTTCATTTATTTGCCAGATACACTTGAATTATTTGGGAAACTATATTCCTAACGCTTGGACACGGGAAACTGGTTGCAGTATTTGTGATTTAGACTTACTAGACCTGTCAACAGTAACGGTAAGAATAATTTTCACTAAAACAAAATCCCTTTTGAATGCATTTGATAGGTGTATAGTGATTTCTGAGGCAAAGTGGCTTCAGTATGCAGTATTATGTTTTGCAGAATCATCAGAATATTTTTACTGCTATATGAAACTATAAGGATGGAATTTTAATGTACTGGAAATACCAGTACTTTTAGAAATGATTTTATGCACGCAGTTTGATATGGGCTTCCCCAGTATAATGGCAGATGATCCCATCACCAAAAGCCTCCAGATCCTTACCTCTGTTCACTAGGGGTAAATGAATAACTTTTTAAATTGTGCAAGATTGAAGCGAGTAATTAGATTTTTTTGGGAGGTAGGAAAACTTTAGATATTCCGGATTTTTTAACTGCAGACCTACAAAAAATTTGATATGTGTCATATGCATTGGTTTAACAATATTTTACAAATAGAAGTTAATAGTTAACTGTAACATGGCTGAAGTTACTATTTTCTAAAAGATCTACTTTTCTTCATAAGGAATGGAACAGATACCTGTATTGTATATACAAATGTATTTATGTAGAATAAAATGGATGCATTTAAGATCGTATATTAATTCAGCCTTCAGAATTCTTATAGGACAAACATACATGTACATATGGTGTGTGTATATTTGGGAACTTTGGTTCTTTGGCACTAAGCATGATGTCTTTAGTGTCTTTATGAATATTTCAGCTTGTACTCAATAAATATTAGGCAGAGTAAATAACCATGTATAAATGTAAGGCTTGTACTTAAAAGAATACTCTGATTATTTTCAAGAGGCTGTTTCTAGCAGCTGTTTAATTTCTGTTCTGTATTGAAGATTTGAATGCAAACAGGTCTTAAGGTAGAGTCGAGGATAGCATGAAATGAGTAGTAGCTTATCTTTGCAATGAAAGGGTAAAGTCAAAGAATTTCTGGACCGTAAGTAGCTTATGGACTAGAACATAAATTTAAAAGTTATTGCTGGAATTGTAGTAACTTTCGGATTATTTGTTTTTAATTTTGCTTTGAACATACAATATTCATGCAGTGCTGTACTGAAATAATGTTTGCACCCCCAGCATAACATTTACCTGAGGGAAACAAACTCTGTATTTCCTCATGGTGTTGGTAATTAAAACATGACTGGGGAGCAGTTAAATACTAAAGCTGGTAATAGAGAGTAATTTGCAGTGATTTACTGGATAGCTTCCTATAGTTTATGTACATCTATTTGGAATGTGTATTCCTGACAGTAATTCGTTCCTTGGACTTCATGCCTCACTCCCTCTACCATCAGAAATAAGAGACTTTTCCTTGGCCTCAGTGAAAGTGTTTACTTTAGGCATTTTTAAGTACAGGCAGTATTAATTTTCTGAACGTGCTTTCTGTTCAGGCCTGGATAGTTCTTAACAAGAAATCTTCAGTGAGAAGAGCAATACTAGCTCTGTGCCTCTAATAATTATTACCATACTGTTTTATTTAACTTTCTGCATTGATACACCCATATCTGCATTTGTACACCTCATTAGTCGAGGTATCTCCAGAGAGGAGCCTTCAACACCAGAGTGAGGGGAGACCCCGCGGCCAGGAGCCTCAGTTCTGAGCAGCCTGAGCCACAGGGGGAGCCTCCAGCCCTCGCCAGGCCTTGCCCGGGATCTGGCAGCTCCGCTGAGGGGATCAGGGACTTGCAGGGGGTGGTGGCAGAGGGGACAGCACTGCCCTGAGTGGGTAAAACTCACCCCAGAGAGCATGGCAATGAGAGAGGTGTGAGGTGCGGCAGCCAGGGGAGGGCAGGGAGAGTGGGCAGCGAGTGGGATGGTGAGCACTGGGGTCAGGGCCAGGGACCAGCCTGGGAGCTCTGCTCTGGCTGCCCCTGTGGTGGCAGCGTCTGCACCAGAGCTGATGAGAGGGGAGGCTGCATCACAGAGCTCGGGGTGTAGAGAGTGCCTGCACCGGTCTGGTGAGGGGAGGGTGCCCAATGGGCAGGGCTGCACTTGGTGAGTGCTGATGGAGGTCTCCCTGCAGCTGGGGCTGAGCTGGAGGAGAGTTGTCAGTAGGCTAAAAGATGTCAGGGGAAGCTGAGAGGGAACAGGACTGCTTGCTCCAGGCCCAAACTGTGCAGGGGCCACAAGCATTCACCATAACACATACAGAAAAGAAGGAGGGCATTAATGCAGGAAGCTGGGAGCTAGTAAGAAAAAAAAACCACAAAGGAGTAAAAGGACAATTAAAGGCAAGGGGCTTACTCCAAAATCCAATGTCCCCATGAACTGCTTTACAGTTCTGCAGAGGGCTAATGAGGAAGGAGCCACCACACCAAATGAACAACCAGCAAACTTTTTCCCCAGCAACAGTAAAGTTGATCACTACTAGTGCTTCCAGGAGAAAGCGGTGTGTCATAGTAGTGGGTGACTGCTTTGAAAGGCACAGAGTCACCCATCATATTTCAGAAATCATGGCAGTCGGGTGAAGTTAGTGATGTCTGGAAAAAGGGAAATATAACCTCTGTTTTCAAGAAGGGGAAAATGGAAGACCCAGGAAACTACAGACCAGTCAGTCTCACCTCTGTGCCTGGCAAAATCTTAGAGAAGATTCTCCTGGAAGGCATGCTAGAGCACATGAAAAACAACAAGGTGCTTGGTGACAGCCAGCATGGCTTCACTAAGAGGAAATCCTGTCTGACCAATTTGATGGCCTTCTATGATGGGGCTACAGGACTGATGGATAGGGGCAAAACAGTTGACTCCATCTATCTGGACTTGTGCAAAGCGTTTGACACTATCCCGCAAGACACCCATGTCTTTAAATTGGAGAAACATAAGTTTGGTGGATAGACCATTTGGTGGATGAAGAACTGGCTGGATGTCCCCATGCAAAGAATTGTGGTCAATGGCTCAATCTCCAGCTGGAGGTCAGTAATGAATGGTGTTCCTTGGACTGGTGTTTGGACCGGTCTTGTTCAGCATCTTTGTTGGTGACATGGACAATGGAATTGAGCAAGTTTGCCGATGACACCAAGCTGTGTGGTTCTGTTGATACGCTAGAGGGAAGGAATGCCATCCAGAGGGACCTCGACGCACTTGTGAGGTGGGCTGATGCCAACCTCATGAAGTTCAGTCAAGCCAAGTGCAAGGTCCTACACCTGGGTTGGGGCAATTCCAGGCACAGCTACAGGTTGTGCAGAGAAGAGATTCAGAGCAGCCCTGAGGAGAAGGACTTGGGGGTGTTGATTGATGAGAATCTGAACATGAGGTGGCAGCCCAGAAAGCCAACCGTATCCTGGGCAGCATCAAAAGAAAGCCAACCAGCAGCAGGTCGAAGGAGGTGGTCCTGTCCCTCCACTCTGCTCTCATGAGACCTCACTTGGAGTATTGTGTGCAGTTCTGGTGCCCTCAACATAAAAAGGACACGGTACTGTTGGAACAAGTCCAGGGGAGGGCCACGAGGATGCTCAGGGGACTGGAGCACCTTTCATATGAAGACAGGCTGAGAAAGTTGGGGCTGTTCAGCCCCAACCTCATAGCAGCCTTCTGATATATGAAGAGGACCTACAAGAATGCCAGAGAGGGACTCTTCATTAGGGACTGTAGTGATAGGACAAGGGGTAGTGTGTTAAAACTTAAACAGGTGAAGTTTAGATTGCATATAAAGAAGTTCTTTACTGTGAAAGTGGTGAGGTACTGGAATGGGTTGCCCAAAGAAGTATTAAATGCTCCATCCCTGGCAGTGTTCAAGGCCAGGTTGGAAGAAGCCTTGCATGGCATGCTGTAGTGTGAGGTGTCCCTGCCCATGGCAGGGGGGTTGGAACTAGATGACCTTAAGGTCCTTTCCAACCCTAACTATAATTTTATGATTCTGTATCTTAGGGTTTTGCTTATTCTTTTCATAAGCAAGTAGAGAATTGGATTAGTTGCTACCATCTATTTTTTTTTTGGCTTTGAGTCCCTTTTGTTGAATGCTGGTATGAATTGGTCCTTGTCTTTATCATAGGTGTTACAGAGTCAGTGTTTTGGGCTGGGCTTACCTATACACCTTGACTTGAGCCAGTATAAAACAGATAAGCTCTACTGTAGCTAAAATAATACTGCTTTACATCATAGGCATAGGGATATCCTTTCTTCTGTGAAGGTCAGGGGTAGGTGTATGCAAGGCAGAGATGGATGGAACCATTGCCATGGATTATGTAGTTTGGTTTGTGATGGATAAGCAGAAGAGGCCAAAGCACAACCTGAATCAGTGTGAGATGCTGGGATTGTGGCTTATTAAAAGTTAAGCATTTCACTGGTTTACTTGTGAAGGAGCAGAGTGCCATGTACACAGTCTTTTGCTCAGTCCTTGTCCTGTCTACAGAAGCAGGACACGGCTGGGATATGGAAATGCTCAGTAACTGTTGTCTTCTCTTAATGTCTGCAGCCTGTGCCACCCCCAAATTAGTCCAGGTCAAAACATAGTAATGAAAAATAAATTGAGGAATTCATGTTGACTCAGTAAGTGTAAATTTTTATTACTTAAGGTGTTTCTTTTGTGGTTTTGTGTTTTTCATTTTTTTTCCCGTTTTTTGTTTGTTTGTTTTCAAAAAAACCCAAATTAAATTTGACTTAATCTCCTGAGAGGCATATCTTAAATCCTAATGCTTGTTACTGATGTGGAGACTTTCTGGTGTGGCTGGAAAGGATGACCTTGCTCATCTTCTTGCTTCACTGGCAACTCTTGTGCCAAAAGTTCCTGGAGTTTGCTCTTTGTAGTTGTACTGAGACATTGTCCTCTATTTCTTCCAAAGAAATGTTGTATGTTTAACTACTGCTTGTGAAAAAGTAAACTTTAAAAGGCAAAAATGTATGACCTTAGTGAAAATGAGAAAATCAGTTTTAAAAAAATAACATCCTGGTGCAGACTGGGTATTTCTGAAGTATTTTGGGAAGAACCAAAACTTCTGATTTCATATACTCAAAATGCTGGTTATTAAAATTGTTCATTGTGACTTAGTTTCAGGTTATGCAGTGACAACTTTTTATAGTCTGGTGAATCAGGGTCTAGATTGATGAGCTCTCTTCTTCAAGGAAATGCAGTGGGAGATGCATCAGAGGGGTATCCCTGCAAGGATGAAGCAGAGATGGGAGGTGTAGCAGAGGACTTTCTGTTTTGAGGGGGTGCAGTTTGGAGGAATTTTTACTCTAATTTTTTGCATCGGTCACACCTCTTGAGCTTGAAGTGGGCTAAAGCCTGCTGAACTGTGATAAATTTGTCTGGATAAGTCTGAATTGGTCTGAACTTGGCTGAAGTGGGCAGAACTGGGCTGTGTGGGGCTAAATTGGTGTGGACAGGGCTGAAGTGGGCTGAATTGGGCTAAACTGGGCTGGGCTGGGCTAAGCTGGAATGGACTGTGCTAAATTTGGCTGCGCTGGGATGAGCTGGGCTAAGCGGGCTGGGATGAGCTGGAATGGGGTGGACAGGGCTAAAGTGGGCTGGGCTGAAGTGGGGTAAAGTGTCTGAACTGAGATCAAGTGGGCTGTAGTGATGTGCAGTGGGCTAAAGTGGGCTGGTTTGGACTGGGCTGGTGTAAACCGGGCTGGGCTGGTGTATACCAGGCTGGGCAGGGGTAAAATGACGTGGACTGTTGTGAGCTGGGCTGGAGTAAGCTAAACTGGGGTGGGCAATATTGGGCTAAAATGGGTTGTACTGGGTTAAAGTTGACTGGAGTGGACTAAACTGGGCTGGCCTTGGCTTCATTGAGCTGAAGTGGGCTGGACCTGTTTGAGCTTGGCTGGACAAGTCTAAAATGGGCTGAACTGGGCTAAACTTGTCTGGACTGGGCTAAATGAACTGTCCTTAAGTGGGCTAGACTGGTCTGGTCTGAGCTGGGCTAATCTGTGCTAAACTGAGCTGTGCTGGGCTGGACTGAGCTCAGCTGGGCTCAAATAGGCTGAACTGTTCTTGGCTGGGCTTAATTTGTCTGGACTGGGATAAAGTGGGCTGGACAGGTTTGAACTGGGCTAAAATGTGCTGGACTGGGCTAAACTGTTGTTGGCTGGGCTTAATTGTGCTGGACTGGTGTTAATTGGGCCAAAGAAAGCTTCACAGGGCTAAAGGAGGCTGGGCTGGGCTATACTGGTCTAAACTGGGCTGGGGAAGTCTAAACTGTGCTGAAGTGGGCTAAATCGCTCTGGGCTGGGCTTGACTGAACATGGCTAAACTGGAAACGCCACTGGAGTTGTCTGAAGAGGGCTGAAGTGTTCTGAACTGGGTTAAACTGAGCTGGGCTTTGCTTGGGAGGTCTGAACTGGTCTGGACTGGGGTGAAGTGGGGTAAACTGTGTTAAACTGGTATAAATGGAGCTGAACTAGGCTGAAGTGGTCTGAACCAGGCTAAACCGTGCTGAATTGGTTAATTTGGCTGAACTAAGATGGACTGGGCAGGGCTAAAATGGACTGGGTTGGTCTGGGAAGGGCTAAACAGGTATGGACTGGGCTGAATCCCTCTAAACCTGGCTGAAGTGGGCCAAACTGGGGTAAAATGTGTTGAACTAGGCCAAAGTAGGCTGAAGTGGGCTGGAGTGGGCCAAACTAATCTAAACTGGGCTGAACTGGTCTAAAGTGGGCTGGAGTGGAGTTAACTGGGCTGGCCTTGGAGAAAGTGGGGTAAACTGGTCTGAACGGGGCTGGACAGTTGTGAACTTGTCTAAATGGGCCTGGACTGAGCTGCATTGGACTAAATTTTGCTGGGCTAGTCTGAACTAGGCTAAACGGGGTTGAGTTGAGCTGAAATGGCGTAAAGTATGCTTGAATCATCTGAACAGGTCTTGGCTGGCCTGAGCTGAGCTAAACCGGTCTGAATTGTGCTAAACCTGATCTAATTGTTCTAAACTTGTCTGGGCTGGGCTGTAAACTGTGCTGAACTGGGTTAAATTGGGCATGGGATAGGCTGGACTGGGCTAAACTGGGCTGGACTGAGCTGGCCTAAAGTGTGCTACATTGCCTGGAAAGTGCTAAACTGGGCTGAACTGTACTGGTCTGTGCTGCATTGGGCTAAACCAGGCTGGACTGTGCTAAATTGCACTTAACTGTGCTGAAGTGGTCTAGAGAGACATGAAGTGGGCTAAAGTGGGCTGAAGAGGGGTAAGATGTGCTGGTTTTTTAGTGTAGAGCCAAGTGGTTCACATTTTGGTGTACTGAAGGAGTGATACTAATCCCTGATTGTCCGTATAATCTTTGCAGATCCAGCCAGAATTTGCTTCTCTTTATCCTAGAGAATAAGGGGAAAATGGCTTAGAATTATAGAAATATGCAAAATAAATTATTGCAGCAGTTTTAGTATTGGTAGCACATGTGCATGTTCAGCTCAGTAAGCCCAATCGCATGTGCTGCTTTTCTCGTTACCCAGAATCAGTGGTACCAGTTACCATGACACTGGCCTTGCTGGCATATTTGCCAGAGAATACTGCAATTGGTTTTTTTTTTTTCAAGACACTTCAGTGTACTTGTCTTTATCAGCTATTTTGAACTTACTGGGCTATCTGCATGAGTACATATTAGGTTCGCAAATGAAATTGTGAAGCAGAGGTAGTCAGGGTAAACAATGGTGCCTAATGTTTCTGATCTGATGCACTTGCCAGTATATTTCTGGATTTCCGATATAGACAGTGACACTGTGAAATCTCAACAAGCACTGATGGCTTATCCAGACACTTTTCAAGTGGCTGTTGGCTTGCTTAAGGAAAGCTAACTTGCAGCCTTTTATACTCATATTTCTCTCTGAGCTAGACATTTATACCAAGTGTTTTAGAAGTGGAAAATTTTTTTGTTCAAGCAGTGCATTTCTTTTTGTAGGAGTGAAGCCTTTGAAAGTTAAATTTCTTTGGCATAATGTAATACTGTTAAGAATAAACAGAAGTGCTGTCTAGGTTTGTTTTAGTGGTCATGATCCCTATATCAAGCACATACAAACCGTGAATTAATACCACTTTTCAAAACACATGAATTCACATTAAAATAAAGTGGATGAAACTTCAGTATCCTTGGATGCAAAGAAAGAAGCTCTAGTTAATTCATCAAAGGCCTTGATTAAAGTCAGTGAGTCGGGAAGTTACTCAGACCGCTTGTAATGGTCAGGGGGAAATAATGAATGTAAGTGTATAGAAAGATATTGTGGTCTTTGGCTTAAAGTACAGATACCTCATAGAATGGTTCAGGTTGGAAGGGATCTTACAGAACATCTAGTTCTAACCTTCCTGCCATGGACAGGGACACCTCCCACAACATTAGACTGCTCAGAGCCCCTTCCAGCCTGGCCTTGAGCACTGCCAAGGATGGGGCAGCCAAAGCTGCTCTGGGCAATCTGTGCCAGTGTCTCACCACCCTCATAGTAAGGAACTTCTTCCTTATATCTAAGGCTTATATCTAATCTAAATCTAGTTTTTTTTCCAGTTTAAAGCCATTGCTCCTTGTCCTATCCCTACATGTCCTTGTAAAAATTCCCTTTCCAGCCTGCGTCTAGGCCCCCTTTAGGTGCCAAAGGATATGGTCTCCCTGGAGCCTTCTCCAGGTTGGACAACACAATATTTTGTGGTATTTATCCTCAAACTATTTTTAAAAATGTGGTCTTAGGTATGTATGTTACATTTGCAAGAAAATATAGGAATGCTTTCAAAAAATTAATCTGCCTTGCTGTTCTAGGCATATTTACTTAAATACATTTTTTTGTCATTTTAATAATTTTTAATATAAGAATTTTTAAAAACATGAGACGCTGTTTTCTACTTCTGGTTTCTGTTACTGGAATTCAGAGTTTTTTAGCAATAATGAATCAATTTGCTTGTTTACTGAAGTCAGTAAAACTAAAGAAAAGGCACAGCATTTTTGAGCTAGTTGGTTTTAACTGTTTCAAAGCTGTGTGGCCTAAGTTAGTACAGCATGACATTAATTACTTTTTATTATGACAAATCTTAGAAAGAGTCAAGTCTTACAGGTTGTGCCAAATTTTTTCTTTTTCTTTTTTTTTAAGGACTATCCAAGAGTAAAAATTGGTGTTTTCATTGAACAACCCACTCCTTTCCTACCTAAATTTTTAGACAGACTTTTGACTCTGGATTACCCAAAGGAGGCACTCAGTATCTTCATTCATAATAATGTAAGTATGATGTTACCATTCTGCAAAGCTTGAAGTTTGGAAATTATGGTATAAATAAAAGTGTGTGAAGAAATATAAACTGCATAAGAAGAGAGGATCTTTCAGAGTTTACTATGCAGAAGTGGAAAAAATACACAAATTCTGGCAGTGCTTGCTGAAATCTGTTTAAAGAAACTGCATAGATTCTTTCTCTTTTACTAACGAAAAAGATTGTATGTAAAAGTGTCCTTCTGGGAGAAGTACTGATTGACTCAAAACAAGTAGGATAGGATAAGAATGAGATAGTTCCAATTGGAAGGGACCTACAAAGATCATCTAGGTCAACTGCCTGACCACTTAAGGACTGACCAAAGGTCGCATAGCATATTGCTAATGACTGTTATATGGTAATTGACATTGGATTTGCTTATTGATACCCCTGTGCCTTTCTGGACTGGTGTAAAAACCTCCTGTGTGCCACTGAGGTTGTAGGATAGGTTCTGAAGATTGTAAAATAAGTATCTTGAAAAAATGTTGCATAAACAGCCTGTGAACCCTGCATCATTGGTCTGGAAGTACAGCTTTGATTCACATTGCTGATGGGTTGGGTTATTTTTCTGAAATTTTGGACATAAGCTTAATTTTAATTACATATATTGAAATATCTTCAAATACTGTTTGCCATCTGTTTGTTCAGGATAGAATACAATGTGCTCTTGGACACTATGTTTATGATTTCACTGCAACTTGTACTTTTCATTGTAAACAATGTTAACATAATTTCAGGAGGTTTACCATGAAAAGCACATCAAGAAATTCTGGGAAAAAGCCAAGAACATCATCAAAAATATAAAAATTGTTGGACCTGAAGAAAATCTCAGTCAAGCAGAAGCCCGGAACATGGGAATGTAAATACTAATTGATACATCTGTTATAATGATGCATACATTAACATCTTTTTCATCTTGTATATATTGTTTGCCTCTTAACCACTAACAACTTTGCATCTTAAGATACAAAAGTGGGAGCTTTTGTGGTTGAACAAGACCTAGATACAAGATATGGACTGTTGAGTATTTTATGGTTTCTGTCTAACGTGAAAAGCTGTTGGCCATTGTGAAAACATCTCTGATTTGGACTACTTCAATGGTCTGTCATTTGTCTTTTAGTGAAGGCACAGACAGTAGTAGGCTACCAAGAAATAAGGTGTGTCAGGTTATTTTTACATTATAGTTAAACATGGATATTAAA
This sequence comes from Melopsittacus undulatus, assembly GCF_012275295.1. Taxonomy (NCBI): domain Eukaryota; kingdom Metazoa; phylum Chordata; class Aves; order Psittaciformes; family Psittaculidae; genus Melopsittacus; species Melopsittacus undulatus. Next base: position 33,235,041 of record NC_047532.1, on the reverse strand, counting down.
ATATGAGCATAAACTGTCAAGTTTTTTTTAAGAATGCTATTGAAATTAAATAGATGGTACGATACAATAAACTTTTATGAGATATGTGCAGAAAATTGTATGTAGCAGTAATTTAAAAAAGAATGTGTGTGCAAATGGAAATAGAAATCCTAATTGCAATGTATATTCTGAAAAAAAGTATTGAAATGTGTTTTATTTTTTTATCCAAAACCTTTTCAAATTAACTCATCTCACAGAGTGATTTCAGATTTCACAGAAGTACCTCTTGCATTGAACATGCATTTAACAATTGCGCAGTTGTTGTCCTAGTCCCTCCTTTGTTTTTTGTTTTGTTTTCACTTTGGGATTTTTGTAATGATACTGCATTTCAGTAAAAACATGGTTAAAGCTTGATCTGAATGTACAGGAGAGAATTGTATTTCTCTCTGCAGCTCAAGGAGACAGGAATATCCTTTGGAAGTTTCTGCTTTCTGGAGGGTGGGGGAAGAAAGGACTTGCAAAGGCAACTGACTTGATCTTATCTTTAGTCTTGCCTTTTTTATCTTTTATACCTTACACTTGCCAGGCTTAATCAGAACATAGGCGTATATAGCCTGTGTCAGATTGCCTGTCTAAAGCGTCTCTAGTGGCTGTAGGGCTGGCTACTACCAGAGTTGATCATGGTTCTTCCAGTATATCCATCAGACTGTGGAGTTTTACAGACCACGAAGACCTTGCTTGTGACTTTTGAGCAGGCTTCATTCTCACATAATTCTTCCACTCTCTTTTCTCCCAAATGTACCGTGAGTGTCAGAGTGAAGAATTTAATTTCAAAAGGCCCTTTTCTTTTATATTAAGAGGTTAAGAGCATAGCATAGGGTGTTCATGGCATCAGTCAAAAAAATAAACGTCTAGTCCTGATTCCCCATGATGTTCATCAAAATTCATTTGAATGGGATTTTGTTGTGCTGAAGCCACTGGGAAACTTATATTTGGCTGTGTTAGTGTAGGCAGCCATTCACGTATTTATAAATCATTCTTTCTTTGTTTCTAATAATCTCTAGAGCAAATGTACCATCTTTTCAAACTTTTTGTAGTAGTATATGTTACATGTAATTAAGGTGGAATTTCTGGAGTTGCCTTTTTGTCTTTGTCTTTGTTATATAGACAGCATAAGGCATAATCGTTAGTGTAATTAATTTCTATGCTGTTGCTAAATGTCATCCAAAGATCTTTAAACCTGTCATATTTTGATAGAGCCTACTGATTTTAAGACATTACAGGTTTTGATATGTTGTATCTTTGAACTGTGGATAAAAATTAGTAATTTCAATGTATATTTGCACAAAATAATTTCAAATTCTGTTTCATAAGGCAGGAGATAATCACACTTGTGTTCCACTGGATACACTACACTGTGATTTGCTATCCATTGTCTGGGTATAATTTGACCCATACTGCTCCTGCTTTAAAAGGATTCTTTAATAAAGATTCTGTCTTAAAGAGATACCTCATGTTTTCTTTATACATTATGTACGACACATGTGGAATCAGATCTTGCCAAAATACTGATTTGTCTAGAAAGTATGTGTTAGTAGTAGGATCTTCGATGTGAACAATGTGGATATAGATTGATAGCTCCTTTCAATTTGACTGAAGCGGATTGAGTTCATCTGCTGTTTCCTTTGCACTACTGTTGTGCTTGGCAGCTTTTGTGAACATTACAAACTTCTCTGGAACAGAAGTACAGGATATTCATGGCAAAAGCTTTCAACCCTTCGGCTTGCTTCCAATGTAATAACCTAATTTGTTTCTCACTAATACTGTGATTGGAACAACTTGTAAAGAGTGATTCTTCAAAGCTGTTTAATGGTTTGATGTGCCAAGATTGATATATTCAGTCTTCTGATTAATTTTCTCCTGCCCCTATCTACATTATTGACTGATAGTTTTGTTCCATCTGCCTCAAACACTTGCTTTCCTTCTTTCTCCAAATTAGCTGATTTTAGCATTTCTCTGTTAATTTGCAGTTTATCTGAAGCAGCAAAACAGGCTGAGAGAGAAAAAAAGCCAAAACTCAACTTGTAGGCATTGAAGGCCTGTTTTATTTCCAGAAGAATACTTCTGAGTACATAATGCTGTTGGGTCAGTTTTCTTTCTTCTTGCCTCTTTCCTCCCTGTCCCTCTCCATTTTGGCTCAGTAAAAAGCGGTAACAAATCACAGTGAGGTTCTCAGTAAATGAGACTCTTTGATGTCAACATAAATGTGAGAAAATAACTTTTTTTTTTTTTTAATTTCACCCATAGCCATGCAGCAAGCCTCTGTCTACTTTTCTCATTCACACAAAGAATAATTTAAGCATTTACTTTCTTGCTTTGCCTTGACATGGAAAGCTCCTGCACTTGTGAAAGTTGGATAGGGATAGCATTGGAAAGGACTCAAAATTGTGCAGTCAGCAAAAACTTATGATTCTGTTACTGCAAAAGATGGTCAGAGAAACTGTCTAAGACTTGATTTTTAGAAAGGAGTTTAGAAAGCAGGCATTCCTTTTTGCCGTGCTGGGCACACATGCAAATAATTTTGCAAAGATGAGCCACTTGGAGTCTACAAGCAGCATCCATATATCCAGCAACTTACACATATTTACAACCTTTTTGGGAGATGCTTTACATATTCACTAGATTTCCTGGAACTAATTATATCTGCATTTTAATTACTCATGCTCTTCCTTGCTGAGTGGTGGTCTTGAGGGGTCTCTGGTGGTTAGGACTGTCTCCCTCACTGTATCCACTGGTTGACCTCTGCTTGCACATTTACAAAAGACTTAAGAATTACTTAACAACTGCGCCCATGTTTTAGGTCAGTTCTGATTTTTTTTCTATATTGAAAAACTGGTCCTATCTGTCTTGGTCACTCATTTCTTCAGGGGCTACCCTTGTTTTATATGTACCCCAAGGCCATACCGGCACCTTTTGCTCTCAGCAGAGTGGTCCCAACTTATAACCTAACATTTTCGTTTACCATTAACAGTGATTTTAATTTAAAACTTAGCATTTTAGCTTGCAATTCAATAATATTGGCAACCAGGAGTGCAATGCTTTTGTCACTGTGGGCTGAAACATAATAAAAAGGAATGAAAATAAAGCAGTGTAAAGAGAAGGAAAGTTTAGTTGCATGTCGTCTGAGTATTATCTCTGCTTGTACATCACTTGAAACCCTAAAATAGCATTTCCATGTCGTGTTCCCTCCCTCCCTAGCTTGTCTACAAGGACTGTACTAGAGTTCTTACTGTTGGTTTCTTTTTGTTTAAAAAAAAAACAAAATTTGTGAGTTTGCTTTTTTTTGGAGATGAGATTTCAGCCAGCTGTTACAGAATTTGTTATGACAGAAAATGTAAAATAACAATATGAAATATATTCAGGCAATAACAGAAGATGGGGAAATACAGGAATTTATTTCATTCACTTCTCTGTGGCTTTATTTATAGAAAGCTTGTTTTCTGTAATCTTTTTTCCCCCAGTACTTACAGACTTCAGGGTGGGTTTGTTTGTTTGGGGGGAGGATGGAGGGTGTTAGTTTTTTTCTTACTAATAGAACTGGTTAGGAATTTTTCTGGACTTTTTATAAAATGACAGTTACCTCAACTTTTAGGGGGAATGCATATATTTTAATGAAATTCTCCATTGAAAGCTTTCAGAGGTTTTGGGAAGAACAGTAGCTAGATCAGAATCAGTTACAGAGTTCATTGACCTCACTGTTGAATTTTGAGCTGAATTTGGGTTCTCCTATGTGTTTTATGAAAGAGGATGTTAAGTCATTGTCTCTGAGCTCCCAGAGACTTGCCTTACTCTGAGGACTGGTTTCAGTCCTTTGAGTAAGGTAAGTATCTTGGCTATGGTTGAAGGAAAGGCAGGGATTCAATTGCTGTCTCCCAGATGTCAAGTGATTTCTGTTGGGAGTCTTGGATTTTCTGGAGCTGCTTCTCCTGAACACCTGAGCAGTTTAAGGTTTCAGCCTCAGATGGAGGAGGAATATTTTGAACTCTGAGTGTTGCAGAAGAAAAACAACTTTCCCACCCATATCTGATTTCAGTAGCTTCCGGCTGTAATATCTGTGGTAACAATACTTAAGCCCAAGATGCAAAACTAAACATTAGTGCTTTATCTGTTTTGTGGCTACATTTGTTTGGTTTTAGTGATTGTTGGTAAGAGTTTCTTTATACTGTGTGGCCATCTGGAGAGATGCAAAATGTAGCCCTAAATGGCAGGCCATATCACTCAGTCTTTGAGTGAGTGTTGCAGACTTGTATCTGAGTCCTCTTCTTTCAGAGGTCTGTCAAGTAGAGTGCTTTCTCTTTGGGCTCATAGTTCACATTTAGAATTGTATTTTCAAACTGCGAGGGGTATAAAAATGATAAATGCATTAATTGCAAATTAAAACTGTCTAAAAATAAAAATGTAAGTGACTTAAGGGTACAGAAAGTGAGTAAACTGTATGTCTTACTACTATAAGCAGCTGGACCCTTGGAATACCTCAGTGGAAAGTTTGATGAAGAGCAGTGACATTTTCCATTTTCAAATGAGGTCACTGTTCTAGATGGGCTTGTGGTTTGTAAGCAAGATTAAACATTGCTCTGATTGCAGAATACTTCAAACTGATCTGCTGAGTTTCACATTTCCAACAAAAAACGCTAGTTGTCTTCTAAATTTTTGTTAGGAAAGCCACCAGAATGGCTTTCTTTTCCTCATTTGGTCTTAGTTTATAAGCAGGTGGAGTGTAAAGCAAGTAGATGAAAGGTTTTAGACATTCAATTTAGATTAGGAAGTATGTTACTATATATGTAAGTTTTGCTAGAAAGCACTTTCCACTTGTTCCTTGCTGCAACTTGAATATGCATAGTAGTTTCATATGTAATCTGGTATTTCTGCATCTGGCGAGGTTAGCACACACTGTAAGAAGGTAATACTTTAAAGCATGAGAATACCCAGGATTACTTCTATCTCCTCAGGAAAGCTACTTGGCAACTTTGAAAGCCTAAAAGAGAAAATGCGTGAATTTCTTAAGAGTAGGCTTGCTTTATTACATTTGACAGAAACTGTTATAATTCTGTATATCTGAAACATGAAGATTTTGTAGAGGTTTTTGTTGGTGACTTTAAAATGCAAGGGTAAAACTTCACATTAGACATTGTGACTTGTATCTGTAAACATATAGAGAATTATGCTTCAACCACAGTTTTGCAGTTTGATCCATTCTTCAATGCTGTGTAGGAAGAAATAAGGAAAAAAAAATGAGTCCAAGTACTGTCGGAATAGTAGCCTTGATTTTTTGTATCTGTATACAAACACACACATATATATACACACACACAATATAAACACGTACTTAATATGTGTATATTATTTATACATACTGTATTACGTATAATTTTACATATATAATATTCTTTGTTACAGAGGTTAAAATCAGATTTGAAAGCAGTAATGCTTTCAAAGAGTTCTCAGATTGTTGAATATATCAGTGAATGACTATGACTTTGACCAAAACTTAGTGCATAGTAGCTCTAGCTAAACTTGGTAAAGACTAGGGATCACTTCTAATTTTTCCTTTTAATTTTTTTTTTTTAAATAAATAAGACATCTGATCCATGTTTTTAAATAATCTTTTAGTTTATCACACTGCTATGATCTAAAGGCACCTTTCTTTTACAATACTATACTGCAGAGGGCTTTTAATGCAACGCATGAGTAGAGTACTTGGTTATGATTTGGGTTTTTTGAGGTTTTTGCTTTTCGGTTTGCAAATTTTTTCTAGACATGTGCAAGTTAACCATTCTTTTTTGACTTTTTAGGGACCTTTGTCGCCAAGATAAAGCATGTGAATATTACTTCAGCATAGACGCAGATGTTGTGCTGACAAACCCGAAAACTTTAAGAATACTGATGGAACAGAACAGGTGTAGTATATCTCTTAATTTTACAGAATTTTCTCTAGCTTGAAAGGATTCTCTGGGGCTGTACAGAGAAAGTAGGATCCTGTCTGTTCTTGCAGTTTGGTCCTTTTTGCTTACCCGTGGTATTTGATTACTATTATTTCATAACTGGCTCAGAGGCCAACAATTTGCAAAGCATTTTGTTCCTGTCAGACAACAATTCCTGAATTTCAGATGCTTCAAAGTTGCTGTAAAGAGAATGGTATGGTGTAAGCAGGTTTTATGAATTGAGTTAAGATTTCACTGACTAATGGTTTGGGCACCCGCAAAAGGATAGCAAAAAAAAAATCCAAAACCCAAACCAACCCCAAACAACAGCAACAAAAACACCCCAAAACAAAACCTAACGAAAACTCCTAGAGTTTACTACTCTGGTATTACGGTATTATTGTGTTCTTTTTAAATCATAGATGCAATAAAATAGTGGAAATGCGTTGGAAATGAAGCAGGTGTACTGACCAGTTTCATCTAATGTTAGTATGATCACTTAAGGTGTACAAAGCTGTGACTTTATCATCAGTAGCTTTCAGTGGACTGGGCCTGCTGTGAATGCTGTACACTTTCCTCCTGCCAATTTTTAAATTTACATTTGAGGTAGGTAGGGGGTGTTCGCCTGTTCATAACACATCTGGGCATCTCAGGTCCATCACAGGAAGATAAATGATCAATGTCTGTTTCAATCTACTAGTGACAAGGGCTGAAACTCAAGTAAAGATCTGGCTGCCAATTATTTGCGTTATATTCCTTGTAATATTTACTGTTACAGAAAAAGGCTAAAAGCCAGGTACATTAGGTGGAAGAAACAGAAGCTTTGCAAAAATATATCTACCATTAGGTATCCTCTGAAACAAAGTGCAATTTTATTCTTTTTATTCTGGTCAACTTAGATTTCCCCTTCTTACTCTTACAAAGTTTTGGGTAAGCAGAGTGGGTGATTTGTTTGTGTTGTTTGTTGTTTGGTTTGGTATTTTTTTTTGTCTTGTTTTTTCTGCCCTTTTTTTTAACATGTCTCTGGGATTTATTTTGTCACTATGGTATGTGCAGTATTTTTTGTTGAGTGAAAAATCAAGCCACCTCAAATTTATAGGGATCTTTGGTTTTGTTGCATGATGTTGTCTGAGAGCAGTGGGTCCAGCTTTAGTTCAGAATAGCCTTTGCAAAATTTGACAGTCATTGGTGTTTCAACTACATTGTACTCCAAACTGCGTAAGACTAGTATGTTTTGATGTTTTAGTCTGTGTCCAGCAGTCCATATTTTCTTATTCAATATGTTGCTTCACAGAAAGATAATTGCTCCACTTGTAACTCGTCATGGGAAGCTTTGGTCCAATTTCTGGGGTGCTTTGAGCCCAGATGGCTATTATGCTCGATCAGAAGATTATGTTGATATTGTCCAAGGGAACAGAGTGTAAGTAACTGTAAGCTGATTTTTAGAGTTAAGGCACATAGTATGGTTGCTAGCAACATATTCTTACATTTTCATGTACTGTGGTATTCCTGAAGAGCCTAGGTTAGTTATATTGTTTTTTTTTTTTCTATTTCATAGACATGTTTTCCCATTTGTTTTTTCCCATTCATAATCTGAATAAAAAAGCAGTGTTTAAGACAGACATAGTCATTGCTAGTACCTGTCTGATTGTGTCTGGTTACCCTAGCAGTGCATAATACAGAAAGCAACAAGACAAATAGCAGACCCAAACACCTATATCCCCGGAACCTCAGTCAAAAGCTATGATTATTGCATTCATCAGATGACTTCTTGGTCTCTTTGGGACAAATGTTTAATCAACAGCTAGAATTTCTTCATATTTCTTCCTGTATATTCTGTTAGAGACCAAGATGCGCCTGAGAAATACTTTTGTCACAAAGCCTTTTGGGTTTGTCCTTCCACTAAACAAATGTGATTTAAGTTGTTCTAAGCTTGCCTTTCCCAATGGTGATGCCGCTTCATTGCCCTGCAAGAACAAAAGGTCTGAAACAGATTGAGTGCTTGAATAGAACTAGTTCATTTTCAATTACACTGAAAGATGTGCTTGTGGCGCTGGGTGGGAAGAAATATGCAGAGTGAGCATCATGACAGCAACGCTTTTTTTGTTGTTATTGGCTCAACTCACATAAGTACGTGGCCTGCTGTGGTCTGCGAGTATTTGTGTGAGGAGGTCAGACCAGCTGTGTGTAAAAGCCTCAGTGAAGTCTTTAAGCTCATTTAAAAATCTTTTTCGGATTGCTTTCTCCATCTAGTAGTGTAGAATGATATTATAAAAGAGTTTTTGACTAATTACCTTAACTTAGGAAACATGAAGAATATTTGTAGTTAAAACTCTCTAGAGAATTTGAGCTTTCTGTTTTTTATAACAATACTTCATAAAAGTTGAATTATGCCTATGTTTGAGATACTCACAATGTCCAGCTGTAGTTTTTCAAATGTCTGGGGAACCTTTCAGCTTCATTTCATAGAAACTTGCGTATTCTTAGCAAATACAGAGATGTTGTTTTGATAAATAAGCAGTAAATCAGTTTTCATGGCTTTAAACTATTTGCCCTTTTTTTTTAAGAGGAGTGTGGAATATTCCATATATGGCTAATATATACTTAATTAAGGGAGAAACTCTCAGATTGGAGATGAAAGAAAAGAACTACTTTATGCGTGATAAGTTGGATCCTGATATGGCTCTCTGCAGGAATGCCAGGGAAATGGTAAGGTGTATCTATGTGTTTAAATACACACAGACTTCTTTGTGTCTTACTACTGTTTGACTGCTTCACTTGATTGATCTTAAATATTATATATTTACTTCCAATTCAAAGTACTAGCCAATTTTTGTGACACAGAACACTCTGGGTTGTGTTTCTTTTAAATTGTTGAGAACAGAGTTTTTTTTGCAAGGCCAGTGCACTGGTTGCATAGTGGTTTTTAGTTAAATTAACTGGAAATTCCTGTTGAGTTTAAAATATTTTCCTCATTGGCACAACCTCAACAGATGACTTCAAACTTATCAGTGCAGTTAGAGTGTCTCTGTTATGCATGTTTTTATACAGTGTGAAACTTGTAGCAGACTGAAGTTGGAATGTTTTGCAATTTTATGTTTAAGTAGATACGTATTTAAACTAATGATGGGCAATGCTGATATTAAAAAGCCTTAAGTGATTTAAGAAATGTTAGGAATCTTCTTGGGGAGCACGAATAGCTCATTATTTTTCCCAGATAGATTAAAACTGTGTTGGAAATTTGTTACTTGCATTAAGCTGTAAGTAATGAGAGAAAACTTGTATTGTAAAATATGGTAATTTACATGTTCATATTCTACTGATATTTACACTAGTTTCAGCACAGAAACAAATTTAAGACCTAAACCAGACCTATTTCCAGACACTATAGCATTGAAAAATAATTTTGCTGAGTTGAACGAGAAAAGTTGGCAAGTATTAATTTTTTTATTCCCTCGTAACAAGGCATGATCTCCTTTGTTTGTACTGATTCTTCAGAGCATCCTCATCCAATTCTGTTGTACTCAAACCTTTTCAGCATCAGTTATTGCAAACCTGTGCTTCCCGTGCGCTCATTAAACTAATCTGACTGGCTCATCAGAATATTGCTTTCTCTCTTCCTCTTTCTCAGTCTGTGCTGCAAGATGGTCTGGTATGTGCTTGTTTTTGTATTGCAGCAGATAAGAAGGGGCTGGTGGAAACAGCTTTGACATGTGGATTATGAGCTTTGCTTGGAGATGCATGTTGTCTGTAAAGGCATATCAGCTTTAGATCAAAGGCTGCTATTTTCCTAATGTAACTGTGGAAACTTAATAGTAGTCGGAAAAACAGAGAGAAATTATGTAACGGAAAACTGATGTGATAATTCTCCTTCATTTTAGAGTTTACAAAGGGAAAAAGACTCCCCTTCTTCGGAAACATTCCATATGCTCAGACCCCCAAAGGTGTTGCTTTATTTTTTATTAATTAGTTACTATTATGTGCAGTATTATCCTACCACAGGAAGATACTTCTCCTCTGTCCGCTTACTTTAACAAAATACTGCTATAGCTTTCTCTTCAGTCTTCTAAGATTCAAGGTTTTGCCAGGGACAGGCTCTTCATGACCAGCTCAAAGCATCTTAGACAGGCTTGTTGTTTCCTCAGGGAGGTTTCTCAGTGCTACTAAGCTCAAGGTGTGCCAAAGCTGTGCTTCCGTAGCTAAAATTGATTTAGTATTCCTAGGAAGAACTAAAGCTCAAATAGTGAGCAGTTTTGCCAGGCTCTCTCTGTCCTTTACAGTCCAGTGACTGTGCAGTCACTTTAAGCTGTTTTTCTTGACCCAGACCCTCCTTATTCTCCCTGCTGCTGCAGCTATTTTATGATTTTGTAAGTGCCCAAAACTGGGCACAAGTTTAACATAATAATTATCTTATTAAAAGTTTAACTGTTTTTCAGATGAAAACATAGATAGGAATACCAAAGTATCCAAATGGTAATGTCTTTATCTGCTGTAAATCCAAAAGTCACAAATACTTCAGAAATGAAGTGTTAGTCTGAAAAACAGTAAACTAAAAAAAAAAAACCCACCAAACCTAAGTTTCTTTTAAAAAAGGCTATTTCCTGCTACTATTTCTAATCAAGATAGTTTTCTTAGTATCTTCTCTTAATAGCTTGATAATAAATCTTTATCTTACCATATTTGATGTATTGCAAATACTTTGCAACATTTTCTTAGGTGCTCATACTTGGAAGTGCTCAACTGTTTTGTACTCTGATCTGAATATTCTTATATGCTGTATTTGCCAATTATCTTTTTATTTCAGGCCAGTTCACCAGAAGGATTGTGTAGTGAACACTCTGAAATAAATTTCTTGTTCTGACTTCCCTTAGCTCTTATTGTTGGCTTATTCTTTCAGTTTTTGACCAGAAACTAAACCCTAGATGTTGTTTTTCTTGTATGAGTCTTTTTCAGTTTGAGAACAGGTGCCTCCAGTGTGTCTGCATAGGTTTTCTGGAAAACAAATCATCTCATCACTTCTCTTATTTTTTCCTTTCTATAACTGTATGTAGGTTTGTGGTATGAACAATATATGTTTTGGTTTAATGTGCTTACAAAATAAATTCAGGTGCTTGTAAAGAAGAAATTATGAACATTAGTTGGTGATTATAATTAACCATTTGAAAATTGAAGATGCTAAATGAACAGTATGTGTATAATGTGCATGTACAGGTGTGTGATAGAGTTCATGAAAGTGCAGTCATAAGCAAACATTTTTAAAACATCATTTGTGCCAAGATTGACAGTTTTGCTAATGACGTTTTCTCTACTTGGTAGGGTGTTTTCATGTACATCACCAACAGACATGAATTTGGAAGACTTATTTCGACAGCCAATTACAATACTTCTCACTACAACAACGACCTTTGGCAGATATTTGAAAATCCTGTGGTACGCATCTTATCATTGATGAAACAGTCATTTTGTTTGAAAAAAAATGTAAAATTTGTGTATTATAAAGGACTTGGGATTTAAAGACTACATGGAGAATATTTGTTTCTTACGCATTGAATATTGGTTGTGTACTAAAAGATGTTCTCTACCACCCATTTAAGCAAATGGCAATATATCATATGAACAAGCCAATTGATGACAAGTGTAAGGAGTTGGAGATATGGCTCTGATGTAATTTCATTATTTTTGACATGCTGAGAACCAGTTCGTTTATCGCTGTAAGAAATTGTTTGTTTTGAATTATTTCAGTATAGCAAATGAATAGAATATGAATTTGGTTTTGTCATTTATGAATTCATCTATTCTGGTTATAATGTTTTAAAATAATGTATTTTAGGACTGGAAGGAAACCTATATAAATCCCAACTACTCAAAGATCTTCACCGATAATATAGTAGAACAGGTGGGTATAAATAGTTTTCTTAAAATTTGTGGGCCTGACTGATAGTAAATTGGCATACAGTAACTGTTTCCATGTAGATTCTTTTTTGGTCTTGTGGCTGAACAGCTTATTGTATTGGAACGTAACTTTTGCCATTTTGAAAATTAGATGAGGCTAGTCCAAAAAATAATTGGTAGTAGTTGTCAAAGTAATTGCCTTCACCAGAACACGGATATGCTTATTTATTTGAACTAGTTAGTACCACTAGCAGAAGGCCTAATAAAACTTCTGTATCACAAAACTGTGTTTTCTGGTGTCCGGTAAAGAAAAGTTCATCTAGACTCTTTCCTTGGGGTTTGCCTTTCCCTATGGATTTCTAAGGTCTGACAACCAGGAATATAAGGTAAAGGCCTTTTGCTGGCTTTTTTTTTTTTTTTTCACTCTCTTGGCAGCTTGTTTCTTGTTTTCATGCAACTGATCTGAACAGAGCCCTTCTAAGCTGGTAATTGTTGTACCGATGCTGTGGATGATCTGTTCTGTGTCAATTAGGTGATTTAATGAATTTTGCTTTCTTAAAAAGCTGTGATAAATTGGTTTTATATTTAAAGGAATGTTGAGTTTTAGACTTTTTCTTAATAGCTTGTAAATGTAGATGAGGGTTGTTATTTAGGGCAACCAAGGCACAGAATATGTGGGTACACTGATACAGCTGTTAATATTCGGTCATGGCTTACAAGGTAGCTCATAGCTTTTGATTCATTCTGTGAGAATGTGTTTGTGGATCAAAGCAAAATTTAATTATTTAAATATATCTCAATTATGATTTGACTGAGAATGGCTGGTATTCTCTAAGGAAAAAGAAAAATGAAGATGTCCTTTTTAGCAGCTAAAAAATAAAAGCTGTTAAAGCTTAACTCCACTGAAAATATGAATGTAATTGAAAAATATATATATTTTTTTCATTTGTAGCCCTGTCCAGATGTGTTTTGGTTTCCTATATTTTCTGACACTGCCTGTGATGAATTGGTAGAAGAAATGGAACATTTTGGACAGTGGTCTGGTGGAAGACACCAAGTAAGTGTCAGCCTATATAAACACGACCCTAATTAGTGAATACTGTTATAATAATAAATTTGCAGTTCACAGTGTACTGCAGCAAACAAGTATTCCAAGAATTGCCAATGACCCAAGACATCTTCTTCATGGTGTACAGTGTGTACTTTAGTATACCATGTAGCTGCTTGTTCAGTAGATTTAGAGACATTCCTCAATGAACTGTGTGGTGGGTTGACCGTGGCTGGACATCAGAGCCCCACAAAGCTGCTCTGTCACTCCAGTCCTCAGGTGGACAGGGGAGAGAGAATACAACAAAAGTCTCATAGGTCAGGATAAGGACAGGGAGAGATCATTCACCAGATACTGTCATGAGCCAAACAGGCTCAACTTGGGGGAATCAGTTTAATTTATTACCGGTGTAATCAGAGTAGGATAATGATAAATAAAATGAAGTCTTAAAAAACCTTTCCCCCACCCATCCCTTCTTCCCAGGCTTAACTTTACTCCTGTGTTCTCTGCCTCCTCCCTGCCCGTAGTGTAGCGGGACAGGGAATGGGGGTTGTGGTCAGTTCATCATCATCTCTGTTGCTGCTTCCTCCTCTGGGAAGGACTCCTCATACCCTTCCCCTGCTCCACTGTGGGGTCCCTCCCACAGCAGACAGTCCTTCCAGTGCATGTTCTTCCCATAGGCTGCAGTTCTTCATGAACTGCTCCAGCATAGGGCCGGGGTACATCCTTCAGGAACAGACTGTTCCAGCGTGGGTCCTCCGTGGGGTCACAAGTTCCGCAGCAAACCTGCTCCAGCATGGGCTCCTCTCTCCACAGGGCCACAGGTCCTGCTGAGGGCCTGCTCCAACACAGGCTTCCCACGAGGTCACAGGCTCTTTTGGGCATCCCCCTGCTCCAGTGTGGGGTCCTCCATTAGCTGAAGGTGAATATCTGCTCCACCATGGATCTCCATGGGCTGCAGGGGGACAGCCTGCCTCACCACAGGCTGCAGGCAAGCTCTGCCTAACTCCGGGATCACCTTCGCTCCTTCACTGACCTTGGTGTCTGCAGAGCTGTTTCTTTCACATTCTTACTTCTTTCCCAAGCTGCAGTTGTTGCACTGTCCTGTTACTCCCCAGCCTAACCTGAGGTGCTGTCACTGTCTCTGATGGGCTTGGTCTTTGCTAGCGGCAGGTCCATCCTGAAGCCAGTTGGCTTTGTCTCTGTTGGACATAGGGGAAGCTTCTAGCAGATTCACGTAGAAGCCACTACTATAGTCCTCCCCTGCTGCCAATACTTTGGCATGCAAACGCAGTACAGACCTTGGTTCAAAAACCCCAATACAGACCAAATTCAGACACTGTGAATTCGCTGTAGTAGTTATCTGAGAGTTATCCAAGGCTGATCTTGGACAGATGTCCAGAAAAGTTTCACTTGTTTACCTCTTAAGTACTAATATGTCACAGTCATCTCCCTGGGCAGTTACAGATGTTACAAGCTATTGTGTTTGTGTTTGCAGAAAGTTCAAGGTACTCATTAACTAAGACTGAAATTGGAGGAATGTTTGTTGTATTCACTAATGTGGTACCTTGGAAATGAGATAAATTACATTCATTATTTTACTGCAAAGAGGAGCCTCCAGAAAGCATTTTAACATACTTTTATCTTCAACTGCCAAGTTGAGGCCTGTACTGTCTTGATCTCTGATACAACTTCATTTATATCAGATATCAAGACATCTACACATCAGTAAATAAAATCATTACCTCAGGAGGCCCTTATTTACAGGCAACATATCCCCATATTGACTCACCTTTTAAAAAAATTTCCAGTTTTTGTTCACTCATAGCTTAGCATTTTTTTTTCCCACAGTTGTTAGCTATTGAATTACTTTACAGTAAGTGCACATATGCCAGCTAAAGCATTGCTTTGTTGCAATTTTCGAATAAGTTTTGTGGAAGTGCTGGAAGCATTCCCTTTCAATATTTCAAGGTTATTTATGGTGATTTCATTAGGACAGCCGTATTTCTGGAGGTTATGAAAATGTCCCAACTGATGATATTCATATGAAGCAAATTGGACTGGATAACGAATGGCTGCATTTCATAAGAGAGTTCATTGCACCTGTAACCCTGAAAGTGTTTGCTGGCTATTATACCAAGGTATGGGTTTAAAACTTATATAGGTAATTACAGCATGGCATGACTGATTCTAATATATTATTGAATATACGTTATTTGGTTTGGTTGGGGAGTTCATGCATGATG
Organism: Melopsittacus undulatus; assembly: GCF_012275295.1. Classification (NCBI taxonomy): domain Eukaryota; kingdom Metazoa; phylum Chordata; class Aves; order Psittaciformes; family Psittaculidae; genus Melopsittacus; species Melopsittacus undulatus. The sequence continues at coordinate 33,219,895 of NC_047532.1, read as the reverse complement.
AAGCAGTAGTTATAGATGAATGTTGTGTTATAAACTCAGTTTTAAACAAAAAAACCCAACCAAACTCAAGAATTCTCTATGTGATGTGGAAGTTCACATGTTGAAGTCTGACTCTGTTTTGTTTCAGGGGTTTGCTTTACTGAATTTTGTAGTGAAATATAGCCCTGACAGACAGCGGTCACTGAGACCTCATCATGACTCATCAACATTCACAATCAACATTGCTCTCAACAAAGTAGGAGAGGACTTCCAAGTAAGTTGACAACTTGCTGACTTAAAAAAGATGTCTTTTGAGTGCTTAATATAATTTCAAAACTAAAGCCCAAATGGAGACTTAAAGACCAAGTTGAAAAGGAAAAGATGTGTATCACAAATTGAGATATTCTTTGTTTTTCTTTTGATAAGCACTAGATTTGCTCAATTGCAGGAACCAGAACTGTTGATGCAGTCAGGCTGAATTGGTCAAAATGATTTCAGATGGTGAAGGAGAAGGGGTTAAAGAAAAACTTCGGAAATGTTAGCCATTTCATTTTTAACATTACTGACATGCTCCTGCACAGTGAAAACAAATTTTTCAAAACACTTTAGTCCCAAATTGAATAAAAGACCTTTTCTTTACAACTTCTTAAATTATTCCTTTTTAAGATCAGCCACATAATGAAAATTTTCATCTGTTCCTGGGTTGGGTTTTTTTTTGAGGTTTTTTTCCTGAGATATAAATTATTTTCTACTCTTATTCAAATAAACAGTCCTCAGAGGATAGAGCAAAGCAGGGCAGTGGCATTAATATCCAGCTTTGACTAGTAGAGAAACTTAACCTGTTTTGTTTATAAACCTGTATTATTCACAGTCCTACTTAACACCCATAAATGTATTTGTCAAACATTACTTTAGAAAACACACCTTCAGTTTGAAAGCAATAGCCAGATAAATTTATTTAAGATTTGTTTAAATTCTCCCCAGGATAGAATTGCAGTCCTGGAACAAGGCCTGTGAACATGATTTGCTTGTTTCTGGTATCATCCACAGTAAAGTTATTGAAGATCTGTTTGCAAGAGTTGCTGCTTGCATAAGTTGCTAAAACAAAGCATGGGATTTTAAATGTGTGTCTGTTACGTATTGCTCTGAAGATGGTGTCCTTTAACAACCTTTTTAGTAGGGATAGTAAAGAAAAAACAAAACACAAAATTTTTAGCAGCCTGTTAATAATAGCAAAATGTTTCAAGTTGTGGATAAATAAAAAGGAACTTTATTAAAACACAAAGTAAATGTCTGGGGTTTTGTTTTGTTTCTATTTTTACTACAGGGAGGTGGATGTAAATTTCTTAGGTACAACTGCTCCATTGAGTCTCCCAGGAAAGGATGGAGTTTCATGCATCCAGGAAGACTTACTCATTTACATGAAGGACTTCCTATCTTGAATGGCACAAGATACATTGCAGTATCATTTATTGATCCCTAATTTGTTTTTTGCCCTCTTCAACGACAGTGTTTGATTCTTTACATAAACATTTATTTATAGATTTCTTCTGGAAGATGGTGATAAAAGAAACTGTTTCTGTTCCTAGACAACAAAGTTACTTTGGTCTAAAAGAATGAAAAAAAAAAAAAGAAAATGTTCCAAAATGTTTTGAAGATCTCTCAGTATCTGCTCTGAGCCTTGAGTTACGATGTAAACATGTCCTGCTTGGTTTTCCTTTCTGCTGTCTTAAAGAGTAGGTAAGGAGGGAAAATGGAAAAACATTTTATAATGAATCAATTTCTTTGTTTTAAAACCCCTATAAACTGTAGATACAAAATTATCTGAAAAAAAAGTATTGTGGTTTTCATTCAGTAAAGTAATACAGCTAAAGTTTTTGTGGTGTATATGTTTGGTACCAACCAATTAAAAACCACACATAAAACCAAAATCAAGTGAATCTTGTATGCAGTTGTTGGGGATAAGCAATAATGTCATACGCTGGTACATGTTGAAGGGAAAATAACATTAAGCCCTTTTTCTTAATTAATTTTCAATACTGAATTTAATATCTTTACATGAAAAAATTAATTGCATAGATGGAGCAAGGATTAAATAATTTAGCTAAGAAAACATGGTTTATCTTTTTGTTCGACAACTCATCATGTTGAAAATTTACTTATCTTCACCAAGTGACCTTCATTTAAAATTAATTATTTTTCTAAAGGTGTAATTGCACCCAACTGATACTGAAATTTAATGTTTATTTTAAGAACGTTGCTTAAAATTTAATAATAGGATGCTTTATAAAGACAATTTTCTACTCTTACTTAAACTTACTTGAATTTTTTATCAGGAAAATGAAATGGTTGCAGTCTGTTTTAAAGCTAAGGGTCTTAACTTGCCATTTATTTTAAAGAAATTGGTTTTAAATATTCCTACTGTATCTGCTGTTTGTAATTTAAAGAAACTTGAAGCTGACTATCTCAAAGTCTACTGTGCCAAAAGGCACAGTGTGTTGAAAAAACTTGTGAAAAATAAAGGGTAATTTAAAATTAATATAACAGCTTTTGCTTTATTAGGTATTTTTTATTTTGCTGTATTAGGTAGTTTCTTTGCATGTTGCCATTGTTACAGCAATAATATTTACTGATGAATACTTTTTAAGGCAGTGTTGATACATTTAAATTGGAGGTTTCTTTAAGTGTCAGTTCCTGGTTTATTTGCTGTGTTACTTGAATTTTTTTTTACGTGAGTTTGTGCTGGCATACCAAAATTGCATTACACTTTCAAAATTACTTCAGCAGGATGAATGCTTCTTGTTTTCTATACCAACCTTTCTTTTTTACATAGAGGCTTTTTGATGATCAGTAATTCACTTTTTACCTGCTAATAGTTGAAGAAGCTTTGTATCACATCCCCTAAAAAGAAGCTTTATTTGGAGCTGGAAGGATTCAGAGCAGAGTTCAAATATTATTCTTTTACCATAAATAAGGGTCTGCATATATCCCTGTTATGCTGTTTTGAGGAAGAGGTTGTAATTATACTTGAAATTATGCTGAAGTAAATGTGTCAAAATGTAGTAACTTCAATAATGTACTAAAATGGGCTGGCTTGAAAAGGAATGGCTTTTCACAAGAAGTTGCTTTGTTTTAATTTCTGTTTATACTGTTAGCTTTTCTCTGTTTCAGGCTAATATTTGGAGATTGATATCCCTTGTCTTTGCAGACATAGAACATCTCTTAGTGGATGTCTCTCTGTGTGCTGCCTGTGCTTAGGTAAATGTACAGATAAGAAGATCTTCAGGCCTTCAGAATGAATGTGACCTTTGTTAATCTCTTTTTTGAGCATTTGCTTTTGATCTCTTAGGCTAACTCGGAACAGAATAATATTTTAGTTTACTATTATGAGGAGCTTTCTTGGGGAAAAACTCCACAAAAATACAATCCTGTAGCACATGGGAAGTTCTTTTGCAGATTGTTTCCCCCCTCCCCCTGCCATTGATACCTTCCTGATGAAGGTATCTCTGTCAGGAAGAAAGCAGCAGCCTTAATTTCAGCAGTGTATTGAGAAACCTCTGGAGTACAAGGCTATAAAGGTGCTTTACAACAAATGAGATGTTTTTAAAGTATTTGATTTGTTCCACTTTCATCTAACTTTATTATTCACTGTTAAGTACTTGAAGAGACTGTGGTGTGGGTAAAAGGTGAAAGAGCAAAAGATTTCTTAATAGTTTTTACCTAAAAGAAACTGAGTACAGCTTGGTTTTATTTCTTATCCATGAACAATTCCAACTCTACTACTAAACAATGTTCAGGGCATTGAGTAGATTTTACACATTTCATCTTCTTTTTAACATCACTGTGCAACTAATAATTTTGATATATATTTGTCACTTCATTTCGGGTAAAGCTATGACAAACCCAAAAAGATTTATTTTCAGTGAGGCAATAATAATGAAATGAGTTTGATTATGCTTTTTTCTTATCTAATGGATATCCCCCCACATCTACTGTATTTATTAAATAAACATTAATTGAATGCAGGACCTCCACAACAGTTTCTCTTTTGCAGCCTGAAAGCCATAAGGAGACCAAGACATTTAAAGAGGTGGAAAAGTCTAGAAAGGACCCTTATAATTCCTTCCTCCCATGCGCAAGTACTGGTTTTGTTTTGTTATTCTACTTAAAAGGATTTGTTCAGATTTTTCTTTTCAGCTACCGTAATGAGCTTTTTAAAGAATATATGCATTTCCTTTGATTTGTTTCTGATGTGGTCTTCAGTGGATTCAGTTCTGAAAGAAGCATTTTTTGAATCTTCACTTCCCTTGAATCCTCACTTTCTTGCATGGCAGAGTAGACTGCTCTGCTCTTTTTGTGGGTGAAAGGGAAGACAGTGCCTGTCTCAGCAGCCCCCCGTGACTAAGATGTCAGATAAATTACTTGACTACAGTTGTTTGTTTTTAATTACGGATTTTTTTTTTTTGTTATTCCATAGCAGAGCATGAATTAGAGGGCAGAGCCCTTATAAAATGCATCTGTAGAATTGATACTGGCAACTCTAAGAGATGAGATTTGTGCTAGTAGAGTTAACAGTAGTGTTGCAGGAATAAGGAATTGATTTATGACTGCCAGGAAGTCACAGTTGTTCTGTTTCTTCCTTCTAGCTTGTGCCAAGAAAGATGGTCTCTGACAGAAAGTTAAGTTTCCAGCCAACACTAAAACTGAAATGAGAACTGTTGATGCAGGATTTTGTTGTACCCATATGGTAGAAGTGTCACTACAAATGACTTTCCAACATGGCTTCCCAAGTACTTTCTTTGTCTTAATGTAAAAAGGTATTCTGAATCTAATGAAGCAGATAGTCTCTCTCAGCAGTACTGAAGAACCTTGTTCTTGTATACTATTCAGTCTTTAAACACAACTGGAAAGAGGTGCTTATATCTTCAGCTAAACATTCTGTTGTATTTTTTTCTTTCTGTAATTATCTTCCCATTTGGCATAGCTTTTAACGCCTGTAGCAATACATCCCACTTACAGGATGATGGCTGTCTTTCAGTGCATTTCATGGCTGAAGGGGGAGGGTGAAATGAGGAGGGGGCAGTATCAAAGCTCAGGAGAGTTTGGGAGCCGGATTGAGCCAAGAATCATAGCACCATAGGGTTAGGATTGCAGAGGACCTTAAGATCATCTGGTTGCAGGGATGCCTCACACTAGACCATGTCACCCAAGGCTCTGTCCAACCTGGCCTTGAACACTGCCAGCGACGGAGCATTTAGCACTTCTTTAGGCAACCTGTTCCAGTGCCTCATGACCCTCACAGTAGACTTACAGAATAGCTAGTGTTGGTAATGACTTTAAGATTATCTAGTTCCAACATCCCCGCCGTGGGCAGGGACACCTCACACTAAACCATGTCACCCAAGGCTTTGCCAACCTGGCCTTGAACTCCATCAGGGGTGGAGCATTCACATCTTCCCTGGACAACCCCTTCCATTGCCTCACCACCCTAACAGTAAAGAACTTCTTCCTTATATCCAATCTAAACTTTCCCTGTTTAAGTTTTAACCCATTATCCCTTGTCCTATCACTACAGTCCCTAATGAATAGTCCCTCCCCAGCATCCTTATAGGCCCCCTTCAGGTATTGGAAGGCTGCTATGAGGTCTCCACACAGCCTTCTCCTCTCCAGGCTGAACAGCCCCAACTTTCTCAGCCTGTCTTCATACGGGAGGTGCTCCAGTCCCCTGATCATCCTCGTGGCCCTCCTCTGGACTTGTTCCAACAGTTCCATGTTCTTTTTATGTTGAGGACAGCAGAACTGCACACAATACTCCAAGTGAGATCTCATGAGAGCAGAATAGAGGGGTAGGATCACCTCCTTTGACCTGCTGGTCATGCTCCTTTTGATGCAGCCCATAATACGGTTGGCTTTCTGGGCTGCAAGCTCACACTGCAGCTGACTTATGTTCATTTTCTCATCAACCAATACTCCAAGTCCTTCTCCATAGGGCTGCTCTGAATCTCTTCTCTGCCCAACCTGTAACTGGGCTTGGAAATGCCTCGGCCCATGTGTAAGGCCTTGCATTTTACTTCAACAACTCATCCCACTGTCTGTGTCACCTACAGAGATGTTGAACAGGATTGGTTCCCCCTGAGGGAACATTGCTCATTGCTCATCTCCACGTGGACACTGAGCTGTTAAAGCTTCACTTCAGAAAAGCTGTTTTGGCAGTGTTTAAAGCTATGCCCCTTGGGATTATTTTGCACATGTATCAAATACAAGGTCAGTGATCTAACAAAAGCATTTTTGTTTTAAGATATTTCATAGAGTAAGGCAACAGTTCAAAAGTAGGATTTCAGTCATCATGATTACAGCTTTATTGGCATCAATGTGACTTCAGAAGTAGCAAAGCTGAGAGCCTGGCCAGTGTGGAGGATATTTGCCGTATTGCAGGCAGGGCTTTGGGTGATGCCACAGCAACTCTGCAGTTAAGAAAACTGCATTTTCTTGGGGGGGAAAAAAATCACTTGTGTTTTGGGTTCTGAATGTTGTTCCCTTTGCGCTTGCCTGCACTACTTACTACTGGTTTACAGCTGTTGAATGTCTCAGGGTGTCCGAAGTTGGCAAGGAAGGTGCGTAGTTGCATAGTAACAGATTTTTCAGGATCTAGTCTTTTGGCTTGAAACTAGAATTCTTCGATTTCCAAGAATTTTGCTTACTTGGGAAAGGAGTTGCTCAGCTGCTAATTGCTTTATACCATTTTGTTTCTGCACTCTTTTGGGAGCCCGGAGTAGAGAGGAGGAAGGTAGCAAAGCAAATTTAGTATAAGCCTCTTACTTCAAAATCTGTAGTACAGACAGGGCATGAAAACATTGCATTTTCACGTCTCATTTGGAATGCAATTAATTTGAGCAGTACTTTATGCTTTTGAGATGTTTTACCATCCTTAATACCTTAAGATATCATGACCTACCTGTCAGGGTGTGTTTGACTAATACTTAAGGCTTTAAGCTTTCTCAGACTTGGGTTGCTAATCTTTCATAACATGCAGTCATCCACTGGCAGTGTGTGAAAAGGTTTGCAACCTCACTGTTTTCCATTTTGTTTATAAAGAAGTAATTTCCAGTTTTCAATTAAAGGATATTCTTCCATGCATATAAAGTAAATTGTCTTCTCAGTGTGTAACAGCAACAGACTAGCAGAATATCTGCTCAGGTCTTTGTTCCTTAAAGTAACTTGGTGGCTGATAACAGTTGTTATTCTATTGCAAGGGGAAGGTGCTTCCAACTGCTGCTGTTAATATGAGAATGATAGGTCTCTGTCCATCCTCTTGTGGCAGCAGTGAGGATGGAGAGATGGAGTTGGTGAGTATACCTGAGAGGACCAGCTGTATCCTGCTCTAGTCCCAGGTTGCACTTGCCACACTGATTACAGAGAAATTGTTGGTTCCGACTTTTTGCTTCCAGTATGTGTGTAAAGAGCTTGGAGATGGTGTGTGCTTTCTAACGATGAACTCCTCTGGTATTTTAGCTCCTGAATTCTAGCAAGTCTCTGAGCTTACAGGAGATAAGGATTTGGGGGGATTTAACTCCTCCTTCTCCCCTCCCCACCCACCCTGAAGGACTTTTAACTTTGACATGGTGGTAACTGAAGCCATTTCTGTAAGATTTGGTGTCCCTTAATGAGTTTCAAGTCTCAGAAGCACAAGACCAGTGCATCATTTTAGGGAAATTCTCTAGCATAACATAAACACGATGTATGAGAAGCTGAGGCAAAAAGTATTATGTATAAGCTGCTAAAAGCTAGTTTTTAGTCTTTGGAAGTACTGAGTGAGTGTAGGAGGCAGGAAGGTACACAATGCAACAATGAACTTCTGGCACATCCAAATTTAGAGACTTGTCATCTCTGAATCACTTTTGCAAACTGATTCACCAGGGAACTGTTTCAAGTGTTTGGTCCTTCTTTAAAACATGTGCCATGTAAAGTAGGACAGGTCCTCATATATAAAACAGTGCTTTGCCTTAAAATTTCCAGATCCAACTGTCTCAGACTTGCCTTCACTGTGTGAACATGAATTGTAGAATGGAGATCGTGACAGCATTGCAAAGAATCTTTGCATTGCTTGCAAAAAGAGGAAATTCTGAGTTCTTGTACTTCCAATCACATATGTTAATCTGCATGAGAGCATTTTGGCCATATGAGGTATGAACTTTTTATTCTAGACTCCTTGCCCTTGCCCCTGTCACTCATACATACACATGCAATGTCACTTTCCATCCAAATTGCTTCCTTCACATCTCATGTGTTTGCCAAATGTCAGCTTTTCAGCAGGGATGAAAAAAAAGCCAAAAAAACCCAAAACCCAGGCAGGTCTGGCCAATGGCATTTGCATAAATGCAGGCAGGAGCAGGAAAGGCAGAGACAAGGGAACTTTAAAGTGTTCTTGAAGTGTAAATTTTAAACTACAGTGGTAATGAGAGGTGCCTTAGGATCAGAACTAGGGAGATGTTGCATATCATACAACTGAGTTATGCTCTGTAAAAAAAGCACAGATTGTGTTTCCCAATTAAACTTTTTTTCTTGTAGTTTATACAGCCAATGGTCTGAGATGGAGATAGAGGGCCACTGGCGAGTGCAGTTTCTCAGATCCCACAGGTGAGTCTTTCATCCCAACCTGTGGCATGGCTGGTGGCTTTTGGAGCAGGTGACTGCTGCAATGTTTCGCTGTTGTCATATGTATTTAATCAGAGCTTTTTAGCCTTCATCATTACATATATGTGTATGTGTGTGTGTGTGTAGAAACACAAACTGAAGCTTGATCTTTTTCATAGCCTGTCTGTATCTTGGCCTTGCTGTACAAAGCAGATGTTTTTCATTGAGCTGCTCTGACTTGAAAAAAAGTGTTTCCCTTATTCTGAAAATAATGGTGCATGGAAAAATATACAGACAAGGCTTGATTTTTCTCTAAATGTCATTGACACAAAGGAAATATGAACTTTCCATGAATTGAATTGATCTATATAAGTCATTCAGGTGACAAAAGTAGGAAAATGAGATGTTCTTTAGCTGAACACAGGGATATGGGAAACACTATACATTTTTCATCATTAGGTAGACATAATCTGCCTGAAACTGGATAAGACAAACTTAAAAGGCTGAATGAAGATACCAGTATGTTTCCAAAATAGCTGTGCAGGTATTCTTGAAATATTGGTTCAGCAAATAAATGCATCCATTTTTTGGCAAGTTGTTTTCATTCTTACTTACTTTTAGTCTGAAGGGAGCAAAATCACATTATAAAGCTATAGCAGCATTCAAATGCTGCGAATCAGAAGCTCCTAAAAAAATTAAAATAAATTGAGATTATGTTGCAGAGGAGAGAAAAGCTTTGCAGCTATTAAGACAACAAAACTACTCGCTACATGAAGTATTTTATGACCAGAACCCCAAAGAGGCACTTGAGGAATGTCTTCAAAATACCGCAGCCTGAAGACCTATTTTAATTTCAGTACACATTTAACTTTCCATTATTTATACTAAAAAAAGAAACAAATGGGAAGAGCTCCTAGTTGCAGACTTTGTTCCTGAAGGGTCTTTTCTTCATGTACAATCAAAAATGAAAGGTAACATTAAAGCATATATGTTCAGAAAAAAGGCCAAACTTCCAACCTAGTCATCGTTAGCTGAGAGGGCCCCCAGCATGCAATACTGCATGTAACTCTAATGCCTGCCAAGTCTTATGCTTGGCATTAAAACTCTATGGCAACTAAGTTGTGGAAGTTAACAGGAAAGAAACAAGTAGTTTTTTGACAGATTTCATGTAGGAATTGAAACTTACTGCATTTGTGAATGGAAGTTACTGATGTAAGTATTAATTTCAGCTGGAATGAGAATGTGTGTCTGACTTCTGAGTATCCTTTGCTTGCACATATCTGAGAGCTGATAGCAAATTTGCAGAATATTTGCTACCTAAAGAGCTAATTTATCTCCTTTCAAAACAGGTCTCACAATTTTATGTTGAAACCACTGAGGCCAAGGATTGAGAGACCATATGTCCACCATAATTTTCTCTTGTTTTTCCTGGACAAGCTCCATATTTATGATAAATAAGACAGTTGTTGAATGAAAGACTTATCCCAAAGGATGCTGACATACCACCTGGCTCTTACAGGTTGACATCCTCCTTGCCTATGGGCAAGACTGAAGCTTTTCTTGTTTTAGTATTTTAGAAATCCAGTGAGAGCACTCTGTTTTTGATGCACAAGAAACATCATCTGTTTCTGTGTAGGAGCAGCCTGGCAACTGTAGAATAGCTGTAGGCTTGATGCATATCCAAGTAGAGGCACTGATATGGATCAAAGTCCCTGAGAAAGAGGGGGCTGATAGCGCATTCTGTGTGGTTCTTCCACAGCATTGATCTGGAGTGTTCTACCACACCCTTTCTGTTTTTTTCTTTGTTTTTAACTTGGGGAATGAGGAAAGCTAATACAGTTCTTGAGCAATGTAAATCAATAGAATTACAGAAATGCGTTAATACATGAGAAGTGGACATTTCTTTCTTTCAGGAAAATAGATAAAATACATAATCTGAGTGTTCCAATATAAATTTCCTGTATAAGAGGTCTGCAGTAAGCAAAATTAATTCTGTAAGGAAATTTCCAGAAAAAAAAATTCTTTGAATAATGGAGCTAAATATGCACAAAATAAAACTGTAGCTCTTTGCTAATGCAAAAGAAATTGGTCTCACAAGGCTGAAAAGTATTTCCTTACTTCACAAAGAAACTTTAGAGAAGGATACCCTAGTATGTATTACAAGGAACTCATACATAAAGACCGCCACTGTGCAGTTAGTTTTATTTTATAAATGTGGGTTGTTTTTTATCTTTCCTGTATGTAAAAATACTTCTTTCAGTTTGATGTGTTTATCTTCAAGCTGAAGATTTTACGTGGGGCATGCTGTGTTAAAATGCTACTTCTCTACTTCAAAGACAAGCTAAGGAAGCTCTTCCAGACTGAATGCCTTCCGCAGCATATTTGCTCAGATTAAAAATTTATAGCAAACTTTACTGTTTTTTTATCTTTTTTAAATATTGAAGAAGAGATAAAGAGTATTTATTGCTAATCATGTTTTCATTTTTCATTCTGCAAATGAAGTTTGCAGATCTGAAAAAAACTACCGAAGAAGAGTGGTTTCGGGATTCAGTTTTGCTTTTCACAAGGAAAGAAGTAAAACTATTTTCCCCATAATGGACCTAAGTGATTGTACACAAAATAAAGTTTAAATCTTCATGTATAGGTAACAAGTTTAGAAGAAGTGCAAGGCAGTGGAATTGAGTAAAGCTAGTGACAACATTACATATTATGGTCTATGATTCATGATAAAAATAGCATTAAGTGTAGTGTCTTTTTTCAATCCCATTGCCAAGCCATAATGGACAATGAAATACATTGATCATGTTAGAAGTGATCAGGTATGTTGCTGTCTTCTATTTTCTGCTCTAAGGGGCTGAATTCCCAACAGACGTCTCTGCTGTCATTTGTCACATTTGGCCACACAAAACACAGGATTATTTGAAAGGCAACTGATAGGAACTCCTAGTTTTCTCCTACCCCAAACTTAAGCTTACTTTTTAAGTTTCCTTGTCAACAGCTTTTAGATAACTTTTGTTATTTTCTGACTTCACAGTGCAGCCTTCTGTGTGTGTTTCTTGGTGGAATGTCTCATGGTACAAGCAGAGTACTCAGACATGGCATTTATCCATACTTTTTGCCAACTTCTTTCTTGAATCCAATATTTTCCTAAATGCCTGTGGTCCACTGGTAAAGCGGTTACAGAGATGCCTGTAGTCCTTCCTTACCACTTTATTAAACATTTCACTTCTCCTCTCGAATTCCTGGAAATTGGTTGTAGATACAGAGCTTCTCTCTGTGTTCCTGCCTGGCTTTAGTTCAGCATGGTGGTAGGTAGCCCTCTGTGTAAAATGAACCTTGATAAAGAGGATATTCATCCTTTTCAGCTGGCTTTCCAAGCTCCTCCTAAGTTTTGAATTACGAAAGTTTTTCTTTATAATAGAGTGTTGTGGGAAAACAGAAAACACTCCAATAGCACAGCCAGTACCATTGGCAATATAAATGCTACTTAAATGCGGAACATGTTTTCTTCATGGTATGCTTCTTCAAGCTCCAGTTCCACTCTCTGTCTCCATCCCTCTTTCAGTTCAGCCATAAATATATTGAAACTAAATACAAGGGAAAAACTGTCCTCTCCCTTTTAGAATACTAATCGATCCAGGACTGTGTAAGGACTTGCATAGGCAGTGAACTAATGAATTTGCACAGTGTCAATCTTGTACTTATTTATTGCTCAGGAAATTATTTGAAGGAGCATTAGAACTCTTTGAACTGTACTGCTGCCCTCTACAAATTGGAGTGCATTATGGTTTGATTAAATGATAACACATAAAGCTCAAAGAAAGCCTTCTACAGTATTTAATGGTTCTTTCTGTATTCATTTTCTTTAGAAGCTGGGGGCAGAAGGCTGTTAAGAATCTGTTAAGAATTCCAAATTCACTGAACTTAAACCAACAATAACAGCAACAAAAAAATGCTTGTAATTTAGGAGTGAATTTTGGGTAGTCCCACAATAGCCTTCTGTCTGCTAAGCTTCTGATCATTTATTCTACTATCTTGGGTATGTACTGACTAAATATATGGCAACAACATAATTTAATTTGTTTCGTGGTTACTTAAAGCTGCTTGCAAGAATGATTTTTAAAACTCTGTTAAATAAAACAGAGGTAACGTTACTTGTAGCATAATTAAAATAGTGCTATGTATGAACAATAAAATTGTGAGATCTGTTGTAGGGCCATGCCTGCAGGTTGCTGAATTTCTGCACATCTGACTTGAGCCTTGGAAATGCCCTTTCTCAATTTAAATTTTGACATGTCTGTTCTATAAACTCTCTTCCATAATTTGCTGGGGAGGTTAAAGTATTTAACCTAGTTAATAAAAGTATGAACAAATGGAAACAGTGGAAAGAAAAAATACTTTGCCTTATATATGTATATACTTCTTCCCTGGTGAGTGAAAGTTGAAGATAAAATAGTGTCTTTATACTCTGTCTGCCATCCTGCATCCAAAATCTAATTTTACAAATACTTATTAAAGATAGAATGGAGCATGGATAATAAAAATTAGTTAGGATAGAAATAATAGATGCAACAAGCCATAATATTTAAGGTATAATTTTAGAATTCAAGTCTAGTAATGTTTATATTTGCCTGTGTGCATTTGTACATGTATACATAAAAAACTATGTACGCCCTCATTTTTAAGTAGAAATTGCAGTTTATAACCTGAGAGAGAATGGAAGTATCTGGTAATCGGGCAGTAGTTGTATAGACTTTCATCTAAATGCATCAAAGTGTTTTGCAAGTAGATGAGAAAATTGAGGCTCAGAAAATTTATTTGTTTATGCCATTTGGCAACAGATCTGGGAAGAGACTGCAGAGTCTCCGTTTACAGTCTTGGCTTTGACCTCTGGTTGAGTGACTCAGTAGCCAGACGAGCATCCATGATTCATCAGACCACCTTCCCAGCAGCCCTCCTCCAGTCTGGGGGCAGCATGACAGGAGGGGGCAGCAAGGGGGAACATATTTCAAATACCAGACAGAGCTCTCTCCTAGCTCGATGTGCAGAGCAAATAGTAAAACAAAACCTTCCCAACAAACTGATGTCGTGTGGGCTCTCTTCCCTGGTCCTATTCTGTGTGTTTCTAAAACTGTCTTCTGGTATGAAACCAAGATCTCATAGACTCTGGGAGCCAAGAGTGACGCCAGCCAATGCAATGCTGTGGGAGCATCCCTTCCATTGTCTTTTCTGCAGGGAGCCCTCCATCTCCCTGTTCTGCACAATCTCTATTACACCTGGAATTTGTGCACATTTGACATTCTAATGAAATGTTATTTCTGAATCGTGTACTGTTGTTTGAATATTAATATATAGAGGCTGATTTACTACATGATGGAGCAAATAACTTGCTTATTGTTTTCCTAGGAGTCAGTTGGATATGCTATTTCAGTATGGTGCTGGTGGTTAAGTATGAAATACCTGGAAGGAGGGGACCCCTTTTCCAAGCCTTCATGCTAATTATTTAGATGTGACAAAATAACTGTTACTGCCTGGAATTAAAATGTCATCCTTTCTGTTTCTTTGAAATTGCTTATTGTTCCAAAAATTCAAACCCAGGTTTTAGTTTTTGTTGTTTTGTTGTTTGTTTTTTTTTTCCTGGTTTGATATCTCTAGTCCTGAAAAATCACCGTCAACTATTCCAAGTGACAACTGACATATATGTTTGGTTGCAAAGCCAGGTCAAAAAAGGAATATAGAACTTCTTAAGACCTTATTAAAAATGCATTTGCACAGAACCATTTATTGAAGTCTTTTAACAACAAGAGGTAGATGGATAGAGCCATTTTTATCAGCTCTAATTTGATGGGTTTGCCTACTCATTTTAGTCAAAATGAGTAGTAAACTGTTTTTTTTAGCCAACTTTATAGTGAAAAGTCAAATGGAAACTCTTTATATACTTCAGTAAGTATATTAACTGCTTATGTGGTTTGCAGGCTGCAGAGGAAAAGACAACATGGAAAAAATACTTATATTTTACACCCTAAAACTGTAAAATGCTAGGGCTATTATGTTTTATAACTATTAATTGTTAATAATCATTCTGTTTCCCTCACCTGCTCTGGACTGGATCTTAAGCTGCCGACTCTGATAGCACAGAGATTTCACTTTCTATCTCATAAATTCTCTGTTGGCAGAGTTCAGTTATTTCAATATAATTTTATTGTCGAAGTCCTCTGAAGAAGAGGCAGTTTCTCACTGAATAAAGCCAGTTCAAGTTTTTTTTATTGCCATTTGAATTTATGGGTGTGACAGATCAGAAAATACAGCTGCAGAATTGTTTTCTTATCAGAGATTATTAACTTCCTCTTCTATGTGAGCTGAAAAGTTACTGTTTCTACCCACATGGAGCCTTTTTGTGCTGTGGGATTTCCTTTTTAGGTGTGAGTAGGAACAGCATTTTTAAAATACTGACTGGAAAACAGAGAAAATTGTAAAATAGCCTTAGAGACTGATACAGCAAAACATCCTTATCTTGTTTAGTGGCTACTTAAAGTTCTGCTCCTTTTAACTGTCCTAAAATCCAAAGGACCATAAAGGGTTAAAAACCTTTTGTATAAGACTGGAAAATGTAGCATGTATCTTTTAATTACCCAGAGACTTCTGTGGTTGCTTGTACTGAGTCAGGTTAAAGCAGACTTCTGGAGTAAGGAGGAAATAACTGTTGCTGGAATTTGAAGGTACGTATTGTTGCTCTTGTGCCACGTGTCAGCACTGTTTCACAGAGGCCACACGGCTGGTCTTCTCCAGTGTCCCACTGGATGCTCTGGTTATCCTACAGCACTCTTCAACCACAATTGGGCTGTCAGCCAGGTAAGTCATGCTGTGTTTATCTTAAGAGGTCATTCTTGGCCAGGAATGAATATTGATCTTATAATCCAGATAGTTTTGAAAGTACGAAGCAGTTCTGGAGAAACCAGGGTTTCATCAAATCAGTGGAAAGTTTAGAGTTGCAGAGCAGGCTTGGTGTGCATGTGGGGCTGCTGGTCAGTCACTGGGAAACCTATTTGTTTTCATGGCTCTGCTTTCCTTCGGCAATCATCCCTGCTGCAGGAGCAAAGGAGGAGGTGTGGATGTGAGGGACAGGACTGCTACACTGCTGCCAGAGGATCCACTTTGTCACCCATTCAGCTTCATTGAACTCGGGTGGCATGTTTGGGAAGCTACAACAAAAATGTCCTGTTGCTATTTTAGTCCTGACTGACATGTATAACACCAGGCAGAGGTGATGCTCAGCTCTGAGTGAATGAGGCCTCTAAATCAAGAGCTGTATGGCTGCTAGTAAAACAGCTGCTTATTTACTGGATCTCACCTCTTCACAATTTCTTCACTTCTTTGGTCAGGTTTTATTTCCCAGATGTATGGGAAGTATATATCTATCAAGGCAGGTGCTATAAAGGACAAATAAATGTCTGCATGTAGTATTTGAATTGTCATTTGGTTGAAGGCATTTTCAGAAATGGCTTTTTAACTGGAAGATTCTCCTAGAGCTGAAGTGATTCAGAGGAAGAGTAAAGCCTGTGAAACTCACTTGAAGCAGGACTGGAAAGAGGGAGTAATTTGTCCCTAGTTCCATTATATAATTTGACAGTAGGTTAAAAGGACTTTCAGTTGCAGAACCAGGTTTTCTAAAAGCGGTTTGTATAGACAACATATTTTCCTGCATCCTGACTTTTGTGTGGGGTCTTAGCTCCAGTATTTGCAGCCCATGAGGAAGAATCTTAGCTCAAAGGCATGGCCAAAGCATGTGTGTCTGGACACTTGCCATGAGCCCTGCCTGCAGCTGGATGGGAGCTCTCCCCACCCTGATGGGAGCTTTGGCTTCCTGTAGAAAGGTGTTGGGATCTGCGAAGTGGAAACCAAGCTTTGGCTGCTCTTGGCAACATGAGTCTCTCTTTTTTTTTTGACACGTAACAGGCCTCCGTTTTACTGCTCCTCACTTTCTGCCTCGCAGAACAGAGTAAATATTTGTGCTGTATCTCTGTCATCTCCTAATGTTTGGAAGTCTGCCCTGAAGGGATGTGTGTGTAAGAACTGGTTGGGGAATATGAAGCAATGGTACTGTTGAAGCTGCTGCAGGAGAGTGAAATGTAGCTGTTTTCTTTCCCCCCCTCCCCCTGCACTGCCTGAGCAGAATTACCTTTTCAGGAAATGCAAAGATTTGCTTTAAAAATTTCCATCTGCTTCAACATACTTTCTTTGCCAGACGGTCTCTGGAATTCATTTAAATTCATTGTGTCAGCAGCCACCATAGCCTGAGCGTTAAAGTTTCCAGTGGCTTTCATTGACTACTCGCATTATCCAAATGCTTAATCAACAGATTGATTGTGGCAAGAAAGATTTCAGAAATTGTACTTTTTTTACTAGTTTGCTGGTGCATGGTTATTTCTAATATAAACTTGGCTATTGTTATGGAAAAATGGTGGTTCTTACAGGCCTTATTGGACAGATGTGTATGAATGTTGA
Source organism: Melopsittacus undulatus (assembly GCF_012275295.1). Lineage (NCBI taxonomy): Eukaryota > Metazoa > Chordata > Aves > Psittaciformes > Psittaculidae > Melopsittacus > Melopsittacus undulatus. The sequence continues at coordinate 33,202,777 of NC_047532.1, read as the reverse complement.
TTATGCTATTTATTGTGGAGATCACAGCTGACTGCATGCTAATCAACTGCCTTTTCCTTAGCTACTCTGGAGTTGTTTTTCTAGCAGTTTCTTCTTTCCTCATTTGGAAACCACATATGTACTTTCTCTCCTAGTCTTTTATTCTACACAGATGCTCTGTTGGTGATATTTAAACACAGGCAGGGAAAAGCCCCTTGTCATAAAATATTTTTTTTCTTCCTTTCTGGCAGTGAAGCATTTGGCCACGTCTTCGTTTTCTCTTCCTACCAGTATTGCTTCCAGATGTTTTCTTGCTGCTTCTTTCTTGTTTGCATTTGGATTGTTGCTTGATCATTAGCACTCTGTTTTCGAGAGGAGAAGCCTTTGAGTTGGTAGCAACTAGACATGAACCCAAGCCACAACTGTCTGACCTCAGTTTCCTCAGTTTGAGGTTATGTTTGGATTTGAGAAGTTGGTTTGACTTATACCAACAGTCAAACACAGCCACAAATTCATTTCTGAATTCAAAGGTTCATTTTGCCAGTAATCCAAGACTACTCAACTTCTTGCTTTGTGTTGGCTACATGTAAAGTCAAACTGTTGCTAAGGATTTAACCCCCTTTTTCATTTGGAGCAATGCTATGGGAAACTTGTATCTTCAGTAAAAATAAATTACCTGGATATCTGAGCCTTTCCATGCTCCAGGGTGCCATACATGTCATCTTGGGAAGGAGAACGGTCTCATTTCAAAGGCTGGAAGTAAGACCATCTCTCCCTGAGTTTTGCAGTGACATCGGCACAGAACTGAGCTGTGCTGCTCTGATAACAGGAACTGAAGCTCAGTTTCTGCCTGTGGCTGCCTCAAGCACCATTTCCTTCCTTTAGCACTGTGCAGGCTGCAGGTCCTAGAAGAGTTATGGGGAGTCAACCTTGTTGGGGTGACAGCAGTGACAGCACTATGAAAAGTTCCCTAAGTGCTTTGATGCAGGACAAATGATTAATTATCAATTTAAATAACAAAACAAGCCCTACTTCCTGTGTTCATCAGGGTTCTCACTAGTTGTGCATCATGCACAAGAAAAGGAGTACTGTTTTTTCTTACATAGCCCAGGTATTTCCATCCTGTCTCCTGGCCATTGCTTCAAGCATGAAGAGATCAGTTATTAGCTTACCAGTATTTAAGTGCTGTCTGTGTTTCACAGATTGCTGGGTTTGGAGCATTTCCTACCTCCTGCTGGTGGGGAATTTGCCCCTTATCCCATCCTTATGAAGTGGAGCATCAGCTGGAGACCAACTTAAATACCTGCCATCCCCAAATCAATTCAGCCACAATTAAAAATTCACATGGGTCCCAAATGCAGTCTGTTACAGAAATAGGGACCTACAGTTCCCAAGTGGCAAAAACATGGGAACTGTATGAATGACAGACATTTAAGTGCATTATAATGAGGCTGTTGCAGAGAAATCCATCCCAGCCTAGGCAAAGGAGAGGCATTCATCAAACTGGAAGCAAAAATAGTTTTTGTTTGTGGTTCCTCAAGACTGAAGACCTATTGTGGGACACCCATACTGTCATGAGGCAAAGGATGGAAAAAAAAAGAATAAAAATCAGTCTGTCATTCAAACCTACTGAAATAACTGAATCGTAGTTGGGTTTTGCTTTTTGGGGTTTTTTTTTTGGTTTTTTTTTTTTTTTTTTTTTTTTTTTTTGTTCCAGCAAACTTCATGTATCACCTCTTACCCCAGCTGGAAGAAAGTCAGCATGAATGCTAGTGTAAGCTGTGGCTCATTTGGCAAGATGCAGATGTTTATTCCTATGGCTGATCTGGAGTAAATTTCTACCAGATGTAGTCCAGAAGTGATTAAACGTGCAGAACAATGTTACATTTACATGATTTACAGTGACGCAACTCATCTGTTCTTACTCTGTCTCGGCTGGAAAGGAGTGGACCGTTCCCAGATTTCTCTTGATACGGTGAAGGTGTGAATCAACACAACAGCTCTCCCTTTTTTTTGGCCCACAGGAGGGCAACATCGAGCTGCAGCTGAAACGAATAGGCTTTGCCAAAGCAGATGTACAGTTTACTAATTTGAGAATTAATAAATTGAAACAAATTAGCTGATTCAGAAATGTTATAGACTGTGGCCATTTAGTGGTGTGTCTGTCTGCATCCACTCTTTGTGTTTTGTTGTATTTGTGGTTAATCTGTAATTGGCCTGCATTGCTTTTTGTCATCTGTGGCCAACAAGAATGTGTTGTGAAGAGTAAGGCAAAGATATTTGTTAGATGGCAGCTCTGTTTTTTCCTTCATGCTTCCTTTCCCAAACTGTATTGCATTAGTTAAGTATTGTGCTGAAGAAAATGGACTATTAGGGTTATGATTTTTGAATTTTTGAGTTACCTAAGAGTACTTGTATGTTACGGACTATGTTAGAAGGATTGCAGGCTGAGAATTGCATGATGCTAATGGTTTGAAGTTATTTGAGCAACACATCAGCTGTAGTGTTTCATGAAGGTAGTTTTCAGTAGTCATGGTAGTATAGCAAATGTAGCTGCACAAAGGGTTCTTGTTTTGCAATAATCTGTATCTCCATAAATTCTGACCAAAGTATGGATCTAGGTACTTCGAGAGAAGCTCGACTCCAGAGGAGCTGAGACATTAGTACACATCCAGATCCTAAGAGGCTGAGAAGACAGATCAAAGGGAGCTTGGCACTCATGCTTTCTAAGACTCTGGATATGTGGTGTTTTCATGTTGCAGTCAGTAAGTAAAATAAAACATTTCTTCCTCTGTACAGGCATTGTAACATTCTAGAAATAGTATGCAAGTGCAAAGGCATATCAGGTCAGGAATGGGAGCAGATGTTTGGTACCTTTGCCTGCATTACACACAGGGGTGAGTAGGCTCAGAGCTGGAGCACAGCAGAATAGTCTAAGAAGCATGTACAGAACCTTACCTACCTTGAAGTTCTGTGCTGGCCAGGTGGAATGAGAGCACTGGGCATCATGCTGATACATGAAAGCGTGCAGAGGCCTTCAGGAGGGCAAGACAAACAAGCTGCTTCAAGCACGGAACCCATGAGCCATGGCCTCAGGCTGAATGAAGAGGGCTCCTGAGGGTGTTTTGTTTATTTAAAAAAAGGTACATAAAGACCATTATTGCCACAACCACTCTGTATAGATGAAATGGGGAAAAATCCTAAAAAATAAGTGACAAAAGACTTAGTAAGGAGATGCCTAAGAAGGTGTGATATGCAGGGCCTTCCTCTAGAGTTTGGAATCCATTTCCATTGAAGGATGCTTGGGCCTCAGGTGATGGCTGAGCTGGTGGTGAGAGATAAGAAAGGGAGGGCCAGTGACTGCAAAAGGAAAGGTACAAGCCTTTCTTCAAACCTCACCTCTGCTGTATCTCTTTGGCTGGTGAAGCTTTTTTTGCCAGAGGAATTGCTAGGGTGCCTGAACATTCAGGCCTTTTTCTGCAAGGAGCGTGGAGACTGAGGTGGAGGTTGTGGTTTACCAGGAGCTAATAACATTGGTGTTAACTATCCAAAATGATCTGGGGGGACAAACAAGGCAAAGTTATTTACTAAAAAGTGGTGTCTTTTATTGGATTAACTGATCCATAGTCAGGTGGAGGGAGCTTTCAGGTTTTACTCCCATATTCGATGTGAGGTAATGATGTGGTTTAAAGATCTTCAGTGAGGTGCCTTGCAGTTTCATAGGGACATGTTGCCAATTCAAACAAAATTAATAGTTTGGAAGATCTTCACCCTCCACCCCACCATATAATGTAAAAGCATTTTTGAAAGTGAAACCCAGGAGTCTGTAACAAAGTGTGGATTTTGTGCCAAGTCCCATCATTCTGCAAGTGGGTAATATTTCAAGTCCCTTTCTGATGTTTGAAGCAGGAAAGAATGTGCTAAGCCTCCTGCCCAGCCCCCCCTTTTTTTTTCCTTTTTTTTTCCCCTTTTTTTTTTCCCTTATGGACTCCCAAAGTATATTGGCGTATCTTAAACTAGCTTTTGATGGGACGTTTTAGAAGATGAATTGGTGTTTGAAGGATACCTTCTAGTATTTTATTAGAAAAGTAATTGTTTGGATGTGCATCACTTCTGGTTTAGCCAGAGGCAGATACATAGTTTCGTATAGCCACTCTTTGTGGATTAACATTTTGGGAAACTAGCAGCCTTGCAAAGACTCAGAAAAACTCAAGTAGAAGAAAAAGCCTGTGTCCATTTCTTTCTTTAACAGCAAATGCCCTTTTGGATACTTCGGAGACAAACACATTTGCAAACCATTCCAAATCATTAGGCTTTAATGAAGGGAAAAAAAAAGAAGTCTGGAAGTGATGTGGCCTCCTCTGTTTGCCTTGTATTGTTGGGCTGTGTAACAGCGGATTTGTTTATGCTGTCCTGACCTTTCCAGTAAAAACGGTAGGTCTTCAGATGCATTTACTCAACTCATTATCAATAAAGGGTAAGTACAGATACTATTAATCAGAATGGTCTGTTTCAAGGTAAATAGTAAAAACACATAGTGTTATGTAAAGTTCAATTATGATAATAAAATAACTTAAAAGACAAAACCCAATAAAACAACCCAAAACCCAAACAAGTCCAGGTGCTTAGCAGGGAAAGTAATTCTAGTTTCTGCATATGCATTTGACTTGGTTTTGATGGTTTATGTAGAAAAGCTTCAGGGGAGTTGTCCCAATCCATATTACCTCATCCTACTGCTTTGTCAAAATCCAGTAAGAGCAAGATGCTCCATCCATCTTTACAGGAGGAGGACTTATCAATAAAGATAAGAGCAGTCAAGTATATCAAATCAAGGAGAAGGAAAAAAAAGGGTGTGGGAGATGCAAAAAAAGCACATAGAGGTATACACATGGAAATATGCATGTGTGGACATGCTGCGGATGGGTAGGTTTATGGGCTCAGGTTTGTGTCCAGCACAGCGTTTTCTCTGGCCATGAGAGTCCCCATAACAGAGGCAGCCGCCAGTCCTCAGCCAGCTGTGACATGCTTACAATAGGTGAAGCAACCCCAGGCCTGCAAAGTCCTCCCTTTCACTCTGTGATTTACCTCAAAACCCTAGGTTAACACAAGAGTAGATAAGACATTAATTCAAATGAGCACAGTATCTGCCCTGACTTGCCTAAAACTGAAGTACTGCAAATCTTTGCATGGGGCCTAGAGTAAATTGGTCTAGTGAAAGGTGTCATAGAATCATAGAATAGTTAGGATTGGAAAGGACCTCAAGATCATCTAGTTCCAACCCCCCTGCCATGGGCAGGGACACCTCACACTAAACCATATCACCCAAGGCTTCATCCAACCTGGTCTTGAACACCGCCAGGGATGGAGCATTCACTACCTCCCTGGGCAACCCATTCCAGTACCTCACTACCCTCACAGTAAAGAATTTCTTCCTTATATCCAGTCTAAACCCCTGCTGTTTAAGTTTCAACCCGTTACCCCTTGTCCTATCACTACAGTCCCTAATGAATAGTCCCTCCCCAGCATCCCTGTAGGCCCCCTTCAGATACTGGAAGGCTGCTATGAGGACTCCACGCAGCCTTCTCTTCTCCAGGCTGAACAGCCCCAACTTTCTCAGCCTTTCTTCACATGGGAGGTGCTCCAGTCCCCTGATCATCCTCGTGGCCCTCCTCTGGACTTGTTCTAACAGTACCATGTCCTTTTTATGTTGAGGACACCAGAACTGAACACAATACTCCAGGTGAGGTCTTGTGAGAGCAGAGTAGAGGGGCAGGATCACCTCCTTTGACCTGCTGGTCACGTTCCTCTTGATGCAGCCCAGGATACGGTTGGCTTTCTGGGCTGTAAGTGCACACTGAAGCTGGCTCATGTTCATTTTCTCATTGACCAACACCCCCAAGTCCTTCTCTGCAGGACTACCATGAATTTCCTTTTTGCCCAACCTGTAGCTGTGCTTGGGATTGCTCCGACCCGGGTGTAGGACGTTGCACTTGGCATGGTTAAACTTCATGAGGTTGGCATCAGCCCACCTCACAAGTGTGTCAAGGTCCCTCTGGATGGCATTCCTTCCCTCTAGCGTATCAACAGAACCACACAGCTTGGTGTCATTGGCAAACTTGCTGAGGGCACACTCAATTCCATTGTCCATGTCAGCGACAAAGATGTTAAACAAGACTGGTCCCAACACCAACCCCTGAGGGACACCACTTGTTACTGGTCTCCAGCCGGACATTGAACCGTTGACCACAACTCTTTGGGTGCGACCATCCAGCCAGTTCTTTATCCACCAAGTGGTCCACCTATCAAATTGATGACATTCCAATTTAGAGACAAGGATGTCATGTGGGACAATGTCGAACGCTTTGCACAAGTCCAGGTAGATGACGTCAACTGCTCCACCCCTGTCCATCACTTTTGTAGCCCTGTAATAGAAGGCCACCAAATTGGTCAGGCAGGATTTCCCCTTAGTGAAGCCATGCTGGCTGTCACCAAGCACCTTGTTGTTTTTCATGTGCCCTAGCATGCCTTCCAAGAGAATCTGCTCCCAGATTTTGCCAGGCACAGGGGTGAGACTGACTGGTCTGTAATTCCCAGGGTCATCCATTTTCCCCTTCTTGAAAATGGGGGTTATATTTCCCTTTTTCCAGTCATCAGGAACTTCCCCTGTCTGCCATGATTTTTCAAATATGATGGCCAGTGGCTTAGCAACTTCATTTGCCAGCTCCTTCAGGACCCGTGGATGGATTTCATCAGGTCCCATGGACTTGTGTACATTGAAGTTCTTAAGATGGTCTCAAACCACATCCTCTCCTACAGTGGGCCCAAGGTCTAGGTTTTCACAGTCCCTGCATCCGCCTTCCAAGACTCGGGTGCTGCGGTCAGAGCCTTTGCCAGTGAAGACCGAGGCAAAGAAGCCATTCAGAACCTCAGCCTTCTCCAAGTCCTGTGTAGCCAGTTGTCCCGAAAGTTTCCGGAGGGGGCCTACATTGTCCTTAGTCTGTTTTTTAGCTGCTACATGCCTATAAAATCCCTTCCAATTATGTTTAACATCCCTTGCCAAGTTTAGCTCCAATTGGGTCTTAGCTTTCCTAACTTGGTCCCTGACTACCCAGACAACATCCCTGTATTAATCCCAGGCCACCTGTCCTTGTTTCCACCTTTTATAAGCCTCTTTTTGCTTGTGAATTTTTCTCAGCAGCTCCTTATCCATCCAAGGAGGTCTCCTGGCCCTTCTGCTGCACTTCCTTCTAGTCGGGATGCAACACTCTTGAGCTTGTAGCAGGTGATCCTTGAATATTAACCAAGAGTCTTTGGCCCCCTTACCCTCTAGGGCTTTATCCCATGGATCCTTGCTAAGCAGGTTCCTGAAGAGGCCAAAGTCTGCTCTCTTGAAGTCCAGGGCAGTGAGCTTACTGCACGCTCTTTTCACTGTCTTGAGGACCTCGAATTCAACCATCTCGTGATCACTTCATCCAAGACTTCCCTGGAGAGTCACATTTCCAACAAGCCCTTCCCTGTTGGTGAGCACAAGGTCAAGCAGGGCACCTCTCCTCGTCGGCTCCTTTATTGCTTGCAGAAGGAAGTTGTCTTCCACACAATTGAGAAACCTCTTGGATTGCTTGTGCTGGGCCGTACTGTTGCCCCAACAGATGTCAGGGTGGTTGAAGTCCCCCATGAGAACAAGGGCCTGCGAGTGTGAGGCTTTTCCTATTTGTCTGTAGAGTTCTTCATCCACAGGTTCCTCTTGATTAGGCAGTCTGTAACATATCCCCACAGTAATGTGTCCCATCACCGATTTCCCCTTAACCCTGACCCACAGACTTTCTGTTAACTGATCAGCTGTCCCCAGGCAGAGTTCCATACTCTCCAGCCTACCCCTAACATAAAGGGCAACTCCCCCTCCCCTCCTACCGGGCCTGTCTTTTCTGAAAAGCCTATAACCTTCCATTCCAACACTCCAGTCAAAGGAGCCATCCCACCATGTTTCCGTGATGCCTATTATATCATAGCCCCGTAGATGTACGGCCCATAGCCCACATCTCTAATTCCTCTTGTTTATTCCCCATGCTACGGGCATTTGTGTAGAGGCATCTGATCCGAGCTCCAGATGAAGCCGGCTCAGTGGCTGGAGCGGCTAGAATATTACTACATTGCTCAGAGTATTTATTATAGGTGCTGGCAACTGACTAGGTGTGTTGGGATGGAATGATGCTCCCCTCCCCCAACACAATTAGTTTAAAGCATCCTTGACAAGTCTGGCAAGCCTCCCAGCAAAGCCACTCTTCCCTTTCTTTATCAGAGCAGTTCCACCAGGCCCCAGTAGGCCTGGCCTACAAATGTGGGCCCCATGTCCAAGACACCCAAACCCTTGGCTATGACACCACCCTTTTAACCGTTTATTAACCTGTCCAATCCTCCTTGCCTTTGGAAGGTCCTCCCTTGTGTCTTGGAGAATTGTCGAAAAGACTATCTGAGCTCCAGAACCCCTGACCACCTCTCCCAGAGCTCTGTAGTCCTTCTTTATACTCCTCAGGCTACTACTATCTATATCCCTAGCACCCACATGTATCACTAGAAGCAGGTAATAGTCTGTAGGACTTACTAGAGCAGGCAGCCTCTCCGCAACATCCCTGATCCGTGCCCCAGGTAGGCAACACACCTCCCTTGCAACCGGGTCAGGCGACAGATGAGCGCTTCTGTCCCTTTCAAGGCAGAGTCCCCTACTACTACAACCCGCCGCTTTTTCCTGGCGGCACCAGTAGAGATCTTCTGTACCAGTGCACCAGCCGACTGTTTCTGATGCAAGTGCATTTCCTCATCAGCCCCCTGCAGGACAGCAAAGCGGTTCTGGGTGAGTACAGCAGATTTAGGAGGAAGCCCCCTTGCTTTTAATTGCTCTCTTCCTCCTTTGGTTGTTTTTTTTTTGTTACTAATTCCCAGCTTCCCTGATCAACAGCTTCATTCTTTCCTCCATGAGTTAGAGGGGAATCTTGAGGCCCCTGTGCTGTTTGGGCCTGGAGCAAGCAGTCCTGCTTCCTCTCAGCTTCCCTGACATCTTGCAGCTTCCTGACAGCATCCCGTAGCGCAGCCACCTGCTGGAGGAGGACCTCCATCAGGGAGCAGCGAGCGCAGCCCTGCCCATTCTGCACCTTTCCCTCACCAGACCAGTGCAGGCACTCTCTACACTCCAAGCTCTGCACCGCAACCTCCCCACTTACCGGCTCTGTCTGGGTGCCTACGCTGGCCACCACCGGGGTGGCCAGGGCAGAGCTCCCAGACCGGACCCTGGTCATACGGTGAGTGCTCACCATCCCGCTCGCCTGCCTGTGCGAACTGCCGCCCAAACTGCCTCGACCCGCTCTGTATGCCTGCTCTGTTTGCCTGCTCTGTTCGCCGCACTCCTGGTCGCCGCGCTCCCTGGGTAGATTTTTAACCACTCACAGTTGGTGCCACTCCTCCTGTCTCCGCCCCCGGTGAGTCACCTCCTCACAGTAGCTGAGCTCTTTGCAAGTCCTGTCGAGGACTTGAGGCTCCCCCCTCAGTGGCTATTGTCGCTCTGTGGTGAGGCTTCTGGACGCTGATCTCCCCCGGCTCCGCTCCGGTGCCACAGGCGTCCTTTCACAAGCTACTCCCCTCAGCAAGTGACTAACAATGGCCGCTGGTTTGAATCTTCCACCGAGCCTCCTGTCTCCGCCCCCGGTGAGTCACCTCCTCACGGTAGCTGAGCTCCTGGGCAAGTCCTGTCGAGAACTTGAGGCTCCCTGTAAGTTTGCTGATGACACTAAGTTATGTGGTTCGGTTGATACACTGGAGGTAACAGATGCCATCCAGAGGGACCTTGACATGCTTGAGAGGTGAGCCAGTGCCAGTCTCATGAAGTTTAACCAAGACAAGTGCAAGGTCCTACACCTGGGTGGGAGCAATCCCAGGCACAGCTACAGGTTGGGCAGAGAAGAGAGTCAGAGCAGCCCTGCAGAGAAGGACTTCGGGGTCTTGGTCAATGAACATGAGCCGGCTTCAGTGTGTGCTCACAGCCCAGAAAGCCAACCGTATTCTGGGCTGCATCAAAAGGAGTGTGACCAGCAGGTCAAAGGAGGTGATCCTGCCCCTCTACTCTGCTCTCATGAGACCTCACTTGGAGTATTGTGCTCAGTTCTGGTGCCCTCAACAAAAAAAGGACATGGAACTGCTGGAACAAGTCCAGAGGAGGGCCACGAGGATGATCAGGGGACCGAAACACCTCCCATGTGAAGACAGGCTGAATATGTTGGGTCTGTTCAGCCTGGAGAAGAGAAGGCTGTGTAGAGATCTCATAGCAGCCTTCCCGTATCTGAAGGGGGCCTATAGGAATGCTGGGGATGGACTGTAGTGATAGGACAAGGGGTAATGGGTTAAAACTTAAACAGGGGAAGTTCAGGTTAGATATAAGGAAGAAGTTCTTTACTGTTAGGGTAGGGAGGCACTGGAATGGGTTGCCCAAAGAAGTATTAAATGCTCCATCCCTGGCAGTGTTCAAGGCCAGGTTGGACAGAGCCTTGGGCAACATGGTGTAGTATGTGGCGTCCTTACCCATGGCAGAAGGGTTGAAACTAGATGATCTTAAGGTCATTTCCAACCCTAACCATTCTATGATTCTGTAAACATGAAGGATTTCTTTTCCTTATTCCATAGCTTTGATAAATAAAAAACTTCAGATAACATCTTAAACAACAATCAACACTGACAGCCTCTTGGAGAAAGCTACACATATCAGATGTACCAGTTAGGATGTATCCAACCGAGTAGTTTGCTGCTATCAAATACTTATGAGTACTTTCTGGCTTGGTTGGATTTTTCAATTGAAAAATATTCATGCATTTCAACGTGATGCATGTGTTTTTGTATGTATGTATGTGTATTTGTGTATAAACTCACTGATTTCAATTAGTTCCTTGGCCTCTGGGCCTGTGGTATGTATGCAAGAGCTAGGCTATGATTCACTGCTCTTGAGACCTTCTTCACTAACAAAGGACGTGACAGAATTCCACACAGCTGTAGTGATTGTCTTATTCAGGATATTCAGAGTCTGACTAGGTCAATGTAGTAGATGAAAGGATGAGAAAATATAACCAGTTTTTCCAAATTTTGTCACTGAAAAATTTGTTCAGGTCACCCCTGCATTGCACACGCAGTTATTCTCCGTGAAAAGTGCTCAGCATTCACTGTACCCTTTGAACATTCATTAATTATTTGAAACTTACTCCGCAGCAGTGAATTCCTATTGTGGAGGAGGAGTCAGGTACTCTACAAAATATTCTGGAACCAGTACTGAGTGACTATAGGCGAAACCCTCAGATACACCTTTGAATGGCTGGGATTATGAAGAGAGCTTTTTATAGCAGGGCTGCAGGAGGCTTGGGATGACACATTGGCTGGTAGGAGGCTTCATACAGTGAACCTTGTGGCAACAGTGAGAGCGTATAGAGCTTGTGCAGCTAAAAAGCATGGACCCTAGTAATGAGATAAAAAGGAAATCACTATTAGATCTTTACAAGACAGGCTGGTGTTGCTCAGTTGTGTCTTGTAAATCTCATAAAGCATCTGTGCTTCACAAACCAGGGAGCCTACTCCCTAGATGAGTATGGTGACATGATACGAAGCAGAAACAAGCCCAGCCTGATGCATCCAGTGGAGAGCTGCATCACAGTATTAGCATGGCACTACTGAGCCAATAAGCCCTGTGGAGAAACAAGTGTGGGCTCTATGCCACACTCATGTTGGCAGGTGGCTTTTATATAAAGGCTAGCTTGTGTCCTTCCACTCCAGGGCACAGGCAGAGTGAACCCAAGCTGGCTGTGATGTCGTATGTAGGTAAAAGACAATCTGTTTAATTGTAAGAAGGATGGGAAGCTCTCAGGTGAGAATAAATATCTTAATTCTCCTGAAATGGCTGGCTACGTATCTCCTACAAACCTCTTGCTTTGGGACTTCGGCACTTGGCGCATCATGATGAGTTGCAGTCCAGGAATTTTAAAATCCCTAATGGCACTAAGGAATTCAAATCTAAGCTCTGAGCCATCAGTGTAAAGAAAGTACTGTATATCTTAACTTCATAGAGTTCAGAGCTTTCATTCCCTTCTGCAATAGTGGTGATTTCTTTAAGCAGAGGGAGAGATGTCCATTTTAGGTAGTGTAAAGGAAATGTCAGAAGAGCAGACAAGTATGCATGGAGTAGGAGAATGATTGATGGGTGGTTGGAGAATAACTATTACTCTGATGTTTATTATTACAGGCTAGCAGAAAACAGAAATGAATGTTTTCATTACATTTTCTGTCTTCAAAATATGGTAGATTAATGGTGATCCTAGATAGCAAGGTGCTTTTCAACAGAAGTAAGGGAACAGCACTAAAATTGATGTATTAGTCATTCTGCTCTTTGTCTTCTGAAGGATGAAAATGCAGCATGCCAGATTATGGAACAGTGCTTATGGTGTAATCTGTCATGAAAAACTGCTTTCTTTCTCTACCATCTTTGTTAATAATTGATACCTCTTCTAAGATCAAAACACTTAGCATTTGTGTAGGGCCAGAAAATAAAACCTCCAATAGAGGGCCACAGATAATAAATCAGCCTTTTCTTATGCCTTTTTTACTGGTATTTTGAGAAGAAATGTCACCTTGGAGAAAATGCTTATGAAAACATTTTAGAGTGAACAGTCAAGGAGCCAGTATATCTAGAAATGGTGATTACAAGGAGTGTGTGATACTCTCATTTTGGGGAAGCAGCAGTATAGATGGTCCTATATGTTTGCTTTAATTTATTCAAAATATCTGCATTGATAGGTGAGAAAGCAATTTTTCATTAATAAGTATAATAAAAGAAAATAAAACCACTGCTATTTTAAATTTCAGATTATCTAAAGTTTTTTTTTTTTTATGATCTATCAATCTGATTGCCAGGAGCAATTCTCTGCATAGCAGGTATAAATAAGTCTATGCTCTCAATTGTCAAATTTGAGATCCAGCAATAAGCTAATGCTGTCTTGAAGAGCAGAGGTCCTCAGAGCTGGTGTTTGTGTTTCTCTGGGTATTCTTCTAACCACTGGGAGTGGCAACCACAAATCAGTTCTTGACTGCAGGATCAAATATTTGGTGCCAAACTCCCTTATTGAACAAGGGGTCCATCAGACTGTAAGTTGTAGTATTTATTTTGGCTAGACAACTAATACCACTATCCCACAAACCTGATATCCCTGAAAACCTTGTAGGGACCACATGCTGTTGATTTGAACTGACTGGATCCTTTTGTCTTAGGTGCCTCTGTTTAGAGTTCCTGAATCTAGAAAGCTGTGCTAGATTTTTGCTGTTTGAAAAGCTGCTTTTCAGATAGTTCATTGGAAATAAAAAAGATTTCTCTTTCATTTCTGTTCCTCAAAAATTCTGCCAAATGTCAGCAGTGCTGGAAACTGTGAGTTCAGTGTATGCACAAAGTGAGCAATACCAGCACTGGCACTGAGCATTGGCAATGGTGCTCAGCTGTGTTTTGAAAGGGCCACCTCCAGGAGCAGAAGACAAGTTCAGCTACATGGCTCTCATAATATTTTCCATTTTACTGTGAGTGCTGTTGATTTTCATACTTCCAAGATGTATCATTCCATCAAGCTGTAGAAGGAAATACCACCAACATAAATGTCAGAATATTCTGGTTTTATCCAGCTCTCCTTGGGTATGGCTGGTTTGCATTTTTTACATCACAGCTATGATGGTTAAAGCAAGGCATTCCAACTATCATAGTAGTGGAAATATTTCCAGCAAACACTTTAAAAGGCTCTGGAAAAGGACAACCAAAGGGGATGGATTGCTAGCAGTTCTACATATTAGAAGAATTTATTTCAAAATTCTCATGACTGTTTTGGATGGAAGCAAAAACCCTAATGCAGAGTATTCTGCAGAGACAGCAGAAAGTACTGCATATATTAATTTTAGTTAGTAGCAGGAACCTAGTCACCTTCCCAAAAAGACATGTTATTTCAGTGTATATACAAGGAGGAACTGCTAATCCTGTCTCTTCAGTAAAGTAAACAAGGGGCAAACATTTCCCAAATTTTAAGATTTAATGATTACTTGTCCTATGAATTTCATTGGTCTTCATACATGCCCTGAGTTTACTCTCTGCTTGCTATCTATCTTCTCCACACATTTATATGGCATACATTTAGCAAGGAATGGGTTTTGGGTAGTCACACTACAGTAAAATTGTATGAGTACTACCCTTTTTCGTAAGTACCTCTTCAGCCCCTTAAAATAAACTGTACAAACCTTACTCATTAAAAATAATTGCATAGCTCAATCCATTATTTCTTTTTCAATGGAATGCTATGCTTTTTTTCCTGTAGATATAATTCAAATACATATTAAAATATCAATGTGCTTTTGTGAGAGACATACGTTATGTAACGGTACTTCTACATTTGGTGCCTTAGCATCAAGCCCTTCTCTTTTATTAAACTAAATGCATATGTTGTCTAGTTTGTTAAATATTGTTGACTTTCTTTGTATATACCTTATGTCTTGAGAGTATGAGAGTTTGAAGAGAAAGAGAGTTTGGCTTGTGATTATTGACCATCAGCAAACTGATTAAGCAATCTCCTTCCGATATAAAGAGCTCTTACAGGGAGCTTTACAAATTATGAATGAGTGGTGTTTCTATTAGCTGTGATTTCATAATCATTCCTATTTCATGTTTAGGCAATGTATGTGTACATATGTAATAAAAGTGAAAATAATAAAAGCAAAGCCCAGGAATACAGAAAGCACTCCTACTGGGCTATGTTTGGAGAATAGCCAATTTAGCAGAGATGAGTCAAAACCATATTTGCAGTAGCTTTATCCTTAATTCGCTACAAAACTTAATAAACCGGTAGGTCACATTTGCAGTTAAATGCAATAATGTTGAATAGAAAGTAAAGTATTAAATAAAAAAAATAGAAAAAAATTTTACAAAAAAAGCCAGCATCATGTTTCTCCTGGCACTTATGTTAGTTCCCAGGAAATAACCATTTTCACATCTTTTTGGGGCGAACAAGGTCCTTATACTAGCACAAGCCACTACCTGGCTGTGTCTACTAACAATCTGACAGTGTTGGAGAGAGGTATGACTCAGGAGACCTTCAGTGTTCCGCAGTGAAACTCATGACATGAAAGAGAAGCCACATACGCAGATTTGCATACTGTGCATGTGTACTTTTGGAGGAAATGATTAATCCAAAACTATGAAAGCTTTCAATTTAATATCAAGTCTATTTCCTCCTCAAACAAAGAAAAAACAACCCAAAAAACCAACAATAACAAAAAACCCAAATCCCAGACAACAAAACAAAAACCTCCAACAAAAAAAATCTAGAAATTAAGTTTATTATTTTGGTTGAATAGACTGTGTCAGCATACAAACCTGGAACATAAATTCAGATCTGAATTATTCTGAAGATAGCACACAAAATTTCATAGGAGGATTTTTGAACAGAAAAACTGTGTGTGTTTTTTTTAATTGTTGTTGTTCGTGGTATTATGATCATCTAAAGGCACATGTGTGATTTTGTGACTTCCTCTATAGACCTATACCTGTGAATGTGTATATTTGTATTGCAGATTCCATATAAAAGGTAGAAAAGAAACCTCTCCCACTGAAGGAAGAGTTTGAGGGTGTGCGAACTGGATGTGGTGTAAATATAGTGGATTTTGCTATAAAGCAGAAGGGTGGAGTTTCCTAACTTTCACCATTTCTGTGCATGTGTTACTATTGCTTGCTGTACTTTCTGGAGAAAAGATAAATAGATACTAAAGAGAATATTCAGATACCTTTCTGAGGTTATGTTTGCCAAATGGCATTTAGCATTCCTGAGTCTGCTTGAAAAGAAGTTTAGTAGACACTTTAATTTCAGCAATTAGGGTAATATTCATGTTTAAGACACGAAATTAAAAATGTTTAACTGAATCATGTATTTCTTCAATGTGCTCTGGAGATCTTCTGACATTTTTCAAATCTTGATTACTTAAAAGTGTGAGTATAATACTGCATTAGTATTCAGAAAGAATGTTTGAATCTTCATGCCTTGTTTGATCAGGTTAAGTATGCATCCCGCTTTGATTAAGACTTTGCTGATCCTGGAGTAAAAATCATTAAACATTCATAAAAGACCATTGCTTTTTTCTCCACCTCAAGAATGTACTGACATATTTTATGCTATTATTTGCCTAAAGTATCTTACTGAACTTTTAACCCCCTTTACAGTCTCTTATGCCTATTTATATGAAGTCCCAAACCCTTCATTTCAAAGCATTTTAAAAGCCAATATACAATTCATTTGAGTTCAATGAAAGTAAAGTTATGAAAAACACCCTGTCATGGAAGGACTCATTGCTAATTAACTACATGGGTGGCTTCCTTTGAGGCATAATTCCTCTCAGTTCTGTAATTCCCAGGTTAAAATGCCTTTGGGTCTAGGCTCATCTTTTTGAAAGATGTTTCTGAAAGTGATAGCCGGATCCTGCTCTTCTCCAAGGTGAAGTGTGATATCACATCTCCTGCTTGCACAGCTCAATAGCTTGAGAATAGGCAGGGAAATCCACCAGAGATTTTTTTATATATATATATATATTTTTTTTTTTACTTTTAACCTGGATTTTTACATACACAAATTTTATTCTTCTTTTAGCACTCCTCAAGCTCAGTCTCTCCATTCTTTCTCATTATTTGTGCATGGTCTGCTGTGAGAGAGTGAGAGAAGGAAGCTTCCAGGGCTCCAAGCTGTGCATTGGAGCACTGAGCCCATGGTCAGCCCCAGACCATGCTGCTGCTGCCAGGCACCATTTTCTGTTCCCATGGGCAAGATGCAAGCCGCCATGAACTAAGCTTGTCTTTTTGGTGCTCATGGACATGTCTGACTAAATGTATAAGCCTATGTCACCATTTGGGGATTGTCTAGCACTGTGTGGAGGAGTGGTATGGAGGGAGAAGTGCTCACAGTCCTGCGAGATCCATGAGCAGTGGCCTTCCCTTACTCCTGTGCTTTGTAGTCTCATTCTCTAACTCTGAGCTGGAGATGTAAAGGCCCAGAAGAAACAGATGTTAGCCATTATGTTCAGAGTCTGCAATATTTTCATGCTGGAATACTTAGAAAGGAATCTGAATTGGTAGCTATGCAAAGCTGGGAGAGTAACCAGCCTTTTTCCATCATCTATTCTAAGTGTAAAAATTCAGTTGTAGAAATCTATATAAAATGCTTTTAAATATCCAGTCTTTTTATTAAAACTTCCTTATTTAATGTGTTTTAAAATTTCAGATGTGTGCTTATTACAATTCAAACTGATTATAAACCCCCATTGGCTTCAAGAGTAGTGATTAATCAAAATACTTCATTATTTATTACAGGAAAAATGCCTGCACAGAATTTTAAGATATCATCAGGCTTGTTTACTTTTGATACCTTGGTTTAAATGTAATGTGTATTGAAGCCCAAGAAGGATTTTGGTACAAAATAGGAAGGATATGCCTATATTTAAGGAAGACATACAATTTATGTTCTTGGTAAAAGCTAGATGACCTTAATTTAAAGGTGAACTTAAAGCTCCAGAAAAGATGTTTTTCTTAGTTCTTTTTCTTAGAGGCTTTTTGGTGTCCCCTCTTTTTCTGCTGTGTGCTCTAATTAAAAATCTAAGGCATTACTGACATCAGAGATACTAGGGAACAAACTGTTACTCACTAAGAGCAAGTGAGAGTTTTAATCAAATTATTAAATAAAATTCAGGGTGAATTGTTTTTTAAATAACATTTTAGACCAGAAATCAAGAATGGAACAATTTCTTATGTGTTCATGCATTCAGAACACAGGATTTGAAGTTGTAATAGTCATCCTTGATGCTGAAATTTCAAAAATGGGTATTGCTGATATTTCTAATTCCTTAAGGAGAAAAAAAATCTGCAAATACAAGTCACACAATATTTTTTAGGCCTCCTTTACAGTGATTAAGGCTACGAGGCAATTTTTTAAATTGCTCTTACATATTTAGGACTTCAAGTTTAGCCAAGGGAATAAAAATTTCTTCCAGCTCTTCTGATTATAGAATCATAGAATCGTAGAATACTTACGTTTGGAAAGGACCTCAAGATCATCTAGTTCCAACCCCCCTGCCATGGGCAGGGACACCTCACACTAAACCATATCAACCAAGGCTTCATCCAACATGGCCTTGAACACCGCCAGGGATGGAACATTCACTACCTCCCTGGGCAACCCATTCCAGTACCTCACTACCCTCACAGTAAAGAATTTCTTCCTTATATCCAATCTAAACCCCTGCTGTTTAAGTTTCAACCCATTACCCTTTGTCCTGTCACTACAGTCCCTAATGAATAGTCCCTCCCCAGCATCCCTGTAGGCCCCCTTCAGATACTGGAAGGCTGCTATGAGGACTCCACGCAGCCTTCTCTTCTCCAGGCTGAACAGCCCCAACTTTCTCAGCCTTTCTTCACATGGGAGGTGCTCCAGTCCCCTGATCATCCTCGTGGCCCTCCTCTGGACTTGTTCTAACAGTACCATGTCCTTTTTATGTTGAGGACACCAGAACTGAACACAATACTCCAGGTGAGGTCTTGTGAGAGCAGAGTAGAGGGGCAGGATCACCTCCTTCGAACTGCTGGTCACGCTCCTTTTGATGCAGCCCAAGATACGGTTGGCTTTCTGGGCTGTAAGCGCACACTGAAGCTGGCTCATGCTCATTTTCTCATTGACCAACACCCCCAAGTCCATCTCCGCAGGACTACCATGAATTTCCTTTTTGCCCAACCTGTAGCTGTGCTTGGGATTGCTCCGACCCGGGTGTAGGACGTTGCACTTGGCATGGTTAAACTTCATGAGGTTGGCATCAGCCCACCTCACAAGTGTGTCAAGGTCCCTCTGGATGGCATTCCTTCCCTCTAGCGTATCAACAGAACCACACAGCTTGGTGTCATTGGCAAACTTGCTGAGGGCACACTCAATTCCATTGTCCATGTCAGCGACAAAGATGTTAAACAAGACCGGTCCCAACACCAACCCCTGAGGGACACCACTCGTTACTGGTCTCCAGCCGGACATTGAACCGTTGACCACAACTCTTTGGGTGCGACCATCCAGCCAGTTCTTTATCCACCAAGTGGTCCACCTATCAAATTGATGACATTCCAATTTAGAGACAAGGATGTCATGTGGGACAGTGTTGAACACTTTGCACAATTCCAGATAGATGACATCAACTGCTCCACCCCTGTCCATCACTTTTGTAGCCCCGTGATAGAAGGCCACCAAATTGGTCAGGCAGGATTTCCCCTTAGTGAAGCCATGCTGGCTGTCACCAAGCACCTTGTTGTTTTTCATGTGCCCTAGCATGCCTTCCAAGAGAATCTGCTCCCAGATTTTGCCAGGCACAGGGGTGAGACTGACTGGTCTGTAATTCCCAGGGTCATCCATTTTCCCCTTCTTGAAAATGGGGGTTATATTTCCATTTTTCCAGTCATCAGGAACTTCCCCTGTCTGCCATGATTTTTCAAATATGATGGCCAGTGGCTTAGCAACTTCATTTGCCAGCTCCTTCAGGACCCGTGGATGGATTTCATCAGGTCCCATGGACTTGTGTACATTCAGGTTCTTAAGATGGTCTCAAACCAGATCCTCTCCTACAGTGGGCCCAAGGTCTAGGTTTTCACAGTCCCTGCATCCGCCTTCCAAGACTCGGGTGCTGCGGTCAGAGCCTTTGCCAGTGAAGACTGAGGCAAAGAAGCCATTCAGAACCTCAGCCTTCTCCAAGTCCTGTGTAGCCAGTTGTCCCGAAAGCTTCCGGAGGGGGCCTACATTGTCCTTAGTCTGTTTTTTAGCTGCTACATGCCTATAAAATCCCTTCCAATTATCTTTAACATCCCTTGCCAAGTTTAGCTCCAATTGGGTCTTAGCTTTCCTAACTTGGTCCCTGACTACCCAGACAACATCCCTGTATTAATCCCAGGCCACCTGTCCTTGCTTCCACCTTTTATAAGCCTCTTTTTTCTTGTGAATTTTTCTCAGCAGCTCCTTATCCATCCAAGGAGGTCTCCTGCTATACTTTCTTCTAGTCAGGACAATCATGTGTAATCTGAATATAGTCAGAAGTAGCTAAATAAATGAGTAAAAGAGTCCTTATTTCTGTTTCAGAATGAAAAGTCATATTTGATTTTTTTTATTTTTGCAAACTGTTAAGTAATCATTCTCTTGAATAAAGTTTCTAGAAACTACTTGTATTATTTGACTTTCAGACATGTATTTGATGAACAACTTGTGGAAATTTTAGCAGGAAAATTTTCTCCTGGATGTAGTCTTTAATATTACAGGCAAAGGAAATTTAGGAGTCTTAAAAGATTACCATTCTTGATAGAGGTGAGAAAAAATAGCTGTTGTCCAAAAAAAACCTATCAATCAGGTATTCTGACTCCCTTCATTGTCCTCAAGGTTACCTAAGGACAGACACAGGCAAATCTGAAAAGTCATAAAAGCCTTGGCTTTAGAAAAAGAAAAAAGTTGTACATGATTTCAACATCTTTTAGAGATGAAAAACCTGAGTGCTGCTTTTCCAGATTTTCCTCATTTGAATCACGGGGTTTCCTAGCATTGTTATTTATAACTATAATGTTGTCAGTTAGATCTATATCCATGTGTATATATATATATATACATGCTTAATTTAGAGTAAATTTCTGCAATTATAACTTTCCAGAGTACATTAAAACATCGTAGACCTGCTCATATTTCAAATCACTCTTGCATTTTGTTTTTTTTTTTTTTTTTAATTTGCCATGCTCATTACAAAGAAGTTGTCTATAATTTAGCTCTTGATGGAAACAAATTGCTTGTCAGTAAAATTTTTAGCTTATTAACCTTCATGGTCTATACAGCAAAAGTAGACTAGAAAACTGCAGGGGATGATGCTTGTAAAACCCTTTCACTGTTAATATCAAAAATCTGTCAAAAGCTGCAAAGTTGAGTTTCATTTGTTGACAAGCAGTGAAGTTGCTGAGGCCAAACAAAGACAGGTTTCAGATAGTTTTGTCTTTAGAAATTGCTCTGCGATCTTTGATGATTATACATCATTAATTTGGTGAGACTTCTGTTTCATTTCCACAGGTGGTTTGCTGTTTGGCCAGAACCCTTATGAGAAGGTTCTTCTGTGGCAAAACAAAGAGATCTTGGTCTTAAAGTGTTCACATGTCAAGAGGTATGCATCTTGTCTCATGGTGTTCCATTTAACTGTAAGAATTGTTTTCTTTTCAGTCTAGCTTAAGAGCAGTAAGTCCACCTAGTGCAAACTTCTCCTTTGCTGAAATGGTGGTGCCAGCTAGTGAAAAGTGTCTGAAACCAGCAGGGCAGCATTCCCTGCTATCATAACATAACCCAGCTACCATCCCATGATAATCTAGTTTTCTCAATCATCTCCCACATTATTACTGCAGTTTCAGAACTGCCTTCCTAAATATAGAAGCAAATTCTTGCTACCCAAAAAGCCTCTGTATTGCTGTTGAACAGAATACATTTTTTTTGTAACATAACCTGCTGTGCTCTGAAATCTATATCCTCTTTCCTGCATAAAGCTTTCTAGGAAGATTTGGGTGGGATAAAAAGTGTTGTGACAGTATTAAAGATACATTTATTCCCACTGTTCCCTGCCCTATCTATTCTTTATGTTGCTCGTTTTGCCACAGAAGTTCAGTGATCCTGTGTTATGCAAATTGCTCCATCACTGTTTCCATGACAGTAGAAAGGATCAGTAAAATGTCTTTTTGTGGATGTCTGTTGCTTTTCCTTTAGCACACCTACAGCTCATAAAGCTCATAATGTTTAGGTGGATTCTGTGGCAGACAGAATTACTGATTATTTAATAACGAAGACAAGATAGAGTCAAAGCACAGAATCTTTATCATGGTGAAAAAAATAGCACTTAGGTACCAAATAAGCATCATAATGTCCTCAAACTGCCTAATACAGCAATTTCAGTACCTGATCAATAGGCTGGGACATATTAGGTCTATTTTAGTAGTATAAAAAGTTTATTGAAATACTCTGAGAGGGTTGCAGTAAGAAGGCTTTAAAACATGAACCTTTTATTTCAGGATCAATATTGTAAATGAACTGTTTGAAGCCAAACAGCTTCTGTCACTGCAGCAGTGAGTTACGCAGTTATGTTATACTCTAAGTTAGGTGATATTATGCAGCATTGGGAAAATATTCTACAGTGATTCACTTTTACTTTTAGGTGCTGCCACTTGGACACTCTAAAGCATCTGCAGTGCTGAGAAGGAATCTGGTGCTTGCTTTGAAAATCTTCAGACAGAAGGCACTCTGTGTTGTGTACAATGTCTAGTAAACCACATCATTACCTGAAGCACTTTCTTTTTGAAGGAGAGTCATTACTCCTTTCTTCCTGAGGAGCTGCCTGGTGTTCAGTGTGGAAAAAAACAGATTGGAAAAACACCTGAGACTAAAAACAAATTAAGCATCTCCCTGTTTTGGAGGTTGGTCTTGCTCTCTGAATGCAGGAGTGTTGCATTCTGATATGGGTGCCAAAACATCCCCTCTTTCCCTGTGCCTTGAAAAAGTTAGGTGCAGATCTAAAATATTGACCTCTGTGTATCTGCAATGTGTATTTGGGATAGTCATTTCAGAGGCAATAGGTGTATGGCAGTTTGAATTCAGTGATGACCACTGTAGCTGGTTGTCATCCGTGCCCTTCTATGCTGCTTATGTGATAATGCAATTATTAGTTGCAAATGTAGCAGGAAGTGCCTAATTACAAATCATGGTTTTTTGTTTTTTTTCAACCATTCAAATTTTTCTTTTTTTTTTTTTTTTACAAAAAATAACCTTTAGAAATCTGCAAGGAAATCTGAGAAACCTGAGTTTTGGGCCTAGATATCGAACAGGTTTTGTCATTATACTTACTAAACTGCATCATTATTGTTGAAGCTTACGCTAGCATTGCAGAAGCTACTCTACTACTTCAATAAATTTAGTGGAGGGAAGCTGGGAGGAGAATTAAGTCCTTTGCTTATATCCGTTGACCTGCAGGCATAACTCTATAACCCCAGTGCACTTAATACCTTGCTAAATACACTTTGAAGTCCTAGTAATTTGGTAGATAACATAGGGACCTTGCACTTACATTTTCCTGCTATTTGATTTTATATTGTTTAAGTGATCTATTTTTCTGTGTAAGCTTCATGTTGTTTGTATTCGTATTTTTTAAAGCCCTGGTTACAGACCAATGGCGATAAACAACTCAGTCCTCAAACTGTTCACAGATGGATTTTTTTGTTATGATAAGGATAAGGGAGGGTGGGAGCAGAAAATAGATGAGAATCTCAGGAGTTCCCTGCTTAGGCACCATCTTGCAAAGATCAGATCTGGAATCAAAATCCAAACGTACTTTCTTGCACATCAATGGTCTGTTATTAAAACTCAGTATCTGTAGCTCAAAATTAATTAAATTAGCCTAACCTTATTAGGATGGCTTTAAATATTAATCTACATTGTCCAAGGACCACCTAAATTAAGCTAATTGAAAACTGCTCATAAATTGCAATGGTACATTGATCCTTTCTGGCCACCCTTGCTTTGTAGTGGAGTTCATTTGCAGAAAACCTCTCCCTGAAAGCCTATTCATATGTTTGGAGCAAGTGCAGTCAATACATTGACAGCACACACCATTTGTAAATAGATGAGGATAACAAACAAGTCAAATTTGTTTTCATGAATAATACAAACTATCCTGGATGAAACTTCACCATTACTGGGCTTATAACTTAGCAGGGACCTGTTGATTTTCTTACAGATTCAGCTGCATCCCTGTTATCAGTAGAACTGACCAGAATTTTAACGTTGAGATAAGCAGAATACTTAAATGCAGTCCTGCTTCCAAATCCATCAATGACAGTGTTTAGTTTTCTCTGGGAAGGAGCATAAGGCCCTAGAATAAACCCTATCCCATAAGTATGGATCTTTAAATTTCTTGAACCACGTCAATATCTACTCTGAATGCCCCCATTAGAAACACTAACTGCTTAGACTGATCACCTTTGAACTGAGGCAAGTTATCATTATGGTAGAGCTTGCTAAGGTACAGCAGCAAAGGAGCAGACCTTGTTAGACAGAAGTCTCCTCTGGTCTTATTTTCTGTGGAATAAAGAGGAAAGGAATAAACTCGTAAGGCTATCAGAGAAACGGGACTTCTTGGGTCCTGTTAGGTTACAGCAGTCGCCCTTTGTGTAAGCGCCACACTTCAGCAGATGACACAGGAATGTCCTGGTCCCAAGGCTGGAGTTCTGAGCTCTGGGTTAGCTTCCACAAGAAAAGTAAATTCCAGCCTGCTGGGGAATTGCTGGCATGAGCACAGAGGTGTGGGAGGGAAGGCCATTAGTTTATTCCCTAGCACGTATTTCTTTTTTTCTATTAGACCACAATGCGCTCCAAGCACTTTGAGTACTATTAACTCCTTCATGCTGCCAGAAAAAACACAAGGAGAAGTTCTTCAGGTGTGAAAGGAGAAAAAATCCTGTGTATAATAATAATGCAGGACCAAGATATATAAACAGTATTTTCAATAATGAGGTCATTCAATTATTTCCAGTTCTTTCATATTTATTTATTCTAGGTAACCGTTACTGCTTTGCCATTCTTGCTGCATATGAAAGATTAGCTATTTTGTATTCTTTAACTTTCCTGCTTGATTTAGCCGTTTTGAGATATGATGACTTAGAGAAATTAGGTGAAAAATCCCATAAGCCACTCATAAAAATCCCAGTTGCACATCTAGAGACACAGTATTCAGAGCCAATATTTCTGCTGGAATAAATCTGCAAAACACATTGCTATATTTTCATTTGGTCATGCTGACTTTCCAACTTACTGACATATACTGCTATTGACAACAGCATTCCTACTACTTTTTGTGTGAAATCAAAAGGTCTGTTTTCTATTAACAGATTTTTCAAGTGGTTTTTTTTTCAAGTTCATACATCCAAAAAATAATTAAATCAATTTTCTATACTCCAAAGTGCCTTTCTGTCAGGAAGAAAATAACATTCAGTTTCCAACTGCAGAATGTCCACGTACTTGGTTTAGCTGTCTACTAAAGCTAAACTCATATCAGAAAAGAGGTTTTGTGAGAGATTCAGAGAAGGCATTTAAAAATAAAAAAAGTCTACTAGTTTTAAAACCAGATGTAATAGGCCCCTATGAAATCATTTCCTACTGCTATCGTGCTGATTAGCTGCAGAGGTTGTATTACTGGTCTCTTGAACAGGTGGTCTATACTTCTCTTGTAAACTCCAGAGTTACTGGCCGACAGAGGTATTTAATTTTGATATTCTTTAAGAACATAATCCTGTTTGAGATTTATTTCTTGATGAAGATTCACATATTTTTACTGCTGGGTAGATTTGTCCAAAGCTTAAACCCCTACCATTTTATTTCTGGAATTATTCACAGGCTTTTCCTCCAACTTTTGCTGCATTGTATTGGTCTGGCTCCCAGCACTGAGTGCTTTGTTTTATTTTCTGTCCAGTGACATCTACAGTCCACCGATCTCCCTGTGCAACTGAAAAGAAGGCAAAATTAAGCAAGCTTTGCTTACAGTAGCATCTTCCAGGGGATCTCGGATACTTTCACACTCTCTGTTTTCTTGGGTAAGAACTTTTGTTTCAGTAACAGTCTTAGGAATTTCTAGATAAACATGAATAGTTTTATGAACCAACTTTATAATTACAACTGTTCTTAGTATGACACAATCCAGCAGTCAAGTACAGAATACACAGCTTGTTCCCATCTGTCTTTATGTAGCACATATTTTGTCTGGCAGGGTGGATCATGCATATATATTTAAGTAAGTTTAAATACTTCCTGGCAGTATAAGACAGCCCTGTAACAACTATCAATGCTGCAAATTGCACTGAACATTCTATGAACTCAGAATTTATGTCACTGTTTAGTTTTGTTTTGCTTTTCTGCCATGGGTTTTCTTAGAAAGGCCTCGAGCTGAGAATATATCAAGTGAGCTCTAAGTTAACAACTTTACTGCCTTATTTTATATTTCTAAAAATGATGTTGGAGAATTTAGTACCTGTGAAACTCTGATAGCTTTAGGGCTAAATTCAATACAAGGATCTATAGCAGCACAGCTAACACACACTATGGATAAAGGAGCTGCAACTCCATTTGCTCAGGAGTTGCGTAAGTCAAACCTGCATGCAAAACCTGTGACTCTGTGGTAAACACAGAGTCATACCAGGCACAGTCTCATATGGGCTGCAGGGCTCTTCCAGCTGCTCCTACGTGGGGAAGGGTGCCTGGTGCCTAAGAAGCTGCTTTCTGGACATAGGGACATCCACACAAAAGAGGTGACTAAATGTCTCTCCAAACTGAGAGACTGAGTAATTTGACTATAGCCTAACTCCAGACCACAGAGTTTCCTCACCTATCATCATCTTCGTGTTTGCTGGCAGCACCACTGCTTTTCTGGCTGTTTGTCTCAATCATGCAACAAAAATCAGTGGCAGATATATAATAGGATATTCTCATCATATTGTTTACAAGTCTGAGATCATCCATCTTTCATAGATCTGACATAACAAAATGACAGATCTGACAAAATAAAATCTATTTTAATTTTTTTTGTAGTTGCCTTTCCTGACTCATCATCTATGTGAAGGTCTATCACATGGGATACTGAAGACAGACACTTCATCATGGAGATTGATACTGAGCATCTATACACACTTGCTTGAAGGAGTTGTACTTTTACACTTCTTGCTGAGCACATAATGGGACGTAAATTCCCTGACTCACCCTGTAGAAAAATTGCTTACACAGGGGGTTTTCTTTTCTCTGTCACATAATTCAACAAAGCCAGGTCTCTGCTTGCTCTTTTACCTGATTTAGTACCCTCTTACCCAGGAGAAGAGACCAGGGAAGGTACCTTTCTTTCATAGTTTTTATTACATTCTCAAGTAATTTCTTACCATCCTTCCTGAGTTTAATTTTTGACTGAGGTAAGCCATTTGAGAAGGCAGATCTGAAGACAAATTCCTGCAAGTGAAAACTGATCCCAGAGTCTAGGGAGTCCTTAAGGAAAACCTTGCTTTCCATATTCCACAGGATTACTATCTTCCTTCCTCTTCTGTCCTGCAAGCACTTTTCTCAGAGAATTGTAGGAGTTGTACACTGTCTCATGTATTTTTTTTACATGACTTTTATTGCATTCCTTTTCCACTGTGTTAGTTACCAACTTACAAGCTTTTCCTACAAATCAGTAAGTTGTTATTAGGTAAACTGAGATGCTGGTTCTGCAGAAGAGGACCTGTCTGTGCTTGTAATCTGTGAGAATTTATATTCTAGCATCCAAATAGTTCATTTTTTATTTTTGTGAGAGAAGCTCTAGGAATGGAGTATTATTCCTGTGAATATTCATTATATTCACAGTGGCTTTAGTGTGCTCTTTTGCACCACTATCTGTTCTTCTCCATAGGGAAGGAATTTTAACTGTAGAGAGGTGACCTTATGTATTGTTATCAATTAACACTTCCACATAGAAATTAGCACCTCTATCATAGCATGAAGAGAGCCTGCTACTTGAGATGCAATGCAGGCAAGGAAGTTACCAGCAACTCTGTCCAGAAGTGGGCAGTTCCTTCCTGCAGCTTCTGTCAGACCAAGCAGAAGTATGCACACACATCAGTCCTCAAGATAAAACAATATTCCTGAGGATGTTAATGGGAAAGTAAGTTATACTGACAGAACATGTGATCTTTAACACAAGTCACATTTAGTGGTCTCCCAGGTTACCAAGGGCTTCCCAACTGCAGGAATCACATAGACTGAAAACTCTAGTGGGATGTCTAAATATGGGCAAGTTAATTTTTTTTTTTTTTTACATCTCCGGGGCCCAGAAGGTTTCATTTCCTCTCAAACATTTTTTTAATTTGCTCTGAAAATCTATATGTTTATCTGTAAATGTTAGAAAATTTAGAAGTCTATGGGGTTGCTTTACAATATTGCTTGAGTTTATATGCTTATCTAGCATGAAGTCAGACTCTAGAGGGACCAGTTAGCTTAGAAATTCTCTCAAGGCTGTAGCAAGAACATAACTAGTTATTTTTCAATATAGCTGTTCCTTGCACCTTCAGCTTGATTGCATAGTGTGGATTTATAACCTCCTTGGTGCTAAACCAGCTTTTTCAATATTGTCTGGAGGAGGGCCATGGATCTGCCTGCTGTGGGATTGATCAAATTAGATTTCTGATTAATAGTAGGCAGTTAGACTGCCAATAGTCCAAAGTAACAGTCAGAAAACAAAATAAAGTATACATAGAAAAACTTTACCCTTTATTTCATCATAATAAATGACAAAGTACTTGTGTTGAATATCAACACTTCTGGCAGTAAGGCCTTGTTTGTAAATATAAAAATTTCTCTGGCATGTAAAAAGTGTTATCGAAGAAAAATTTAAGCTTTGCTCTTCAAATACTTTTCCCCATATTCAATGTCACTGTTGAATAGCGAAAGGACTGGGTGAGCTGCTGAGGATGGTATAACCAGCTGGAACCCGGCATTAGGCTTCTTAAGTCTTGGTCTTAGGGAGCCATTGGAGATCCCTCACAAGTTTTCTTCTGAGCAATTAATTTTCCTCTATCCTTCATTCACTCAGGGCTACTGAGAGGCTTTGCCTGTAGGAGCTTGGCTTTGCTGTTTCTGGGGGCTTGGCAACACAAGCCAAATCCAGAGACTTAAGTACCTGAACCTAAAGGCCAAGAAGGAAATAGGGCTGGTGCAACCTTTACTCGAGTCTATTGGACCTGGGTGGCCTCTGGGTGGTTGTGAGGGGCATCTTAAGAGACACTTTCTTGAGGCAGAAATAGGAGCCCTCTGTTACAAGGCATCCCTCCTGCTGTGAGGGAGAGACATGCTCCTGAAATGGAATCTATGCCTATTCTCCTCCCAGAACCCAGTGTGCTCCAGTCTCAGGGGCTAAACAATGGCCCAATTGCTCAATCAATGTCAGGGCAATTTTTAACTCTGGCTGCAAGAAGTCTGTTTATTTAATGTATATTTAGGCCAGGGAATAGTGCCACTTATGTAAACAATCTTGCTGAATGAGAGTGAATGGTACCATAAAGTTGGCATTCCTAACATGTAAAAGTGTAGCAGGTATACCTGCTCTGACAAAAGCCCTGTCAGGTGCAGCCAGCAGACAGGAGTGAGGAATTTGGGTTGAGAACCCTCCCTTTTTAGGTTAGTGGTTGTGCATTTTGGATCATTGTCCATAAATGCTAAGATTCAGCAGTGAAGTGACAAATCCGTGTGGCATCCTGAATCTGTAGTTAATGTTGGTGGAGCTTTAATCGAGTTTGAATGATAAATCTTATTTGGCCTCAGTTTATTGGTTCCCTGACAAAAATGTATCACAAATGGGTAGAAAACTGTTTCTAGCAAGCTTCTTTTCAATTCATTCAGAGGAGAAACAAGTTTGTGGTTAACATATATACAATCCTGAACCCTGTGAGTTTGGCATTTACTAGCTTTATGCCAATGAGAGAACCACAAATGTACATGTACCAACTCTTTTAACTGAAATGTCATCTCCTTCATCCTCCCAGAGACAGAAATGTTTCCATTTATGAAAAATAGACCATCAAGTGGTGTGGTGAAACTTACTGCCACAAATGAAGATCTTTGATGAAAATCACATGGATAGGTTTGTTCAAACTCTACAATATATAATTTGCCTGCTCCACAAATGGAAACAAAAGAACTCGGTGTCAGATGGCCCTTGCAGGTTGGCGTGTGTCATATTGTTTATTTAAACAGATCAATGATTCTTGGGATCCATTGCACAGCTTAACTGATACAGTAAATAGAAATGGAAGGTAAATAATTCAGCTTTACCCTTTTGTTCCCTGCTTGAAGGATGTAGTTAGGAATAAACATTTCCACTGGGACGTAGTTACTGTAGCTGAAGTGTAAACACTTTGCATTGGTAGTGCTAGGTCCCATCTAGAACTAAGCTATTTACCAGTTCAGTCTGAAGTCACTCTCCTATTGAGAGAGTTCATCTAAAAAGATATTTCTCAGGCAAAAGTATTTTAAAACAGTTATTTAAATTACTCTTGCTGTCATTTTTTCCACAGATCCTGTCAGAAGTAAACCACTGTAATTTTACTTCAGGAAAACCCATGGAAGTTTTTCCCCTCAGCTTAGAACTGGGCAGGCTGGGAAGCTTCCTGGCAGTTCAGGATCTCATGGCAAGGGGAACTCTGCAGTCTTTCACAGTTCCCTGCATTCTGTGCTGTGAGTATTGCTGCATGGTTTAACCCTACAGTTTCATTTTTGCAACTCAGCATTTATACACTTTCAGCTGGCAGGGTGTTGATGATCCTCAGATATATACCAGTCAAGATTGGTAAGAGACTCTAAACTAATTTTGCCAATTTTAGGAGAAATCTTACAGAGAATATGTGTAAAAGTTATTAGAGACTAAACTTTAGCAGAAGAGATTCTAATGTAATGTAATTAAACCAGTAATATAATTTAGCATCACAACTGGGTTTTGGTGAACAAAAAGCATGAAAGTTTTTAAGTAATGATCAAGGTGTTACCCTGTTGTGGATGTGAGCAATTAATACCCAGTCTTGATGAAGTACAAGCAGTGGGTTAGGTTCTGTAAGTAAGTGGGTTAGGTTCTATAAGTAAGCTTGGGAAATGCACCACTGGATTTGAATTTTAGTGGAAATTTACATAGCTGAGACCACTGTAAACATATATATACTTCTCTTTTAAGTGCCCTTGCTACTTATTTCTTTAAGGTATATTATTTTTGTCTGCGTCAGTACCTCGACAGAAGGGCCCAAGCAAAAATTTAGCTGTCTACTTCATTCCACTTCTGATGGGTAAATTTTAGAAAGCAACAGCTCCTTACATGTCCTTTGGGAACTTCCCTATATTAGGAATTGAGTTGATGGAACTTTTCTACTTTTGCTTTTATTTTATGAAGATAACAGACATCAGATGTGAGTCACTTGGACAAAAGCGTATTTTTCAAATTATAGACACCTGTGAGGTGGTTTTCTAATACTGCATTTAAATGTTTCTAAAACCTCTATGCAGCTTTGTTAACAAGTAGTCTTTCATCAAACAGAAATCAATAACAGCAAAAGTCAGTCTTGACTTCTGCCCAGTAATGAACTGAATGAGCTGATGTGGTTTGAGCCCAGCTGGTAACTCAGAACCACACAGCCACTCGCTCACTCCCCCCTTTCTTCCCCTTTGCTCCTGGAAGGATGGGGAGGAGAATCAAAAGAACGTAACTCCCATGGGTTGAGATAAGAGCAATCCAGTAACTAAGGTATAACACAAACCACTACTGCTACCACCAGTGGTAATAATGATAAGGGAAATAACAACGGGAGAGAATACAACCACTCACCACCCACCAATACCCAGCCTGACCCAAGCAGTGATCAAGCCCTTCCAGGTAACTGCCCTCAGTTTATATACTGGGCATGACATCCTGTGGTATGGAATACCTCTTTGGTTAGTTTGGGTCAGGTGTCCTGTCGTGCTTCCTCCTGGCTTCCCTTCCTTCCCTGGCAGAGCATGAGGCTTGGGAAGTCCTTGGTCAGAGTAAACATTACTGAGCAGTAACTAAAAATATCGGTGTTATCAATGCTGTTCCCAGGTTGAAACTCAAAACCACCGCACTGCACTAGCTACTAAGAAGGAGAAAAATGACTGCTACTGCTGAACCCAGACAGCTGGGATGAAAATTATCTCAGGCTAAGCAGAAATATTAAGTGCTAGAGACATGATATCCCTGTATTTATTATTTTTTAAATCCTCCTCAGTCAAGAGGCTGGGGGCTAAAATTACATTAAAACAAAAAAAAAGTCCATAAGGGCAAGTTCTGATTCTAAAGAAATTGAGTCCATAAGGGCAAGTGAGTTCAAGGAATATTGGTTATTACTTGTCTCTGTATTTAAGACATGAACTGTATGTAAGGAACAGAAAACATTGGTTTGGGTTCCATCATAAATTAAACAGTGCAAGCAAAACCAGTCTTTCTCTCTCTGTTTTGAGCAGATGTGGGACTGCCACACTGGACCTGAGCCACTGTCCCACCCCCCACCTCATGGGGAGAACCAGGGAAAACACTGATGAAGCCTCTCAGATGGCACAGACTATGAAGGCAGGAGTGTGCTTATCTCTCCAGTCTGACTTCTGAACATGAGGAGCTGTATACACTCAGCTTTCTCCTTCATTTATGGGAGTTTTCTCACAGCAAATCTTGAAATAGGAATAACTGCTCACCTTTAAATTTCAATCTACTGCAAGACATGTTTGCTGAAAATGTGGTGAGAACAGCTCCTAGGGACACATAACGGATCCACAATAAATCAGAAACAAGGGAGACTGAAAGGAAAAAGAAACACCCTGTTGTGTACACTGAACCAGTTACTTGATAAACTGGAGCTGTAGCAGAGCTGTGAGCTTTGTCAAAAAAGGCGCACCACAAAGCTTGAGATTTCACCACTGCTTTTCAGTACATCGTGCTTCAATCAAATGAATAAAGGCTTAGATGGAGCTGGTAGCAAAACCAGGGCCATGACAACAGCAAGCCAGTATTGTGCCCCACTGAGCCAGCAAGCAATGCAAACTTCCCAAAGAAACCAGGTGTCTCGGGGTGCTGTCATGGACAAACGTTCCACTGTAATTATGAGCTTCAGCACCTCTGATGGATGTCTCGGCAAGCTGGCTGCTACCAGCATTATGAAATGTATTTCTGCACAGACCCATGAGAACAAAAATAGTACTGTCATTTCTTGTTAGATGTCCATGACCAGAATATTCCTGTCTAGATTAATAAAGTCATTATTAATTTAGAAAAACATGTCTCATATATCCCTTTAAATAAATCTGCCTCTATGGTGATAGCTAAGCAGCAGGACATCTTGTGAACCACCTGCGGCAGCCTGCCTAACAACCTCCCACTGCATCAACAAAAAGTCACAGGCAATCTCCAGACAACAACTGTAGTCATGCAGGCAAAGCAGCTGACTGCACCTCTAGCTGTACTTAGAGGGACTTGGAAATGTATAACGCTATATTAGTAAGTAAAGCCTCTATTTAGGCTAATTTACAGTAGCTGTTAATCTTTGCTAATGAAAATCTGTGCCTATGATCCTAAGTCTTTTTCCTGTTTCTCAAAATATTTGCTAATGAAAATCTGTGGCTATGATCCTAAGTCTTTTTCCTGTTTCTCAAATACTTCTGAAACTTTGGGTGCAATCCAACACCTATTGACTTACAAGCAAAAATCTGACTAGAGAAGGCCACATCTGCTGACAGTCCTGTACGAGTCCCAGAGATTGCTCAACATGGGAGGAGTCAGAATTCAACAAAGGCTTCCCTGACTAGCCTAATACTCCTGTCATACTCACATGAGCTTCCTGCACATGCCACTAGCGGTGCAGTCAACAGGCACTGTGCATCAAACCCTGGCATGGGATGGAGTGTCTACAATTTTTCTCCTTTACTGGGTGAAAATCACTGCTGTTACAGCTCAAGTGCTCCTGCAGGTAGCTCTTTCCCTTCTAAACTGATTTTGAGGTTTTTGCACAACTGGAACCTGGATTTCTGGTTTTTACAGTAGCAGAAGTTGCATACCTGTGGGCTGAAAAAGGACTGATCGGGTTTGCTATTTTTACTCTTCTGCTTATCCAGAGTGGAGATGAGCCTCCAAGCAAAATAATCTGCACCCTCAGGGGACCTTTGGACTTGGCACTTGAGCTTCATTTTGTAAGCATCTCTTTTGCCAGCATGTCTGATCTAGAAATGGAAACCTGGACATGACAGCTTAGGAAAATGAGAGCAGGTTAGGAAAACACTAATGACTGCAGTTCACTCTCAGACTCCCACCATACCTGAGACAACTGATTAATGAGTTTTGACTAGTGTAACATTAATGCATCTGTGCCTTTCTCCCTTCTGTAGCCCCGAGGCTGCCCTGCCCAGAGGCAGAGTGTGGTGAGGGCGGGCTCTGCTGGCACCCTACCACTTATGTATTTTCCCTTACTTTGGGAAGATGTCTGTGCAGTTTGTTAAATAAGTAAGTTTAAAACTGCTCAATTTTGCAGAGAAAAGCAGAGGAGCCTCAGGAGGGCCAGCACATGCTTGGAGACTGCCAGTGTGGGGACATGTCATTATGCAGAGGGAGTAACTGCAGAGTGGGTCCCAGGATGGGAATGAGCCTCTTCACTGTGAACATCGACAGGCCTCTGCGTGAAACTTACTTTCATTAGTGTCATCACTGTATGCTTATGTCATATGTAGAGAGACAGTGACAGGCAGGAAACCTGACTTAAAACTCTTCAGGAGGACACCACCTCCACTGGTGAGACAGGAACTCCGTTTCTGCAGCCTCTGTACTCAAGTCCTGAGGTAACATTTCAGCATGCCAAAATAAGCCTATTTAATGAGGTCTGGGGGGCATTGTGCCTCTTGCCAGCTCCTCATTATTAAACTGTGTTATAAATAGGCAAACCCCATCAAGCTATTACAGTCAGATACTGCTGCTGGGTCTGTTGCTGATTTACAAAGATCAGCTGTTCTGGGTTAAACAATAGCATATGGGAACTTGTCGAAGTAAGCCCTAAAGTAAGTTACATCTTTATGAGAAAATATTTAAAAATAAAACCATATGAAGGAGCATGCAGGAAAAACGGCTTGAAGTAGAAAAAGCTCTGGTTTTATTTTGCTATAACTCACTGTTTGCGTCTGGTAAAGAAAAAAGAGGAAGAAGCAACTTCACTAAAAGTGACGTTACTACGTCAGGGGTGAAGAAAATGGTGGTTATTCCAAACTTAGCATCAAAGATTTTTGTGGATCTTGGAATTATTTATTCTTTTTCCCCCTCCTCTATCTGGGCAGCAGAATTTAAGTTTTTTTTTTTTTTGTTTGTTTGTTTGTTTTTCCTTCATTTCTGTTTCTTCAGTTGTGAGAAATTGTGATAGGGGTAGGCAGTGAAAATAGCATAAGTTGGAGTTGCCAACACTCTCCCATGTCCATGAGTATTTCAATATTAAGTTTTCATTTGTACTAGAATAAAGTAGATCCCCTGTGTGGGATGGTGACCCCAACACAGACAAGACTTACTTAGAAAAAATGAATTGGTTTCAGTGCAAGTGTAATTGTAAATATTTGACCATATGAAAAATACTGCATACTGCATATATGACCCTAGGAGAGCTACCCCATCAGTAAACTTCAGTAGCTGAGAAGCTATGATACAGGGCCCATAGTAAAGTCCATCATATATGAACTTTATATGAAGGACATCAATTCATACAGTTTGTGCTTACCCTGATGCTAGGAGAGCACCAGGTTAAGAGTCTTTAGTTAGGAAATGCAGTTGCAGTTTACAGGAGATTTGACAGAGGCTTCTCAGGAATGATGGGCTTATGGTCCACAGAAAATTGTTTAATTCATTGTCTAATGCATGAAATGGTTTCTGCTGGGCAGGGCCAGACTTTCCCTTCCTGCAGTCTGATTTGATGGCTTTCACTCCTCTAGGAAAAAAGCCCATATATGTCCATTCACAACATCTAAAATGAATTACTGGCCACTTTTAACCTCTGTTCTATTTCAGTGTGTTTCGCCTCAGGATTTGGTTTGGAGTTGTTTTCACAGTCAACAAGGCTGAAGGAAAACATTTTATGAAGTTGGCAGAAGCATGGTAAGAATGTAGCAGGAAGCTGAACACTGTATTTCCATAGAAGTGGATGAACCAAGATCTTTTTATAAGTAAGAGGAAATGAAGCTTATGTTTTGTGGGTTTTAAAAAGAAGTTGCTGTATCTTCCACATATTACATACAAATAAAAGGTCAAGAAAGCTAAAATTATTCAATATGCACAAAGTGTCACAACACAATTTAATCTTACAAGTCTCTGGATTTGATACATGCTGATACATTGATACATTTGATACATTTTGATACACCAATAGCTAAATGGTATCTATGACCTCTTCAATTTTGTTTATCTTAGTGGTCCCATTTTCTACTTCTCTCTTCTAATTACAGGGAAGTTGCAGCCCTCACAGATCTGCAGAGCTGCCCAGCATGGAAGAAGGAGATTGTAAGACCTAAGAGCAGATGGATGCAGAGAGTTCAGCTGCCTGGCTTGGATGCTCCTGGTTTCCACAGGCATTCTCAGCAGCCCCAGGAGACTCCTCCAGAATACAGAGGCAAACCAAGGCTGCCCCATTCTTATGTAAACACTGTGGCTACAAACAGTAGGGGATATGGCATGGCAGTTACAGAGCCTTTCCCGATACAGGTGAATGTTCCTTGATTTCACATCTTTAAGGATGAACATTTTAATTTCAATGATCATGACATGTTTCTTTGACCCTGTGCCAGTTCTTTTAGTATTCTGGATGAAGATTCCTTGTGCAAGCACATAAATTTCAGCCTTCGATGAACTATGGATATGGTAATTTTAATTTCTATAGTTGCAGTTCATTAGCCAACTACAGTTTTGTCCCCATATTCTACTTTATTATCTTTATTAAAAATGTAAGCATAGGTTACATTTAATTTTTGACTTAAAATTCTTCATTTTTTTTACCATCCTTACTGTATAACAGTTCTGCTTCATTTTTTTTCCTGCTTCTTTTTTTCTATTTATTTGTCTAATGACCCTTTCAGAATGCACATTTTAAACTGAATTTGCAAATTCAACCTGACCACGAATTTTGGCAAACTTAATTTTATTAATTTGGTCTTTGTCCATTACAACTTGAATACTTTATTTTCCAGCCTGTCTCTATTTACCTGCACACTAATTTAAACAAGACTCATAAGTACAGCAGAGCCATTGTCCTGCATATATTTGTTGAAAATTTGCACTTACTTACTACATAGAAGCAGCTGAATATATTTTTCATTTTGAAAATGAAAATCAACAGGATATTAGCAGTAAAGGGGAGCTGTAGAAAAGGCACACAGAAGCTAAATGCTTTTTATATGCAATTGCTGGATACCATTTCACTAAGTATAAACAGAGGAAAATAAGAAAAACATTAATTTTTTAATCTTGTCAATGGACAAGGACAGAGCTTTCAGAATACAAATTTAAGGCTCTTTTAAACAGGGAATATTTGTCCTCTCAGTTCACTAAGGAGTTAAATTTCTAATTAATATTTTTGCAAGTGTTTTCTCTTTCTCTTTTGAGAAAGATGACAAGACATGCTCGCACTGCATTTGTAATAGAAATGGAGAGGTACAAGCTATACTATAAAAGTTGACATTTTTGTGAATTCTGTTTGTAAAGTACTTGATAAAATTTTCTAAAAAATTTAGTCCTCTTGCTAAAAATAGCCTTTCTGGAGTTATGAAAATAAACAATAAAAGAGGGCAATTTCCCCCCCACCCCCATGTGTTACTGGTCATAAAAATTAATTGTTATTTTTAAAAAATAATCACAATAAATATTTTAAGCCTGACAGAATGGACTCAGCCAATGGACTTAGAATGTACTCATGCCAAAATCCTGTCAGCTGCAAAGGTATTGCTCATTTTTAACACCTGCAAAAGGCTGAAGAGAAACAGGAGAGGTTTGAGGTTTGTGAATTTACCGAGAAGTGAGACAGCTGTAAACAGATACCAAAATTAGTCTCTTTTTAGTGAAAATACTGTTTACTCTCTCCAGTATTACAGCTCCTGGATGTTGGCTAAGGACATGAATCTTATCCTTGCATAACCTCCAAGGATTATGCTGGCCTTACCAGTGTCCTCTGGCCAGCAGACAAAGACGTGTATTCAAAAGCTGGACCTGCCCTTTGGTGCCAGCAGTTACTAGAATAACTCCTCACAAAAGCAACTCTTCAGCAAAATGTCAGAGTTGTAAAGATGTATGCTCTTCTCACTGTACCTGAGATGACTGCCTGCTTCTCACTAAAACACACAGCAAAGACATGATTTTACATAGTATTATCTTTTTGTATCTTCTTGAAATGTTCATGAACACACCTGACATTCTCAAAACAAATTTGTTGTTTATAGCTCTCATGATCTGCTGTGGTAGATACTAAAATATAAAAGAAAAAGCTTTAGAAACAAGGTTTCCAAGAAAAGGCCAGTAGAAAAGTCATCAACTGAGTTCTACCTGAAGGCATCTGAATAAAGTATGTAACAAAATAAGGTACAGCAGGGGTGATATGAAATTGTGAAATTCTTAAGACCGAGAAATGGGGCTGTGATTTCTTTGTGTTCTTAGAAAGACTTTCCTTTTGTGATTCCATATCCCAAGTCCCAACATCCTGTTATTTCTTACACTATACCTGAGGCAAAGGGACAGTCATCTTGTCTGAAGTCTCTGAATATCACTCTAGTCTTATCTCCTGGGCTTCCGTATTAATGCTGACATTCACTTTCTGTGAGCCTGAGTAAGCAATCTAAATGTATCTAAGTTCAGCAAACTATACACTGATGAATATTATCTTTATTGTCATCACAGAGAGCTTTTCACACTTTCAGTTTAATGCAAAACATGATACAGAAATACTGTCATACTAAAGACATAAGGGCTTTCCTGATCTTTTACTTAATATCACATTAGTTACTTTTCTGGCCCATACAGTAAAGAGCAGTTAAGACCATCTATTTCATGGTCAGCTTTTTCACTTACGAGTCTTCTACAGTTTCACTTCAGGAGTCATATTCTATTTTAGTTATTTGAAGTTGTCTGGTCTGCCAAATTCTTTTTCTTCCTACTTAGCTGCTTGCCTCTTGTCTGCTGACCTGTTCTTCAACATGTTTTTTTTCTGCACCGTTGAGTGCACTGGACTCAGGAGCCAGTGCATCAGCTTTTACACAAATATCTTTATTCCTTCCTAGCTCTTTCCTGTTTTGGCATTATCACATAGTGTTGCTGCTCTGAAAGTTATGAAAGGTTGATCATGTATGACAATACTGGTATCAAGCAGAAATGTTAACTAGCCTATTGCCTGCTTATGCATACACTATATATTCAGCATTACAGAGAGAGCAGAGAGAAAGTCCTTTACAGAGCTGTGGATTTCTTATGACAAATTTTAGGCTGTGCTATATGAAGAGGTGCTGGAGGACAAAGAGAAAGTAAGTAGAGTCTTTTGGTGTGAAGTTCTCTGGGCTACCTGCCTTTGGTGAGGTTTGGTGATAGCTTTATATCCTCTGTAGGAAATCTCTGAGTACATGGAATTATAGTAGCAGCAATAAATAGCCCAATAATTTACTGGAAAATGTTGCATTTTTTTTCAATGATACTCAACTAGACAACACAATAAATTCATCATTATTTTGTGATGTTTTAATTTTGATTCAATTTTTTGCACTGAAATAATTCTTTTCTACACAGGGGTATTATAAAAAGCAGCAGAACATCTACACTACTTATCTTTCCTTGGGTTTTGTTTTGATTTACTCCCTGTGCTGTGAAAGCTGCCAATCAGATATGTATAATAGCAACTTCTAGGCTTAGCTAGGCCTGAAACGCAAATATTTCACAATGAGCCTGAAGGAGTCTGCTTTAGATTCAGACTGCAACCAAGTAGATTAAACTCTACTGCCAAAGGTCTGCAATTCTTTGTCACAGCTGTTATCTCCTTTTCCACCTTGTTTTCTGTTTCTTTAAGAGAAGCTCTTTTCTTTCTTAGAATATTTTCCTGCTTTTTCTGTTTTCTCTAGTTAATGATTATCATGCTGTACTTCAGCAGGTTTATGTACCCATTAAAACTCTGTAGAAAGACTTCAACTTTCTTACTAAATTTGTTGAACTATTTAAACAAACAGACTGAATTTGTCTGAATCAGAACATTACTGAAATGGCTAAAAATGTATTTCTTTCAAAAGACTGTGAGACCTGTTTGTCTCACTACTTTGTTCAGGTCTGAAACATTTTAGACCAGTGCTGAGCTATGTGAATTCATTCTTTTCTCATGTTTTGGGAACTTTATAATACAGCATGCTAAGCTGTCCCTGAGGTAGGCTGACAAGAGTCAGCCCCCCCCCCCCCTTCCCACTCCCGGAGGGATGGGGAGGAGAGCCGGAGGAATACAACTCCCACGGATTGAGGTAAAATCAGTTCAGCAATTAAGGTATAACACAAATCACTACTGCTACCACTAACAAATCAATGTTAGAGGAAATAAACAAGGAGAGAGAATACGATACCACCCACCGAAATGAGCCCAGCCCGGAAGAGAGAGCTCACCCCTCCCCTCCTGGCCAACTTCCAGTTCCCTCTCTGAGCCCAGCCCAGAGGAATGTTAACCCCTTCCCTTCTGACCAGTTTCCAGTCCCCTCCCCGAGCAGGACATGCTGTGGTATGGAATACCTCCCCGACTAGCCCAGACCAGGCGCCCTATCTCTCCCTCCTCCCTGGCAGAGCATGAGCTACTGCTGAACCCATGACATGGATGTATGTACTCTTGTACCCACTTTAGAAAGCTGCTACTTCCATACTATGCCTTTATTTTGATATTTACTAATTTTTTAAGCAAGTTGTTTAGGCACTGAAGTATGGGAAGATGAATGCTTAGCTATTTAATTATATTGCCAGTGTTTCTTCTTAAAGCATTTGGCAAGACACTTTCCTTTAACATACTTTATTGTCTAAACAGTTGGCCCATGCATTTAATTTTAACAGCTTTTCATATTGGTGTCTCAAAAGACAGTGAAGTATATTTTTAATGTATATTTTTATTAGACTTTGGGTTAACTGTAGCCCCTTGCATGTTTACACATGTATAGCACCAACAGTGTATTTTTTTCAGTACTTGAGAAGGTAGGGTTGAAAATGGTATAGTCAGTGACAGTCTGTAAAGCCTGTCAGTGTCATATGAATAGGATTATAAGGAATAATGCTGGAAAGATGTGATTTGGCATGCTGAAGCTAAGATAGAGTAGTAGCCCATGGAGTGCTCCTGAGTGATGTAGGGACTATGTAATGTCTTATTTTCTTCTACTCCTTCCTTTCAGTCAACATGCTGTCATTTAGAAAGACCAGAATTTGCCTCAAATGAAAATATTGTTGCTCTGTTTTACTAACAGAGAATATGTTTCTCATTTATTTAAAAATATATGAGTCACGGCACACTG
This sequence comes from Melopsittacus undulatus, assembly GCF_012275295.1. Classification (NCBI taxonomy): domain Eukaryota; kingdom Metazoa; phylum Chordata; class Aves; order Psittaciformes; family Psittaculidae; genus Melopsittacus; species Melopsittacus undulatus. The sequence goes on along the minus strand of NC_047532.1, from coordinate 33,161,573 downwards.
TCTCACTCAGCTCACCATCTGCTAACCCGCTATAGAGTTACTAGAACTCACAAGTTACGGAGAATGTGCCAAAATTTTAGCGCTTCAGCAAAAATGTGTATACTATTACACTTGTCAATGATACTGTACCCATGTGTGAGAGGTTACTGATTGTTGTTAGACAATTGCTTTCTCTCTGTCCAACAGTCTTTTAGGAGAAGACAGACCAGGGCATATGATCTCTGTTTTCAACGCCTTGTTATGTGTTGAGCTGATTCAAATCCAAAATGGGGAAGGGGAACCAAAATGAAACTTTGCCAATCAGGGAATATTCTGTCCCTCTGCAAACTAGTCCCACTTCTTTTAACACATGATCAGTTTAGAGTAGCTTTTTAGAAACCTGAAAATTATGTTTTTTTTTTTTAATGATAAAACTCAATTGACCAAAATAGGAAATATGAAACATGCAAAGTGAGTTTGTTCCCCCAACATGAGCCCCAGAGACAGCTACAGTTTAGAGGACTGGGAGGGCTATTACACAGGATCATTAGAAATATTCTGTTATCTAAACACATTACTTTGTGACCTATGAGCTATTCTGTTTGAAAAAGAGCCCATTTGAGATACAAAGCCAAGTAATAAGGCACATTAAGAAACACACTAAACGCAAAGATATATCTCATGGTTTTGTTGATGTCAGTACTATTGAAATACTAAAGAATGCTCAGTTTTTCCTGAATAGTTACTCAGGAAGCCTCACACAAGACTCATCGCTTTCAGTATATGCTGCGAAATCAATGAGCTGCAGGTGGTTTGACAGGGTGTACTGCTTGAGCAAGTGAAGGAAGGTTTACCTTATTTTGATCAGTGTGGAAGTGGGATCATGGGGTTCCACAGAGCAGGCCACTTGCTCTGTAGTCCTTCTCTAACTAAATGGACTAGTTCAGGTTGTCCTATTGAATTTAACACATTTCTGTTACAAACATCTGATGACATTAATGAAGGTGATTTAAAAAGTGCTCACTCCAAACCAAGGACTATTTATTGTCCAGGTTCTGTAATGGAGCAAAGGACTGAAACAAACCAACCCAGAAATATTTAGGTTCCTGCAAACAGCCGTGCATTTCTTCTGCTTTGAGCATGGTTCTGTAAACTGGCCAATATGATCTGCTCTGCTGCCTTACCACCTGGGAAGCTTGAGGCCTATAGTATCTTTAAGCCAGTGATCTTAAACAAAGAAGATTTCCAGACAAACTGGACTCAGGCCAAGGATATTTTTTAATGAAACAAGCTTAAATAGTTAATGGCCAGCTATAATTCTTTGAAGTCTTATATCACAATATAAGAATTGTAGAATATCACAAAATGAAACAACTACTGAGATGCCCATGCTAGCTAATGAAATAAATTAGTAAAAATACCCATATAGTCCCAATCACTACTGTATCTGATTAGTGAGTGCTTCTCATCTCCAGGGGATATTGCTCAGTGAGCATGTCTAGATCTAGAGAGAAAAGTGAGACCTAAGGAAGATGTGAAGAGTGACAACTAAGGTGGACTTCATAACAAGTAAAGAGCTACTAATAACAGTTCATAGTTTTGAGGTATTAAAAGACATTTGTAAAAGGCTGAAACTTCAATAATTTCAAAATTATAGGGCTTTTTAATAGCTTTTTTCATAATAGCTTTTCTTAACAAACAGAAGAAAAGAATTTTCAAGACACAGAGTAACAGCCACAGAAGATGGAACACTATATCTAGAGAATGAGAAATTAAAAGTCGGATGTAAAAGAAAACAAAAGTTAAGAAATAGAGATTTGATAGTCATTTATGTTCAGCTTGTCTGTGACAATTTCTGTGAAAAATCCCAGGAACAGTTCTTCAGCAGACTAATATAAACCCTGACCTGATTGCTTCCCTTTTCACAGCTGCTGTGTCACCCATTTCATTAAACTACCCTTCTGCTGGTTATGCAGCAAATACTGCCTCCTTTAAAACCCTACAAGGTTTGTGCAGTAGTGGAAGCTTCTTCTGGATATCATAAACTTCTTTTTGAAAACATACAATTCACGAAACATTAAATGCTTGGTGAGAGAAGGAGTGTGTCTGTAACACAAGATGGGAGTCAATGCAGGCCTGGGTTGGACCAGGCATGGTGTTAAAGAGCATGAAAAAAGTGTCTGGGGCTACCAGTACCTAGTAACTGAGGCATCATTTGGTATTCCACTGAAATAGGTCATGGGAGCAGTTTTCAAGTTTGATTTTCAGTAAAAACTTAACTGAATGGTTCAGGTTTCAGACAGAAATTTATTGAGGTCATGTTACTGAATTCAATCGGTGATCAGTTGCTTGAAATCCAATCTGCAGAAGGGAATAAGCCTGGAAAAAAAAATGATTTGTGCATAAATGCCTGATTTGAAATCCATGGTGGTTGATGGCCATTCTTCATTCTCACTGTGAGGTAGCTCTGTAAATCATACTATTTTTTAAAATAACTGCTCTTGTTTTCTCTGGGTTTTCAAAACTTCCCACAGAGTAAAAGAGACATCAAAAGGGCTAAATGAGTAAAGAACCTGATCATTAAGCTAAAACTATGGCAGATTCCTCCCAAACCAAAGAAGGGTTTATTGTGAAAAGTTTATAATGTCTAAAGGTTTAAAATAAATCTAAAATCATATATTTATGTCCCTGCAAACAGCTGCAAGTTTCTTCTGTCTAAAGCCTGATTCACTAAAATAGGAAATCTGGACTGCAGCACCTCAGCTCTGCCCCACTAGCTGATATTTAAACCAATGCATATTTAATCAACACACTTAAACTGAAAAACAATGGCTCCACTAAATGATATAATTTGGCCTGGAAGCATACGTTCTAGATTCAAAACCAGAATTAACTACCTGCTCCCATATTTACTTTCTGACAGTATCTGTGTCTTTTTTTACTAATACTTGGAAGCATATTAAGTGAAAATGGGGACCAGCTACCTCACCAAAGTCATGTTCACCATGTCCATATAATGTTAACTTTGAGGCTCAAAGTGTTAATATAAGGCTCCAAAATGGTAATATTATACTTTAGTAGATTTATATTATATTAGTTATATTAATTTTCCTGGGCTAACAGCTAGACTCGATAATATTAATCTTAATTCCAACCTAGCTGATTCTGTGATGAAACTATTATTAAAATAGTAGATTAGTGTTCCAAAGTCCTCATTTTGATATAAACCAAAATGATATTTGATATGGTGGTTTCAATCTAATTGCATGCAGTTTAGCATTTGGATACAGACTTCTGACCCTTACATACAGTTGTCTTTATTTTTAGGGCAGAGAACAGGCTCCCTGTGACCTCTTTCCAGGAGCAGTTAAAAGCTAAAGTCGTAAAACTAAGTGAGCTTTGCAGAACACACATAAAGGTACATCCCAGTATAGTTTACTTTTGCAGAAGAAACAAATCATTTACAGTCAAAGCCAGCCACACAATAAATTTTCAAAACTATGTTAAATGTGCTTTATACATTCACAAAAAAAAAGACCAAATGTCAAAATGACTTAAATGCAGTCTGTGACTTTTAAGACATAAATGAGTACTTTGGAGAAAAACTGTGAAACCTTCTAAGTTGAAACAGAAGAACAACTCTGTGCCATTCTGAAATTTGACATGTATTTCTATGGAGACATTTCTTTGATACATATAAAAAGTCACTTTTGACACCTTATTTAAAAGATTGCACTCTGTATGAAACAGTTCTGTATTAAGTGGAAAATAGTTTAAAATGCACCCTTGACTTTTCTGTTGCAGCAATGATTTCAGCAGATGGTTGAAATTTTGTCATATGTTCCTGTGATTTCCATAACCCAAAGGCAGCTGAGGAACCATGCCACAGTTCAACATCCTTTGAAGTCAATATGAGTCCTTCCATTGAATTCATCAGATTTGGGATTACAACCAAAATTTCATTCTAAGGTGAACTATACTGCATACCTCACTGGTTTTAGATCCACCCATGATTTGATTCCCCCCCACCCCCTGCCATTCATAGAACTCAAATTGTAGAGCAGATTTCTTTTTTTATACTTCACTTTTCCCAGTCAGGTATTAGCATCTCTTTTTGGCTTGTGGTCAGTATTTTCTAAGGTGTATTCAGACACTGTTATAAAGTCAACTGACCTCCTCAGGAAAATGCCGAACTCAGCCAGGGGTGCTTTCACACTGGTGATATAAATGGGGCAGTACACACTTAGATTTGGATGCATCCAGTCTTGAAAACTAAGTTTGGGCTTCAAGGTCACTAACTTTTATATATGGAAAATCAAAGAACTGAATACATCTCTGTCTCCTGTGAAATTTCCAGCTACAGAATTACTTTATAACAGAATAGCTATCATAAATAGTTTCCTGAAAAACACTGGGCCACAATACTATCAACACGAATGATATCCTTTGAATTAGTGTGATACTGCTCACTAGTCTCTTTTGTGAGAGATGTTAATGGAAATCCTCCTTCTCCCATTATGCAGAGAAGGAAAAGTCTTTCTTTAAGGCTGTTGTACAGCAGGATTCAGAATAGGCCAGCACAGCATATGCTGTTTCTACTTTTCTAGGGATTTTCTAATACGAGAATCTCCTTTATTTCCAAGAAAAACAAAACCCCTCTGTATTTTAGTTGTTAGCCAAAAAGTTAAAAACCATAAATACAATGAAAATGTAGACATGTCTGCTCAAGTCTGTTGAACAGTGAATGAGCAGTTTTTTAAATCAAACAATCTTCAGTTTGATATTTATGAAAAATGTTGGGAAAATTCTGGCATCATTCCATTAATTATTTTTTTCTCCCGAAGATCAGATTTGAAGATAAATTGAAGTTAGAGAAACAAAAGTAGTAATGTTTGTGGAGATACTTTGCTTGATCATTTCATTATTTTATTTTTTAAATTGGAAATCAATGAAAAGGGGTGAGAGGGAGAAATGTTTAAAACATTACTTTCCAGAAAAAAATAACATGAAAAGTATTAGGAGCAAAACCCCCCAAAACAGTTGTGTTTCCTCTTCTATTTACATCCCCTGGGTTCTTTAAATTTTCTTCTTTTCTATGTTCCTGATTTTTGCTTTTTCTTGACAAATGAGAAAAAAGAACCTATGAAAAACTGAAACAACAAAACCCAAAATATTCTTATTATAGGAAGAATTTCTATTTCTATTTTTATATTGTTGAGACTGAGGAGAAAAATGAGCACAGTATCTGGTCATAAATTTCTGGCATTACTTATAAGGTGTAAATGCACCACTCCAGCAGGGAAGAGATGTCAAAGGCTTTGAATGCTCCACAATTTCCCATGGTTAAAGCTTCGGTGTTTTTGCAATGTAGGGAAGTTGCACTGCTGTTTCTGTCTTCTGAGTCAATCAGAAAAGGGTTAAAACTTAAGTGATCGTTCAACACTGTTAGCACAGCCAAATCAGAAGAAAGCAAACCCCAGCATAAATTCATGTTCAGAAAAATACATATAATCACAAAACGGGTGTCAGCAGTACAAGTACAAGGACCATGTTTTCCTCTCATGTACTGCCCAGGGAAGGACTATCTCCTTATTTTCACTGATATTTCAACCTTTGGGTGTTGCTGTCTTTCTGCTTTCTGTAGCCTTGGTCAAGACATGATTTCTACGTAAAATACTTTGAGGGTATTATGGTGAAATTTCATTTGATATTTTTTCAACTATGAGAAAGAATTACTGGTTTTGTTCTGCTGTAATGGTGAAACCTTCTTGAAAATACCCTGGCACATATAGGAATAGATTATTTTGTTCCAGCTAACATGTGGAGCTATTTGCATTATACTGCATATTCATTTAGCTGTCATCACAGTGGGTGGGGTTCCATTTTCCACTGGATATCTGAATAATGAGTTGCTAGAAGACAGCTACTTTGGAAACACAGGAAAAAGGTGATCTGTAGTAGCCATAAAAACAGGCTAGGAAAAAACAGGCAGGAAATCTGTCTTACTTGTGGGTATTGATATTTCTTGCACACTTCAATCCCTATTGATGAATTGCTCATAAAAATAAAATGCTATGCTTTAGCTGGCAAAAATTAGAAATGCCATATATACTGCAGACTGGAGTCTTGGGGAAGTAACAGTCCATCACTCAATTAGAGTCCCATTGTGCATGAGATGTAGGTCTTAGATACCCCAGAGAGCATTCCTGGCCTGGAAAATGGGTGTGCATAAATGATAAATATGACAGAGGAAATAAACAGGTAAAAGAAAAATTGTAAGTGTGAGGATCCCATATTCTGAAATGGAAGTAAAGATGGCATTTCTTAATGAGTAGTTCCTATTACCAGAGGGCAAAAAATCCAACCCTACGAGCCCCTAACTATTGCCAGTATTTCAATGAATCCCTTGACTGCATGGTGTTCTCTTCTTAACTACATTACTGCTAAAAGAAATGGAATAGAACCAAAATAGTTGTTTAAGATTTAATTTTCGATATTCCTCAATAGTACAAAGTATATGCATTTAGTTAATTGAATGATACTTAAGTTGCTATTTATTTTGCTGGGCTTGTCATTTATTGTCTGTCCACACCATGATTAGTGCACATGCAGTGCCTATCCCTTTTGTACCCATACCACTTGGTCAGTACTTATGTATGAAAATAAATAAGCATTTGCCTAGAGTGAGATTTTTGTACCAGCAGACTGAAATGTTACAATGAAAGCACTGAAGAAATACTTTCTTCTGAAGATTTAGAGAGTTTTATACTTCAGATTTTATTTTAGCTGTGCCATTATAGAAATTGAAGGACAAAGATTTCTAGTTTTCATGTGGGTTTTGTTGAGTTTTTGTTTTTGGACTAGGTATTCTGAACAACATGAAGCATTATTCACTAAAGCTGTATGTGGCTGTAGAGCCCTACAGGATATTTGGATTTCTCCCATAATTACATCACTTTTCCGTAAGCCTTCTATATAAACATCATGCTGTTTGGAAAAGCACTTATTTTGGTATTCTGTATTCTTTGCCTTTATGATACTTGCGTGACTGAAAATCTTTCCCGAACAGAGCAAATTACAAAGTGTAATTGGAATGGCTAAATTCCATGGAAAAGGCCCCTAAATAACAGACTTAGAAGAACCTCAAGATGTTGACAAAAAATTGCAAAAAAGTAGTATCTTGTCTATTCTACAATAAGTCCTACTGTGCTAAGGAAAGAAGGTGGGAAGCGGAGAAGTGTAAGAGATTCACTCTACGATCAAAATCTTCTGTCTGAATGTTAAACCCTGTTCCACAAATGTATGACTTTATTAAAAAATATTGTTCTCTGCTTGAGATTCAGAGAAGATAAAGTTGAAAAGTCATATTATTGAGTTACATAGTAATTGGGAATAAACAGTCTGGGACAGGCAAGCTCATTTATCTGTGTTTGCCCATGTACAATCCACCTAAAGAATGATGCAGACCAAGATAAGAGCATTTGCAAGCACTCACTGCTCTTTCCAAAGCCTAAAGGCTTTATCTATGCGTGGACTTGAGCTCTCTTACAAAATCTTACCAGTCTAGTAACAGTGATTACTGGGAGAGATGTAAGAGAACAAAAAAATTTCCAAAGATCCTATTAAAGAGAAAATGTTAGGAAAGCTGGCATGTATTTAAACTACATTTCATAGAATCATAGAATTGTAGAATACTTAGGGTCGGAATGGACCTTAAGATCATCTAGTTCCAACCCCCCTGAACCATGCCATACAAGGCTTTGTCCAACCTGGCCTTGAACACTGCCAGGGATGGAACGTTCACAACATCCCTGGGCAACCCATTCCAGTGCCTCACCACTCTAACAGTTAAAACCTTATTCCTTATATCCAATCTAAACTTCCCCTAAGTTTCAACCCATTACCCCTTGTCCTATCACTGTAATCCCTAATGAATATTTACTCCCCAGCATCCCTGTAGGTCCCCTTCAGATACTGGAAGGCTGCTATGAGGTCTCCATGTGGCCTTCTCTTCTCCAGGCTGAACAGCTCCAACTTTCTCAGCCTGTCTTCACACGGGAGGTGCTCCAGTCCCCTGATCATCCTCGTGGCCCTCCTCTGGAATTGTTCCAACAGTTCCATGTCCTTTTTATGTTTATGTCCTGTTTATGTTTATCAAACATTAGAACAATAAGCATGGATGGCATTTTTACTTTTTCAGGGAAATGCTGTTTTCAAATTCAGCCATATAGGAGTTGCTGACCTCTCTTTTTTGTTTGGTAATTATTTTCATTGCTTACTTTGTAAGAACAAGCCACTAAAATATCTCTAACCACACTTCAGACATGACCTTAGAGATCAACCTCTGGTTAGTTTACTGACCTCTTTAATTTATGCTCCTTGTTATTGAACTTGTCCAAATCCCAACAGAAAGGGCTGGCTTGAGATTTGAAAGATCTGTAGCTTGATTTTACCTCTGTTCCTTTTCTGGTGTGTGCTTAAGTCTGTATAGACATGATTAAGGATATAGCAATTGGGTGGCATCACCCTGGCATCCCAGCATCATGGCAGACACAAAGGACACAGTCACAAACATAAGGCTGAGCAAAGTGTTCAACACTGTCCCACATGACATCCTTGTCTCTAAATTGCAGAGACATCAATTTGATAGGTGGACCACTCAGTGGAAAAAGAACTGGCTGGATGGTCGCACTCAAAGAGTTGTGGTCAATGGTTCAGTGTCTGGCTGGAGACCAGTAACGAGTGGTGTCCCTCAGGGATCGGTGTTGGGACCACTCTTGTTTAATATCTTTGTCACTGACATGGACAATGGAATTGAGTGTGCCCTCAGCAAGTTTGCCGATGACACCAAGCTGTGTGGTTCTGTTGATACGCTAGAGGGAAGGAATGCCATTCAGAGGGACCTTGACACACTTGTGAGGTGGGCTGATGCCAACCTCATGAAATTTAGTGACATGACAAGTGCAAGGTCCTACACCTGGGTGGGAGCAATCCCAAGCACAGCTACAGGTTGGGCAAAAAGGAAATTCATGGTAGTCCTGCAGAGAAGGACTTGGGGGTGTTGGTCAATGAGAAAATGAAAATGAGCCAGCAGTGTGCACTCACAGCCCAGAAAGCCAACCGTATCCTGGGCTGCATCAAGAGGAGCGTGACCAGCAGGTCAAAGGAGGTGATCCTGCCCCTCTACTCTGCTCTCACAAGACCTCACCTGGAGTATTGTGTTCAGTTCTGGTGTCCTCAACATAAAAAGGACATGGTACTGTTAGAACAAGTCCAGAGGAGGGCCACAAGGATGATCAGGGGACTGGAGCACCTCCCATGTGAAGAAAGGCTGAGAAAGTTGGGGCTGTTCAGCCTGGAGAAGAGAAGGCTGCGTGGAGTCCTCATAGCAGCCTTCCAGCATCTGAAGGGGGCCTACAGGGATGCTGGGGAGGGACTATTCATTAGGGACTGTAGTGATAGGACAAGGGGTAACGGGTTGAAACTTAAACAGCAGAGGTTTAGACTGGATATAAGGAAGAAATTCTTTACTGTTAGAGTGGTGAGGTCCTGGAATGGGTTGCCCAGGGAGGTGGTAAATGCTCCATCCCTGGCAGTGTTCAAGGCCAGGTTGGATGAAGCCTTGGGTGATATGGTTTAGTGTGAGGTGTCCCTGCCCATGGCAGGGGGGTTGGAACTAGATGATCTTGAGGTCCTTTCCAACCCTAACTATTCTACGATTCTATGATTCTATGATGTGCTTTGGCAATCTAAAGTAAAGTGATGAAGAAATTTTCTAAGCTGAGACTTAATTTTATACTAATTTTTCAATTTGTTTAGTTTTGAGCTTGGCATGTGAAGGAGGAAGACACTATTTGAAGAAGCCCAATTTTCTCTGTGATTCATATCTAATAAAAATATTGTGATTTTTATGAGTCATTATATTCTAACCGTTTTCCCCTATCAAACTTTATTTAAATTATTTATCACTCACATTAAGAGGTTCCTACCATAATTTCAAAAGCTGTATGTAATATATTATGCTATGCAAATTTCTTCCAAAGTAGCTGATGAGGATAACTAACTTATCTAGAAATAACTTTGTTTACTACTATTGCAATGCTCTTCTGAAGGTGAGTAGAGACTAATTAAAATACTAGTGATTAACCTGTCTCATGGAAAGCATCGTAATGCAAGTGTTGCTTCAGGGAAATTTCTGTTGTAAAATCAAAAAGATACACGAGGAGCAAAATAATATTTAAGGTGAACTGCCAGTCAAACTATGTTTGGACAAGTTCAGTTCAGTTGACTTAATGTTCCTTTGCTGTCAATGTCATGGTTTTGAAGAATATACTAGGAGCATGTAAGTAGACATAGATATAGAGAATACAAGATGGAATAAAAACAACATTAATTAATTAATAAAAAAAATTAAATAAATTGAAAAAATATATACTCATGGGAAATAAAAACAAGCCTGATGTAATTAGGCCTAGATATATTATTTATGGAGCTCTGTTTTTTATACTTCTTACTGAAGAAATTGTTTAATTTACTGAGGCATGCTGGTAAAAGCATTAAAAAATATTAGGTAAGACTAAAGTGTCCAGTACACTGTTCCAAGCAATGACCAGAAGAAGCGGTCTAGGACAGACCAAAGGTGAAATCAGAAAACAGATTGGCTAGAGAAAACTGGTTTGTCTGGTTTTTTTTTTTTTTTAAGTAATTAAGAGCAGATCATGTTATATATGAAATTATAATTTATCTTTCCCTCATCTATATAATTTCACATTAAATTTTTTTAATTTTAACTGTCATTTCAATGACCAGTCACCCACCTCAAAGTTGTGGGGCTTTTTAATTTATTTCATGAAGATTCAATCTCTACTCCTACTCTGTTTTCAGCTCTCTAATTCCTTTTGATAAGGGAGGTTTTTGAGAGCCTTATGGAAAGCCAAGCACATTATATCAAGTGGATCTCCTTTATCACATACCTTTTATCTCCTTCAAAGAACAGTACAGAATAAAGACCCTCATCTATATTCTAGTTCATATATTTCCATTTTTCTTTCATTTTCTAATTATTCTTAAGGTAAGGGCATCAAATTTACTGGCTTGTAATGATGTGGCTTTCCATGGCACATGAAAATATCGCACATTTGTGGTATTTTCTGTTCTTCAGGCCTCAAGTACCAAGGTGATTGTAAGCTAGAGTTCATAAACCAGACACAATTTAGTTATTAAATGCCAGAGTACTTTTATAATGGCTAGAGATATTCCTGGCAAATCTTCCTCTTACGTAAACTAGTCCCTTATCTGGACCAAACTGATTTTATTGATGTTTATGTTCAGAAGTTCTTAACTAGCTTTAGATATATCTACTGTATACTTGAGTTTTGGCTGCTCTGACTCCACAGACAGACAGTGGACCCAGGAAATGCCATAGTTTTCTTCTGCTGGGCTTTTCTTTCTTTCTTAAACCAGCAGAACTGGAACCATGCTATAATGCAAGACAACACTCTTATAGGGGAGGTCTGGCCTCTGCTGACTGGAACTTTTGCTCCTAATTCTAATGGATGTAAGGTGCCAGACTCCAGAATTTAAATTCCCAATTCAATAGTTGCCAAAAAATAGAAGCAACAGGAATGTCGCTTTTACAGGCAGAGGAACAGCAAAGTGTTCATTTCATTTGTCTACTTGTTGAGAAAAAACTGCCTGCACCTACAAGCACAAATACTGAGGAGTGTCTAGTACCAAAAATCTAGTCTTTTAATTCAAGAACATGGACTCTTCTCTCATGAAATTCTGGAATTATCAACAAGAAAAGAGTCCCCACCTCTCATTCATCTGCCTTACTTGAACAATATTAGGAAGCATATACTGGAGACCTGACCTAGCAGAATCTCTCACTGTATGTATTCTAATCAAGAATACTCTACTGCACCTCTTAAAACACATAATGGCTTTTCAAGGACTCAGAAAATATTCAGAATGGCACAGCCTACAGCTGCACCAACTGCATGAAAGATAAAAAAGGATTCCTGCTAATATAAAAACAGCTCTTCGCCGTCCTTGTCCTTATCCTCGTCGTCGTCTGTGTGGAGCTGCGTGAAGCCAGGAAGGAGCGGCCCCGGGAGCTGCCGGCAGCTGAGGCTGCCAGGGAGAGCGGCACGGGGAGCCAAACGGCTGTGGCAGAGCAGCGGGAGCAGGCGGGGGAGGAGTGGAGCAGGGCAGTAGCTGAGCAGCAGGATCAGGCGGTGGGGGGGGTGAGTCCTGCAGCCGTTCCCGACCCTCCGACGGCCGAGAGTGTCCCCCGGAAGTCGCCCGCCGACCCCCAGCAGGATGCAGGAGACTATGCAGCACTTCCCAGCAAGGCAGAGGAGGAACCGAGTTCCAAACCCCGCAGCATCCGAGAATATTCCCCGGAAGTCACCCGCCGAGCCCCAGCAGGATACAGGAGACCAGGCAGCACTTCCCAGCAAGGCAGAGGAGGAAGATCTGGACTCGGGAGAAGAGAAGCTGATAGTGGGAGAGCTGGCAAGCACGGCAGCTACATCAGCCCCAGTGACAAGTGCAGCAGCATCATTTGAGAGTTCTGACGGTTATGAATGGCTTTTGGGTGCCCTTGGGACCTTCCTGCTGATTGTGATGGTTTTTGGCATGGTGGCACACACACAGAGTGTGTTCCATCCGCAACCATTTTGTCTGATCCCAAAAGTTAAGCAGAGTCAGGTCTGGGTCTTGTCTAAGGTTAGACAAGTACATAGGAGCACCAGGAGACTGTTCCCAAGGCTGGACAGTCATGAGTGGCAGGGCATGTGGGACAGTATGGCCAGGTATCTGATCCACTGGGCCCCTCCAGTGCTTTGGAAGCATTGGAGGTGGAAGGCAGCTGTATGGAGTCCTCAGCAGCAAGCTGTAGAACTGCTGAAGGGGACGGTGAATGATTTTGAGCCTGGTGGGCCCAGATACTTCAGGCCATCAGTCCAGAGATGCAACATAGAGATGTCTCATGATCGAGGGGTGGACTTAAGAGTGGTTGTGTATTGGAAATGTGAGATCTGGGCATGACGTGAATGGTATGGAATAAGGGGTGGATAATGTCATGGTTTGAGCATGTTTTGAGGGTGTTTTTGTTCAAGGTTTTTTCCAGCCAGGGGGAGTCTGGGAGGAAGGAGAGACAGGACACCTGACCCAGGCTAGCCAATGAGGTATTCCATACCATAGCACGTGATGCCCAGGATGCATACTGGGAAGGGGAAGGCTGGGGGGGTAGAGCTCTGGAGGAAAATGGAGGAGGGAGCACATGGTGCTCGGCCAGGCAGGGTGGAGTGAGTTATGGGTCGGTGGCTGGTGGGGTGTTGTATTCTTTTCACTTGCTGTTTGCTGTATCATTATTATTTGTAGTAGTAAATGGCAGTAGGGGTTTTGTGTTATGCCTTAGCAATTAAACTGTTCTTATCTCAATCCGTGGGGGCTACATTCTTTGGATTCTCCTTCCTAACTCTCAGGGAGTTGGGGGACTTGGTTTAAACCACGACAACATTAATGTTCAGACCATGAGATGCAATGTCATACAATTAGGTTCAAAGAGAAATAACTGAAATATTTGTAAAAAAAGATTAAAAAACCCCAAACCCTAGGAGAGTAAAATAGGAATTAGAGTTTCTGCTGCAGGATTAGTCAGATATTGTAATGACAGCCAAACCACTGCTATGACCACATGCACATGGGCTGATGGCATGCACTGCTTGGGACGCTGGTGAAAGTTGGAGAATTTATCTGAGCCAAAGTCCTATAAGAATTACTGTAGATTAATTTCTGTTGGTATTGAAGGTGCATCTCTCCTAAATCTTTGCTTTTTATGAGCCTCCTTTGCTCAAGCAGACTGGAAAGGCATAAGGTTGAAAAACACAAATATTACTAGGGAGACAAATACTGCTGGGATCTACACCATCATGAGATACTTCAATTTCCCAAATGAAGAACAAGTATTACCAAGATGACTCAGTCCCTGCGGGTTGTAACAGGTGAAAGATTTCTTCACCATTCATAAAGCAAAAGATACTCTTCATTCAGCCATGAATTTTGGTGAAGGGATTAGTTTGAAACTGATAATGGCAGAAGTGATGTAAATTGAGAACTCACACGTTAATTTTGCATAAACATCATCAGCAAATAGTAAGCTTCAGCTGCAAAAGGACAGACTTTTAGAAAGTAAGAGAACAGTTTATGAAATTAGATGGGATAGAGAGGTTAGGTTATTTTTTAAATAAAGGCAAAAGCTGTCTGAAATTTTATCCCAGTAAGATGCGAAAATCAGTAGTTGAGAGATTACTGGACAAATAATGTCCTCCAGTAGGACAGCAAAGAGCAAATAAAACTTGTAATAGAAAGAGAGATTTATTTGTAACAACACGTAAATATTGGAGATTTAGGCAGAGAAAGGAAGATCTAGGGAGAAGACAAGAAAAAGTGAAAGCTGCTGAACTTTGCAAATAAAATTAAGAATTCCTGGGTAGGCAAATGAAAGAGAACAGCAGAAGATGGGAGATTTAAGACAATGCAGAGAGACTCTACAGGGTATGAGCACATTATATTTTCAATAGGAATATGTAGTTTAATGGCTGTGAAGACAGGTTAGTTCATACAGGATTGTACTGGCTAGAAAGTATGACAGCTAAGCTGGCAGTCAAATACAAGGACCTCAGTGCACTCACAGTGAAGGACTTACTATTCCACCCCTCCCAGTGCTGAAAAACCTGGCACATAATGTTGCAAGACTATAAAAAAGAAGTTTTATAATTCTTTCAGATGTTGGCATAAGTGGCAGAAAACACCTCATAGCTGTGAATATAAAACATGGAAATGACACCGAAGAATGGGAAGAGATGGGGAAATAGGTGCAGGAGAATGTTACGTGATGGGAAGGAAACAGAATGTGAAGACTGTTCACCCCCTTGCCTTTGCTTTTGAGTGGGATTTTCAGTTGTGTCTCAGGTCAGGAAACTAGTCTAGTTTGGAGAGTGAGCTCTCATTTTCCACTTACTAAAGAACTACACCCATTCCCATGCTACACAATACCATGCATACTTGAATGTGTATTCACATGGACCACAGATATTTAGATGCTGACAGGCAGCAGCTAATACGATTTCTAAAAAAGTAATGAGGGAATTTCAGTGCCTAATCTCATAACATCTGCCTACTAAGATGGAGTGTTAGTGTTTATAGACAGCTACGGTGTAGGGCATTCTTTTGGGACTAGAGAGACATTTATCTATTACAATTGTCTATTTAATACAGACATTGTGTTGTCAAGCAAATATGGATAAGTGACAGTAGCAAGTTTAGTAATTATTTTCAATTTAATCTGTGGATTTCAATCTACATGGCATTTCCCATTTTGTGGTCAGCAGGACACAATCATTTTTATCAGCGCTTCAGGTGCTACAATATGCCACCAAGACTGGAGAAAAATGGGTATATAAAAGTAATCTCTGCAACAGGTAGGGGTTTTTACATATAGACAGCATGTTTAGTTTGATAAATAATCCTTCATGTAGTCAGATATTTTTCTAAATACCTGCTATCAAGAAAACACCCAGAAGGTGCGAAGTTCCATTTCTGTTTTCTAGATACAACAAAATGGACTGAATTTATAAATGCCATTTGTATGCCACTTGTTTACTAATATGGAGTTCTGAAAATTGTGAAGAAGGACAGCAAATGATAAGCTATTTCATTTTAATATAGAAGTGACGGTTCTTTGACCTTTTTATGTCATGTTGCATATGATCTTACCACACAACATGAGCAAAAATGACATTTGGAATGAGTGTCCAGCATGGTGAATGTAGACACAACTGGTTGGTTTTTGTTTTTTCCAGGTATCTGTCTTGAAAAAAGGGGAAATCTGAAAGTAAAAAATTAATAAATTGTGAATACAACATAAAACTGAATAAAACTTTATGACAAAATTAGTTTACCCTGCCAAAAAAATGACTGGGTTATTAATTTCTTTATTCTTTGCTTTGTTTTGCATTTCCATGATGACCTTAATTTAAAATTGGAAAACATATATAGAGAGTTTTGCTCTTCTAAAAGAAAACATATGTTAAAAAAAGTGTTAGCGCAGTAACAAAAGCCAGACTCCTGAATTTACCAGCTGCTGGTTTGCATTTTTTTTCCCCAATACATATTACTATTGTGCCAGAATAGAAAAGAAAAAAAGGAGACAACATCAAATATGATGTAAAATATATACAAGTGTTTCAAGACTGTTTTTAAGCATAGTGTTGGAACATGGTACGCAAACTACATGGGTAGGATATACTGACTACACCGTTTTTGATTCCATGTGAATCTGGATCTGATTCCCCACTCATAGCAGTGATGACGCAGCTAAAGCCTAGGAGGCAGCTTACGCTTGATCAGCATCTGTCCCCAGGTTCCTCCCAGCTCTAGAGATGTGATGCTGCAAGCAGGTCACCAGAATTTTCATAGCTTCACCCATGGGTAGCCATGCTCCAGTCCAACATTACATGGTGCACAGAAGGCAAATACTCTGCAAGCAGCACCCCATGCTTTGCTGGGGAGCAAGGAGCATTATGCTCACACCAGAATGAGTGTACCCCCTCCTCCCAGCCTAATGACTGACTTTTTCAAAATACAGGAGAGAAGTGATGATACCTTACAGCTGTTTTTATTGTTGGTCTTTCCCTTCTTGCTACTTATTTTATTTGGCAGATCTTTCTCTGCTTTTTTTTTTTACATTCTTTTTCTTCTTCCCGCAGAGCCTGCCCCCATAGTGGCTGTAGGTCTTTCTAATTTACATGAGTAGCTAAGGTTAGGCTGAAGCATACTATAACTGAGAGCTATGCTTTTCTCCCAGATCTCAGTTCTTCTGCATTATATATAGTTATATATAACAATACACACATACATATACATACACATGCATGTATGTTACGTATGCACAGATACAGATGAATATGTAAATCAGCATTTATATACATACATATGAGAAACTTAAAAAAGAAAATTTGCCTTGGGGATTAAACTGATCTGTATGAATTCTGATTTATAACAAGATACTTTGCCAAAATCAGCAGTACAGTAATTAAGTATCTTCAGCCAGTGCTAGTTTTTGGCACTTTACTGTTTCATACTATTGGTGATCTGGTTTATTCCATTTTAAAGATGAAATATCTACCATTCTGGTTTGCAATAGGATTCACAGAGAATATCAATTTCCACAGTGGAAACATTTCTGCAAAACTGAAGCAGGCTTTTCTTTTTTCCTAGTTTTCATAATAAAAAAAAGACTGACTGTCTATGTTACAGGGACTTAAGTGATGAAAAAAACCTTTTCCTATTATTTTTTTCATTTTACTCTTTAATAACCTATTTATTAACTTTATCCAAAGAAGTGCATTTGTTGCCTTATTTAGGTACCTTCCTTCATAGCCTCCATCATTGTTACAAGTCTTATGGCATTTTTTGGCATGTAGCATTTAGATGAAACTCAGAATAATTCTGTGAACTAGTCACTGGGGTAAAATACTGTGGAGGGAAGGAGGAAGAACTTGACTTTCCTTCTCACCCATTCTGGCATCATTTATTTAGATGGGAAGAAGTGAGGTCCCAGGATTTGGAAGAACTGCAGGGAGCTTTTAAGCTCCCTCTATGTCCAGCACTGCTTTCCTCCCACCTGGCACACTCACATGCCTGCGCAGGGACAAGGGAAGCAGGGTGTAGGAAGGGTTAGCAGACCAGAGCAGTATTTCCCCAGCAGGTAAGTCCCCTCTTTGCCTTTGTAACAATTCTCCCCCCCCCCCTTTTTTTTTTTAAATGAAACCATATAGGTTATTTTATCAGTTTCTAAGAAAGGATTAATTGATGTATCTATTTTAACTGATCACAGCCTTCTAGGGCAGACTACAGCTGCAAAATGATTTTAGCAGCCTTCCCAAGCTAAATCTTGTTTTTCATGGCTAATTAACTTCAGTGAAATCCTCTCCAGGCTTAAATTTTACGAGATGATTCTATTTCTTAAATGTTTTTCTTAACAACTGGTAAGTAAAAATGGTTGGCAAGTTCAATGTTATACAAAAATAAATAAGCTGTTAGTGTTAGACACTATGTATTTACAGGGCTTGAAAATGTCTTAGAAAAATGTGGCAAACTATTATCAGCACTAATTATCTTCAGCTCTGTTCTGAATACATTTACTGTAGCTTTGAAGCAAGTGGTACTCTTCAATGTACATGAAATAGGCTTATATTATTTTGTAAAAACTTCAGTTATAATGTCTTTGTCAAAGGTAAAGGGTATTCAAATCTCAAGCAGAGAATTATCTTAGCAGCAAGCAAACTGTCCTTTCCTTCACGCCCTCCCAGTGATGTGCAAGAAGGAGAACATCTGGCAAAGCTTTCCTCATTCCTTCACTGGCTCGTTGAAGGCAATAGTCACAGTAGGGTGTTCATGCTCTTCACAGCAAGCCTTTGCTCACCACACCAAACCCAGAGAATGGCAGAGGCCTGCTCTGTCCTCCTCCCTGGGCAGCATAGCCAGAGCAGAGCCCAGGGAAAATTCCCAGCCATGCTTCCAGCTGACTGAACCCCCCATCGCAGCTAGCAGCAAAACAAGGCAATGAATTTTCAATCCCAGAATCAGAACTCATTCCCCAGTCTGGGCTGTGTGACTTTCTGATCTTCTCAGTCAAAGCTAGAACAAAATAACTTTCAGTCATGGAATAATAATTAAAACAAAGACTCAAATATGTACAACCTCTCTTAATCAGCTTTGGGTATACAATGGGACCCTGCCCATATAGGACTGCTATTGCAGATGCAGATTACTAGATTATTTAATGCAAAGGGTGTGTTCTCCTACTACCACTCCCATCACCTGCAAATGTGCAATAGTGACATGTTACTCTTCAAATGGCCCTGGCTCTCCTGACAGACCACAGTTTAATACTTACGGAGCAGGGAAGGGCAAGTGTGCATTTGACACTGCTTAAATTACTGCCACATACTTAGCGCGACATGGCTAATAAGAGGCCAAGGCTACTGAAGAAAAAAATAGCCAAGGATAGAATTAACAAGTTTTGTTTCTGTTATTATGCTTTTGATTTACATTTTCAGATACTAACAGAGCTTGGTCTTTAATTTCCTGCCAAAAAGTATAGTTGGATTTTTTTGCACTCCCTTTCAAAAATGATTAGGGGTTTGTCTTTTTGGAGGGGTTGGGGAACTAACTTAAACACTTAAAGCAACATGGACCTTGATTTTCACACAATAAGGGTGATGTTTCTACTGTAAAGTCAGTTTGAAAAAAAACTGAGATGTTGCCACAGAATCCAAACCCAAGTCCATACTTTATCTCTTCAAAGTCAAATTATTTTTTAAAAGCAACATATATTACAGAGAAATTGAATTTATTGATGGAAAGATTGGAGAAAAGATGTTTTTGTTTTTAAATTTTTGTTTTTAAATTTTTTTGTTATAGGTTTCTTTTTCTAGAAATGTTTTTTATGCTATATCATGAATCATATGACTAAAACTGCTTGAAAGAAAGTAAAATGGTTTCAATATGTATGAGAAATTTCCTTTGATATGTCATCAGAAACTGTTTTCTCATGAGATGGACAAGATTTACATCATTTGAGATGCAGTAACACGACACCAGCCAGGCTAGTGAACTAGTGAATGGCAAAGTTTTAAGTAGGCAGGAGGACAACCGGTCCAACTGGTCCAACTTGTCCACTTTTAAAAGCCAGCTGAAATGACATTTCTCATTTTGCTGGTGACTGGAGGTCAACGTTTCTCTTGGGTTTGACTAAATATGATCTGCATAATTATTACTTCAAATTTTAGCATCCTTTCTTCCTCCCTTGTCTAGCAGTTCTGTGCTTTGTTATACTCCTAACAGTGATGTCTGGCACCTAGTTTTCTTCCTTTCCATTTTCAAAGATGACCTTGCTGGTAAATCTTTTTTCACAGGTCCCTCAACTCCATTTAAAATCCAGACCTTTAAATGTGGTCTTCAATAGTTGTAAAATTTTCTCATAAATTCGAAGCTATGTATTTTCTATATTGTTTCTTTCTGGTTCATTTAGTGTGACATTATATAAAATTTCTAAAAAGGCATTTCCTTTGCAATCACTTTTGAGTGAAGTGTCTGGAAAAATCACTCATAACTTTCTGCTTGAGCCATTAATTAGCACACTGCTTGTTAACTGCTGCTGTAACTTTTGATTCATTGGCACCGGCACACTTCTGGTGTGATGGATGTGCTAGAAAGGCTTAGATAGACGGCCTGAAATGTATTTACATGTCAAAGTAAAATGAGATGTGACATTCAGTTTCAAAATGATCCTTAGAGGATAATACTTTTTAGAAGTGATGATGTCGATCTGGAGGCTGAAGCTGTGTAAGTAAATACAAATAATCCTCCATGTGTTTTATCAGCCTTTGTCAGAGTAACCTTTAACATAAAATCAAGAAAAAATCACTGCAGTATTTTAAGATGATATAACCATTATCATAAATAGCATAAATAACAAGTCAAGAATTTATTCAGGCAGCTATGAATAAACATACAAAGGTCTCCTGAACATAAGAAAGGTTCTGCTGTGAGGGAAAATCAAAGAGCCACATGGAAGTAAAAGGAGCTACTGGAAATTAGACCTCTTGAGATGCAGATAAATTTAATGGATGTGGATTTATTTTGATTCTTCTCCTACAAAATAAAAGAAGTTTTAAGATTGACTAACAATTTTCTATGTGAATGGTGTATAATAAATCGTGGTGTAGAAAGCTTTTTGTCTAAAGGCAACTAGCAACTGAGAAAAAACAAAAGACAGAGATAAGTATGTGGAGTTACCAAAGCACTGGTCACCATCCTCTTTCTTGTCTTGATGAAATGCAAGGCCATAGGACACTTGTCTTCCAAATGTCCTGTAGTGCTGTCATAGATAAAGCAGTGTGGATGCAAGGCTTCTGGTTACCATAACAGTGTTTACCCACACAAACTTGTTAAAATGGCTATGGTGAGCTGAAGGGCCACATCTACCAGAACAGTACTGGGTATCCACCACAGACCAAGCATGGCACTACAGACAGATACAAACAGTGCAAAACTTACCCAAGAAGGTGGTTGAGTGAGCTCATGCTGACCTCTGGGCTTTCAGCATCTGTCTTAACCCTCTTTGAAGATCTCCATGTCCCATGGTAGTGCTTTCGGTGTCCTGCTGCAGCTGCAACTATGGGTATAGCTTTGAAGCTGCTGAGAGATTAAAGGCAACATGGTGCTCAGATGCCACTATAATGAAAGGGCTGGAAAAGCACCCCAGAGAGAAGACAAACAGATAAGCCACAACAGATTACTCACTCTGGTTTTGTCGGTCACCAGGACCTATAACACAGCAGCAAAAAGTAAGGCTTAAGCAACATATGTTATTTGGCCAGAATGAACGGGCTCTGAAAGCAGTGCTACTGCTGGAGTGAAAGCCATCCTAGTGCTGTGATTTTGCATGGAGAAACAGGGCTGAGTGACTACATGTCACTAGACACTGTTCTATTCTCCTTTTGGTCCTTACATTTGGTACTTTTGTATGTGGCATAATTATAACACTTTCTGGGTGAAGAAAGTTTTCACTGACAGAAATAGAACCAAGCCTCATTTATAAGAGAATCATGCAGGGCTTTCTTTTGGTTGATACCAGTAGAATAAATGAAAGGACAAAAAATGGCTGTCAGCATTAAATGAAACCTTGCTGTGTTGCTGTACATCATCACAGGACAGAAAAGTACTACACAATGCTTGTATTTAATGTATTCTACTTAGTCAGTAAATGATAGCGTGCCCTATCTAATTAAATCCAGATTTCATGTGCATCTTTTCATTTACTTACTGTCCAAAGAATGGAAGCTAACATGAAAGTATTAAAATCAGATAAAATTGCATTTCATATTAATACTGTGTGTGGAACTGTATAATTTAAAACATATCTTATGAAATATAATCTCTTTTATATATTGCATAGAGCTCTGATATTGATCAAGAATTTCCCAGAAGTGTATGATGAGAGGAGAAAATGAGTGTGTTTCCCTTCCTCTAGGGATCAGTCAGCTTCTTGCTGCTCTTTCACGCTGCTGCTTTGATTAAAACTGGTTCTTGTTTGGCTTGTTTTCTTTTTGTTATCTATTAAGGAAGATTAGTTTCTAAAAGGAATATCAGAATTCAGTCAGCTTCTCTCAAATCAGATATTTTGCAGAGCAATGGGTTAGCAATCCATGGTCTCTTCAGCTCCATCCATTTTCTGATCTCACTGGAAATAAACCACTCTACATCTGGTATATAGTTTCCTAAGACAAACTTTGCTTTATTTTCTGACTTTCAGACAAAGAAAGGCCTAAGGGAGCCAATACTGTCTTGCTGACAAAGACATGGATAGCAGCTGGACTCTTGGTTTGAAAGCTGCCCTTAGCAAAAGGAAGGCACTTTGAAGTGCTGCAAAACAGGCAAACTGCCCTCAGTAAGGAGCACCTGTACAACTTGAATTGACAGTTCAATTTGTTGCAGGCAGCTGCACTTAAACTTTGCATCCAGTTAAAAAACTTAGCCTGTTTAGAGATGGAAAAGGTTTTAAATTTAGTTTCCTAAACACTGCATCCTTCAGGATAATGTGTTTAAGCAGACTAGAGCCAACCCTTTTATTGTTTTGGTTCTCACATCATTCACACTTTTTGTAAATCCTCTAAAGTCTGTGGAAATTGTGCTGGGCAAAATGCAGTAAGAACCAGGTCCTGTACATTTCTTGTGCAGGATCTTCTCTTTTCCAGAATCTGCTATACCAATGATGCCTATCTGTGACTAAGGATTAGTATTTTAAGTCACGGTTTTTATTTGTAACAAAATCATTCAAATATAGCCACACTGTGCTAAATACTTACACATTTATAATTAAAGCTCTTCAAAACCATTGTCTCTTATTCCTTGTGTAAATATGTCCAATAATAATCCTGTAAAAAATCCATACAGGTGGACTTAAGGTAGATGGTACTATTAAAAATAAGAAGGGTTTTAAAATTTTGGAAATGATATAGAGACTTACCTTTTAATATCAAAAATCAATGCTTTAAAAAAATTTATTCAACTTTATACACCAGCAATATGGAAGGTTTCAGGTGTCCTGCTACATTTCTGGAGACCAAAAGCAAAAACTAGTGATGTGGGAGTCTGAAAACTGAAATTAAAAAATGAACTCATAAAATGATGCCAGGAATGTTGCTTATATCCATGAAACAGTAATTAGAATCATAGAATCATAGAATAGTTAGGGTTGGAAAGGACCTTAAGAACATCTAGTTGTAACCCCCCTGCCATGGGCAGGGACACCTCACACTGAACCACATCACCCAAGGCCTCATCCAACCTGGCCTTGAACACTGCCAGGGATGGAGCATTCACTACCTCTCTGGGCAACCCATTCCAGCACCTCACCACCCTCACAGTAAAGAATTTCTTCCTTAGATTCAATCTAAACTTCCCTTGTTCAAGTTTTAAGCTGTTACCCCTTGTCCTGTCATTACAGTCCCTGATGAAGCATCCCCAGCATCCCTGTAGGCCCCCTTCAGATACTGGAAGGCTGCTATGAGGTCTCCACGCAGCCTTCCCTTCTCCAGGCTGAACAGCCCCAACTTTCTCAGCCTGTCTTCATATGAAGGGTGCTCCAGTCCCCTGATCATCCTCGTGACCCTCCTCTGGACTTGTTCCAGCAGTTCCATGTCCTTTTTATATTGAGGACACCAGAACTGCACACAATATTCCAGGTGAGGTCTCGCAAGAGCAGAGTACAGTTGTTCAGATTTTTTAGCTTTTTCATGACAAAGGCAGTTGAAAATGTTCCAAGAAAATTATCTCAGAAAAATGAGACCTTAACGCTTTCCTCTCAGTGTTATGCTCTCCCTTGGAGAAGCAAAATTATCTGCCAAATGCAGGATGATTCCTTTGTTTAAATCCTGACTGTCAGGAGGGGAAAATCTAGTCTCTGCTAAAATTATTTAATTTTGTATCTGTCTCAATAATGCAGCTGCTTTTATCAAACAATGCTCTTTCTTCCTTGCTGGTGGAATACTCGCAATCAATAAACAGTCACTTTGTATTATGTAGACTATTTCAGAAGACAAGTGAAAAAGTGGGCTTTTAACAATGACAGGAACAACAAAGCATGAAGAAATCAGAGAAGATCAAAGATGCTCATAAGTTTAGGTGGTAAGAAATAAAGCCATTAACAATAACACAGTATCTTTCTTGTTATTGCTTCATATTGTATGGAAACCTATAATTGTCACATCAGAAAAAGCCTAATTTACTTTTCAATAATCAAATATTCAAAATAGATCCTTATGCTTTGTATGACACAGTAGAGGGGCCTCCTCATTTACTGTATTACTTTGATGTATTTTTTTATTACTTGAAAAGTCAATTCAAATTTCTGAGGTTTTATGAATATTTTATAGACTTGGTGTTCTGACTGATCAGAAATATCTCTCTCTGATATGCTCCAGGCTTACCTCTCTGCTGTACTCAAAATAAGCCAAGCACAGGAATAGATTGAGGGAACAAAACCCTAGTTGAATCATCTCCCATATTCCTATATTCCTAGTCATAACTTTTCCAAAAGAGCTACAGATGTTTCCCATATGTATACAGCTAAACATCAATAGTGCAAAGTAATTTCTTTTTCATGGCTGTTTTCTGGTAAGACATATTTTTGTAGAGGAAGAACCTAATTTGGGCAACTGCATGTTATAGCTTTTGACCTAGTTTAACCTAAAACTAGTCTTGATAATATTTATTTTCTTGCATTAAAATATAAATATATGCAAATCTCCTAGTAAATAATTTATCTGTTTCAATTATACTGTTTCCCTGCTCCATTTGAATTTGAAGGATAACAGTAATACAACTGATTTAATTAAATTTTTACTACTTATTTATGCCTACTTTTGATTACATGACTGTTGCTCTGTGTATATGTACTGAATTATTTTTATTCAGTAGCATATCAATAGTTACTAAATCGCATTCACTGTGGGCTTGCTCCCTGTATGTCCTGCCAAAGAAAAAGGGAGTAGTGTGTTTACAATATTGTGAGGAAAAATTCTGGACAAAGCAGTAGATACATCAGTGAAGGACAAATGAAAGTTACATTAAAATATATCCTCAGCACCCAGAGCAAGCAAAATGCACTGTGCACAGTGAAGAAAGTAGCCCACTCAATGCCACAATACTTACATAAAGTGCTTGTTCATAATATAATGGATAGTGAGTTTGTTTCTATTTGCTACTAGTGAGAAAAACCTCATCAAGCTATTTCTGCTTGCTTATACAAGGTCTGTGTAATCCACATTGCTCAGAAGAGCAGTACTACTTCAGATATTAGGTCTCAACTATATTGAAGCAGGGTTGAAAACCTAGTCTGCCATCAAGTTACACTGTCAGCGCTTCACCAGCTCACAACAATTTTGTATGTGCTGTCTAACTAGTAAATCAGTGTAAATGGTTTAATGACTTTTTGCACTTCTTTGAACCACAATCTTACCAATTTTACTGGGTTTGCAAAGCAATGTACTCCTATCATCTGAGCATTTAGTGAACTCCAGAAACAGAGAAATTTGTGTCTGTGCTTTAATAAGTTGTTGTGTTTTCTTCATGATGAACAGACAGGAGCTTAAGAGTGCTCTGAAGTTATGGGAAACATCCATAACAAAGAGACGTGGGAGTGATTGTGCGGTTCCTCTCCTTCATATTACGTTGTTGCAGAGTCTATCAACAGTTGATAATGTGGTTAACCATTAAAAATGATAAAAGACCAACACTGGCAAATGTATGCAATGATATGGGTGCACTGTGAGAAAAAGAGAGGGAGGACGGGAAGGAAGGAAAACAGAGCACAGATTTTAATCACTTATGTCTGCTCCCAAGAGAGAGACATAGCTAATGTCATTCAGCAACATGAAGATGATATGATTTCACAATAATCTTTAAAAATGGTAATAATGAATTAAAAAATGCTTCTCTGTGCTCCAGAGATTGCTAAGAAAATTAGATCCTGCATCATAAGGAAATTTTACCTTACTCCAAAAAACCCACAGTACTGCACTGTTAAATAGACTTTGTATTCCAGTTAGGTACTAAATTTCCTTAATTAAATATGAATACTTGGAAAAATTCTATACTGTGTTAAAAAACATAATTTCAAATTCTTTTCTAGCCTTTTAGCTTACCCAAGACTGACACAGAAAGGAACACCTGAAGCACATAAAGGCTATAAGATTTAAATCCTGTTTACATTTTTCCCTAAAAAAATTATCAAAACCATGCTTGAGTAATCACTTTTAATGAAAGAACGTATCTCTGTGAGTTAAATGCTCATCTTATGCCTAATGTGAAAGAAGTGTATCTCAAGACTATCAGGGCTAATTACTGCATATTTTCAGGACATTGTTATTAAAGCAAACACCTTTTAGTACTTGTTAACTGTCACACTGCTGATTTGCAAGTATATAGAATCATAGAATCATAGAATAGTTAGGGTTGAAAAGGACCTTAAGATCATCCAGTTCCAACCCCCCTGCCATGGGCAGGGACACCTCACACTAAACCATATCACCCAAGGCTTCATCCAACCTGGCCTTGATGCAACTCTCATGTTTTTCTCATACTGTATTCTGATACTTTTTTCTCATTGTGCCTCAGTACATGGAACAGGACCCTAATTTCAACAGGGTTTATTGTCCCCTGACCTTGTAATTTCATCAGCTAACGTAAAAAATAAGGTGAGGGACGTATGTATCATGCCCTGAAATATACATGTAAAATACCACATATTTTTCTGTTACAATGTTCAATTGTTTAATACACTTATAAAGACCATGCTGAAAGGTGAGGCTGTAATACGCAAGCCAGCTACAAACTAGCAAACATGCTGGGATTTTCCCCACCTATGGCTCAAATATTGAGGGGACAGGGGAAGGAAGGGAGATCTACTACACAGTAAAGATTCTCCCAGCTCAGCCTGAGGACAGAGACATTTTTATGGTTCTGCAATCTAGATCAGTCATGGGCAAGATCAGACCTGGGCAGATGGATCTGACCAAGGCAGAACAAGCCCAGCAATAAAAACCTGTCCTGGGTTCAGCAGTAGCGATCATTTTTTCTCCTTCTTGGTAGCTGGTGCAGTGCTGTGTTTTGACTTTCAGGCTGGGAACGGTGCTGATAACACGTATATTTTTAGTTACTGCTCAAATGTTTACTCTGATCAAGGACTTTGTGAGCCTCATGCTCTGCCTGGGAAGGAGGGGAGGCTGGAAGGAAGCAGAGACAGGACACCCAATTCAAGCCGGCCAAGGAGGTATTCCATACCATAGCATGTCATTCCCAGGATGTAACGGAGAGGGAAGGGCTGGGACTCTGGGGGGGGGGGTTGGAGGAGGTATCAATCGGTGCTCGCTCGGGCAGGGTGGGGTGAGTTATGGGTCGGTGGCTGGTGAGGTGTTGTATGCTCTTCAGTTGTTATTTCCTTTATCATTAATACTATTATTAGTAGTAGCAGTAGTGATTTCTGTTATACCTTAGTTATTAAACTGTTCTTATCTCAACCCGTGGGAGCTACATTCTTTGGATTCTTCTCCCCAGCTCTCCAGGAGTTGAGGGAGCAAGGGGGGGAGTGAGTGAACAAGATGCGTTATTTGGGTTTAAACCATGACAAAACCTAAAAGGAATCTTTCAGTCTGCATATCCCAGGCTCTTCACTATGCTCAGAGCATCATTACTCTAAGTTTTAAAAAGCAAAGAGTAGGAAGCATAGCTGTGTGTCTGCCTTTTTTACTGAATCCTGCATTATGTTTTCTTTTGTACAAAGCAGGCTAAATATAACAACTATAGCCATCTTACAACCTACAGGCCATTTTCTGCCTGCAATCTGTGATTTATGAAGTACACTAGGAAAAAAAAGGGCAGGCCAGAGCAGGATGCAAAATCTGCTGTAGCTACCAGCTCTCTCCCAGGTGCCCCCCTTTTTGAGCAGCAGCACCTCCAACAAACTCATGGTACAGGGTAAGAAAATTCTTGAAATAAAGTCATTTCTTTGATAACAGTAATGAAACTTACCATAAAAGCATTTCACTTCACTGATTTCAGGGCAGTCAAAATTTACTTATAACATACATGAATTTAAGTAAAAGACTCAAACTGTGTCAGCTTTTAAATGGTTTCTTGATCTTCAAAATACTTGCAATCCAATACCAGAAATCCCACATCCCTTTATCTGTTTAAAGAAAAGCTTACAGACCTAGAAGTCATTTTCCCATTCTATCACAATTCTACAAAGGACATGGGAAAGGTCAGAAGAAAAGCTCTGGTTTCTCTCGTTTCAACCACACAAGTTCTTCAAAAAGCATATTGAATATCACTGCACCCAAACAGAGTAACTTCATACCATCATCTTTTTTGTCCGAGATGGGAGGCATTATATGGCAATAACAGAACAATACAAGGGCAACCTTGTCTTTTTCTGGGTTTTATGTAAACCAAATCCCCCAGATGAAGCCCAAATTGTAAAGAAAAACAAAGAGACTCGAACTTTAAATGCTAGATTATAAAGGTGTGCCAGCTCATTAAGAGTTCTTCAGGAGTTCCTTTTAATTCAAAGCATGTGCAAGTTCAAAATCCAAATTCAGGTAACCATATATTTTTCTCAGGGTGACCTGTGTACTTTGGTGAATCTCAGGCTCCTAATTATCCAGATGAGGAATTGGACCAGAGAAGCAATGTTGGAGCCTATGTGGGTCTGGCTTTGTTTTCCCTGGAAAACAAAGTGCAGGAAACAGAAGGAAAGCTCTTAATATTTTGCACCAGGGTCTCACCTGTGTAGGTGAGGCCTTGTTGAACCAGTCCTTCTGATAGGCAAACACATATCCTTCCAGATAACAGTGCAAAATTTTTGCTGTAAAACATAATATTCTGAAGCTATGTTAAAATTTGGCAACTAGTCAGAATAAAAAGAAATTTAAAAAATATTATCTATTTACAGTTATACCTCAGCAGACTTCCTTTTAAAGAAAAATGTCAGGACCAAGTCATGTTTATTTTATAACTATACTGCAAAAGCATCAGATATCTCTATACAACATTAAAAGCATAACATGAAGGTATGGTGAGGTTTAGAGTTTTAGGTTTAGGTTTTGGGTCAAGAAGTTCTGGTCTTACAATATATGCTTTTATCTTCCATCTCTTTTAGTGTGTAAATGCAACATTTTGTAATCTGGCCTCATAGCTCTAAATAGCACTTAGGGATTTTTGTGGTTTTTGTTTATTCATTTGTTTGGATTTTTTCCTGTCTGTTCTCTTCAGGAAGAAAGTTTTGCTAAATCAGTTAATTTAAAAATGGGCTTGGAAGCTACTGAATTGACATTAATAGTGTAATGTTAATTTATTTGAATAACAAACTCTTTTGATTTCTTATTAATGAACAAATGGTTTTAAAGTATTATAAGTCAATGTCACAGCTCAGAGAAAACTACAGAGCTTGCTGAGTACAAATTGACCAAAAACTTCAGTCAGCTCTGTGTGAGCTCAGGCTGTTAGTGATTTTTCACTGAATTTTTGGTAGGTCACATACAGTTCAAAAGCAAAATGATTTTTATTCACCTTGTTATCCTACAGCATACTATTTTTGAGCAGATTTGATGCTAAAAGTATGTTAGTGGAAATAAAAAGAAAAGCAGCCACATCTTGATTATACTTACCACAGAAATAAAAAAAAGTTTCTCAATATACCAGAAAATAATGTCTAAAAGTATTCAGAAAATACTTCAAATTATTCATTGTAGTATTTTATACAGTCAGAGAGGTTGGCCTTGGTGAGCTGTGTTTAGCCTAAGGTTGATTAGGTATTACAAAGACTCAAGGCAGCTTTATACCAATTGTGTCTTTTATGATTTCAAGGTGTTAGAAAAAGGCAATTTGGCTTCCTTACAACAAATGTTGTGTAAAAGCAGCTTCAGAGCTGCCTAAATCGCATCTGTGGGATCTAAGAAGCTATACAAACCAGAGACAAGTAGTGACACTTGGCTGCTTCCTACATATCACATTGGGATTTCTAAGAGACTCTTACAGGTCATTGGTTTCCAAATGTTCAGCAAAGATGACAGAAAGGATGACGAGATGGAAGCAGTTTTTCTACCCACCAATTTAACAAAACCTAATCTTATTACAGAAAAATGTACTCGCTTTAAGTAATGATTTGATATCACGTTATTAATGACCCAGAAAAGTATTAATTGGAAACCAAAGCATGTATAATTTCTCTCTTCTGCTTTTTATTAATATAAAAATGAATAAACTAACCTCGAAGAGTCATAAAAGGAAACTTCTGTGCAACTGGCTCTCATAGGTTCATCAGAAGAAAGCTATACAGTAATAAAAGTGAGGTAAAGTCAAAAATGTCTACCAGCTCCTTCAAAGAAGTCCCTCATTTCATTGTTACCTCACTTTTTCAAAAAAAGCATTAAAATATATATTTCTTTCTAACCATGGTATATTCATGAGAAAGCCACAGAAACTCTTTTACAACACGGGCAGCAGCCCAGTATGAATTCTGAATCAAGCAAGCTCTTTACTATTTTGTTGTTGCTGTTCTTGGTGTTTATGGTGAATTTATCAAGAAAATGAGGAAAAAGCCTTATAAATCCTTTTTTTTTTAAAATAATGCTCTATTTATACAGATTCAATACATGAATATGATATTCTTTAATATTTAAGAACTGATTATAATGCCTTTGTTATAATGGACACCAAGATCACTGTACAATAAAGGAATTTAGAGTATTCTCTTTTTTGCCAGTGATTCACTGTTGGAGGACCATGAGGAGGTAATTTGTGTTCAGTCACTGCTTTATCTTAAAAATAATTGAAATTGAAATTAGAAAATACTTCTTCTGCCTTTGGCAATATGAAGGAGTAGGAAAAGTAAGACAGATTTGCAAATCCTCATCTATTTAGGAAATTAGAAGTCACAAGTAAATGAGCACATAATTTAAAAATGTATCCCTACAAAAAAGGGATAGCAAGAGAGCAAAGGTGACTAAGCAAAATCAAATTGAGCATAATGGGAATGGAAGAAGCAGGTTACTGAAAGCAATAAGTAGCCCATATAGGATAAATGTAGTACATCAGTATTAACTTTTCCACTTACCTCTTTTTGCCTTTCAATGTATTTGCATTTACTCACACTCACTTTACAATGGCATATTTGAATTTCCTTTTATTTTTCCATTCACTCATTTCTAGTACTCCCTTGCATATGTATGTATTTGTATAGCACCTCTGAAATGGAATAGAAATCCCAAATAAATAGTTGCATGACTACTGAATTATTTATAACCAAATTCATTTCTATTCAGACTCAGGTTTCTAACTAAATTACTTCTCCCTCACTTACTGTAAGTCAGGAGAAAATCTGCTGCTTGAACTCCACTTACAGGACTTTGCTTAAGAAAGAGCTATTAATTTTATATACTTGCTAAGACAGCACAGTTGTGGCTTTATCTTTGAAATGTTTCCTGGTTCCGTTAATATTTTACAGATGAATGTTATTATCATAACTGAATAGAGCTTTCCAGTGTTGATTTCAAAAGGTGTATACGGGCACTTAGATAATGAAACTGAGAAAGTTATCAGTGGTCAGCAAGGCCCATGGAATCCTAAAATCTGCAGTTAATGCTGAGATTAATCTAGTATCGGAAGAGACCCTCCTCCAGTGAAAACAGCTTCATTCAAGAGAAAATTAAATTTCTTCATTCAAACCAGTTTAAAATTACTCCAAGCACCTACCTGCTCACTAGTGACCTTTTACATAATTTAACATGATGCATCATGAAGAGTTCATTTTTCCCTAAGAATTAGCATAGATTCCCCTTTGCTTGCTTAGTCATTCTATTATTTATCCTTAGCCTACTTCAGGTCATCTTAAACATCTCCATGGTTACTACCAGCAACATACGTATTGATAGCATCACCCCAGTGAAGTTTCCCATTCACTCCCTTTCAGCATATTCAGTGCAATCACAGTGGACAAAGTGTGTGTTTGAACTATTGTGGTAATAAGCCAGTCACCAATACGGTGAAAATGCTGCAAGAACCAGAAAGATTTAAAAAAAAACCACCAACCAATAAACCAACAAAAGACAAAACCTGAAGAACAACATTATATTTGTGCCTGGGAAAAAAAAAATAAAAACTACTAAACCAGACATGTATCCTTCCAAGTTTTTATGGAGACAATAACCCAAGAACTGGGTAATACGTTCTGATTGTCTGTTTTAGGGAGACTCACAGTACTTATCTGGTAAAATTATTGCTTTATATAACAGTTTGTTCTTTCTGTTTTGGTTAATGACTTAGCTAGTTTCTAAGCAGCAACAGTTTCTACAGCTACATTGGAGAAAGTGCATTTTTTGGAACTGCTATTAACTGCTGGTGAGAAAATAACTGTCCTGCCAGCACATTTTACAGAATGCAACTGAATCTTGTCCTAAAATAGAAATTGCAGCTTTTAAATAGGCAAGAATTTTTTGAGCATCCTGTTCTTGTTTTTCTAATTCAATTTCATTACATACCATGTGAATATCCAGACAAGATAAACTGCCTTTGTTTGAAATTAATTTACTATATAAACACATATTCTCTCTAAATATCTTTGGAAGCACTCATTATTTCCTCACAACTCCTATTAGTAGCTCAGACAGTTTTTACAGCTTGATTTTTTTTCAGGCTTATTGCAGTAGAAGTACATTGTGCATATGACCTAGCTGTTGCAGAGGCTTGAACACTGTTGTGTTTTTTCTGTCTAAACCAAAAGCAGAAAACTGGCAGAGCTGATTCTGATCCAGAAGATGGGCTGTTTGAAATGTGATGGACAAACACAACAAGCAACCCACTGCTTCCACTTCCTCATCAGTCTCATGTCACTTAGCAAGTAAGAGGCAAAAGAACATGTGCAACCAAATACAAGCTGCTGATCCAACCTGCTCTTCAAAGAAATTGGACTAGGGCAGAGGAACACCAGGGCAAAATACTGGAGTTGCCATACTTTTTAAAGAAATGTCTTAAAATCTTTAGCTTTTCTTTGGAAAACAGCAAAAACTAGGAAAACAGAACAGCTAAATTCCAGGTCACTATGCTGTAAATGCAAAAAAAAAAACAAAACTGGGAACCAAGCCTTTAAGAAAGTATTTGGAATTTATATCAGGAAAGATGGTACTTTTATTTCCAATTGCCAAATGTTGAAGTATATGTATAAAATTCTTTTAAAAAAGCTGTATGAGATGAAAAATGCTAAAGTGATAGCCAGACTTTGAGAGAGCATCTGCCAGGGATTTGTGTTCAATTGTATGAATTGGATGTATGGATTTAATTACATGAAGTGAAAAGAGTTTGGCACACAAGAGTTTTAGTTCTGTAAAAGCCAAGGAATATAATGCAGAGGAGCCAGGAAAAAAAAATAAAATGAAAGTCTTTCAAACTAAGGTAGAAACTGAAAGGAAAGAAGACCAGAGCTGTGGGATCTTGTGTTCTGCAGTAAGGGGAAAGTAAATTTCTCAGAGCATTCATGAATATATCTGGAGCTTAGTGCCATGTTCCAAAAATGAATCAGAACAATCCGTGTACAGAAAAGGTTAACAGCCAGTCTGCTACTATAAACTTACTTGGTTTTGTTTCCAAATCCTATGATTGTGAACTGTGGGTTTCAGTTGTGGTTTTTGTTGTTTCTTAGGTTTGGGGTTTGTGTTGCTTTTTTTCCTGTTTGCTGTTATTGACTTGTTTTGTAGTTTGGTTTTGGTGGGGTTTTTTTGTTTTGTTTGTTTTTTTAAGAAAAAACATTTTCTGCATCAGGAGATAATTCTATTAGCACAAAAGACATTCCAGAAATGAGTAAAGCTACCTATAACAAATACCAGCATCTTTTCCAGAGAGGAGCACTGTCCAGTGAAGGACATTGGCCTTCCCACCACAGGGCCAGGCAACACTTCAATAGCTTCACCTCCCAGCTCCTTATCATTCATGTGGTATGTGGGGACTCTGATTTTCACTTTTAACATCTTGCTTTCCGAGCCTTTAGTTTGACTTTTATGCTTTATGCCAATATTTTCCTCTCTTTCCCAGCTTCTGACTGCTGTTGCACATCTATGTATGTCTCTTTATGCTCTTTCCAATGTTTTCAAGATTTGGAGCAAGGTGAGAGGTCTCCCCTCCATTACTTTTGTTTGGAATGGTGCAAGCCAGAAAATAACTTTACTTGGAGATTTGAACTTGTTTAGGAATTTCTAGGCACATTACCATTCTAATCCCTTGCAAAAGACCCATAAGAATTGCTTATTTTCAATCCATTTAATCTTCAGATGCTATTGGATGAGGTAATTTGGTAATCAATGACTTTATGTTATGTACTTGGACTGATCAGAATGATAATTTGAAAATAGAAGATGGGGAAAACTACTGGGACCAATCCTGTTCAATATATTTGTTGGCACCATTGACAGTGGGGTTGAGAGAACCCTTAGCAAATTTGCTGATGACACCAAGCTGTGTGGTTCGATTAATACCCTGGAGGTAAGGAATGCCATCCAGAGGGACCTTGACATGCTTGTGAGGTGGGCTGATGCAACCTCAAGAATTTCAACCAAGCCAAGTGCAAGGTCCTACACCTGGGTGGGAGCAATCCCAGGCACAGCTATAGGCTGGGCAGAGAAGAGATTCAGAGCAGCCCTGCAGAGAAGGACTTCGGGGTGCTGGTTGACGAGAAACTGATGAGCCAGCTTCAGTGTGCACTTGCAGCCCATAAAGCCAAATGTATCCTGGGCTGCATCAAATCGAAGGAGGGGATCCTGCCCCTCTACTCTGCTCTTGTGAGACCTCACTTGGAGTATTGTGTGCAGTTCTGGTGTCCTCAACATAGAAAGGACATGGAACTGTTGGAACAAGTCCAGAGGAGGGCCATGAGGATGATCAGGGAACTGGAGCACCTCCCATATGAAGACAGGCTGAGAAAGCTGGGGCTGTTCAGCCTGGAGAAGAGAAGGCTGCGTGGAGATGGAATAGCAGCCTTCTAGTATCTGAAGGGGGCCTACAAGGATGCTGGAGAGTCTTCATCAGGAATTGTAGAGATAGGATTTAAATTTAATGGGTTTAAAATTAAACAGGGTAAGTTCAGGTTAGATTTAAGGAGAAAGTTCTTTACTGTGAGGGTGGTGAGGTACTGGGACAGGCTGCCTGAAGAAATGGTAAATGCTCCATCCCTAGTAATGTTTAAGGCCAGGTTGGGCAGAGCCTTGGGTGGCATGGTCTAGTGTGAGGCATTCTTGCCCACGGCAGGGGGGTTATCTTAAGGACCTTTCCAACCCTAACCGTTTGATGGTGCTATGATTCTGTAAAATCTTTGGTGATGCTTTTCTTATTTCAATAAACATTCAAATTATCCTTGCAGTTGGATCTTCACTGTATTTCCTTATCAGTGGAGTCAAAAAACCATGAAGGGTAATGGACACGTTACCTTGTCACAAACTTACTGTGCAACCGCTTGCCACTTCAATCATAACCAAAATCAAAGTCTAAATACTCCTAAGTAGACCTTTTTGCTCTAGATACTAAATTACTCTTAGGATGCTCCAGTCACATCGCTTATGTCAATGGCACAGAAGCTCCAGTTTCTCAATAATTTTATGCTTGCCTTTTTTCCCAGAATCATTGTCAAAGGAATGATAAAAATGGCACTGTAAGACAAATCTGAAAAAAAATTGAGTCTGATTACTTCAGCTTTACTGAGGATCAAAATCAACCTTGTGTTTAATATGAAGTCTTAAAGTTTATCTGCATATTATTTCTTCATCCACCTGTGGGCTCAGGACTTCTAAAAAAAGACTGACACATAGAAAAAGACAATCAGGCAAATAGGACTGGCAGTGCCCAGTATAAGTCTAAGGAGCTGTGACGCACCACCGGAAAACTACAGAGCAAGTCTGGGTGGTGAGTTTGACCAACTCTATCTTTGACCTTTACTCAGTCTTTGTAATTATTGTGATTTTCTTTCATTTTATGGTGGTTTTTCAAAATGTATCTGCACTTTGTACAAACACTCTGTTTGCTTCAGTAGGGAGAATCCAAACAAACAAGTAAAAAAAAAATAAAACAAAGCACAACCCCAAAGCTTGAAACTGTATATTAGAAATGCAGCAATAGTGAAATTCTGCATGCTCAGAAATCTCTCTTATTCCCAGCCATGTGTTTGGAAGGGAGAAAGCAAACAAAGTTGGCCATGTATCTACACTGCTTCATTCGACCCTGCCAACCCAACCGATGCCTGTTAGTGTCTACACATATACCCAGGCAATCATGTACCAGCTTCCACAGCGGGGCAGGTCTGCCAATAAGCCCGTGTTCCTGAAGAGACAATGAAAGTGCTGTGCAAACTGGGTTTGGAGACTCAGGCTGCCTTGCAGCTGGAAAAGGTCTAGTTCATGCTGGACTGAAAAACAAACTACTATTAAACAAAGGCCATAGTATTTCTGTATTATCTATAAAATAGATGTAAGATTTATACTACTTCAGAAGTAAAACACAGATAGGGGCTGAAAAGCCATTTTTGTTCTTGTAATGGAACACTGCTTTATGATATGAAACGAGCATCTGCCAAAAAAAGGTTTTCATTGACATGTACAAATGAACCATACTGCAAGATTGAAAAATTAATTAAAGCATTGTTTATTCAACTACATGCTGTGCCCCTGCTCTATCTAGATAAACAGGCTGAATAAACTTCTGAAAGCTCTCAATCTGAAGAGCCTGAATCCTATTATCAGCTGTTAAGTTAAATATTTAGAAGGCTACATTCCATGAAAGGGTATTTCCGAGGACCGGTGCTTCTTCTAAAGCAGCACATTTAAAATATTTTGGTCTTTTAAACAAACTTACCTTGACATTTTTGAGAGCCTAAATATGTCTGCAACTGAAATAACTTTCACTTAATGTTTTTCCAGAAATTTTTATGTGGTAAAATATTTTATTTACATTAACCAAACAGAATCATCCAATACATAAGAGGTAGTGTGTCTGACAATGTAAGATTTTTGTACCTGAAATCACAGGCAGTACAAATCAGTGTGGAATTCTTCTCTACCTTACCCAGAGCACTGTGACTACTTGTAGTTTCATAGCAGAATACAAAAACTTCATGCTTTTGGGCTGCCATCATAGTCACCTTAATTGTACAGAGACTACTTCTCTCTTAGTACTTCCATGACACTGATAGGGGCATAACTAATTTTACTTGTAAGGAAATACTGCAGTATGTTAATGGTGAAAGTAAGAGGGAGATTCAGGCCCAGGACCAACAGCATTTACAACTGGAAAAAGCTACAACAACAGGCAAAGCACATGTACTTGAGCACAGAAACCACCTGGTGAGTGTCACTTTACAGTCCAGCATGTGCAGAAATGCTTTCAGAAGTGATGAAGTTTACAGCACCAGTGGAATCATATACTTTTACTGCATGAGAAACAGGCAGCAATAGCAGCTGCAGGACAAAACTTCCATTGGCCAACTCCACCCTGTTGGGGAAAGCTCATGCATTTAGAGACTGAAACCAGAATACAGTATGTATTTGTCACAGGGACATCCACTGGTTTACCAACTTCAATCATCAGCACTGAAGCAAGTGCTTCATGTTTATATTTGGCCTTTGGACAGAGATTTTATTAAAAAGATTAACCAAAATAAATTTTGAGAAAAAATGTATCCCACATAAATTTCCATCTTCTTTGGTGACATGGACCATAAAGCTTATGGAACTATTCTCATGTTAAAAGCATGAAACAAGTAAAAACAAATTGTCCCTGCTGAATAACAAAGCAAAGGTGGAAGAACTTAAAAACCAGACAGACTACTTACCCTTTCTGAGTAAGCAAAGAGGGTCAGTAATGACTGAAATTTCTATAGCTCATATTAAGAAAGACACAGACTCATATGCTAGAGAGTCAAAAAGCCACTAATTCTAAGACAGATCTATTTTTGGAAGAGGGCAAATACAGTAAGAGCAATTTTGCAGGCCACCTGCCCCACAACAAAGAGCTAGTGTTTCTTTGCTCTCTGCTCTGCTACACGATCATCCTGGCAACACCAGTGCTCTAGAGAGATGCACTAAAATTTCTTAAGAGAATGGTTTTTTTACAGTGTTTTAGGTAGTTTAGAGTTGTAACCACGAATTCATTGCAGCTCCACAAACTGAGATGAAACATGCAAAAAAGCTTTAATCCAAATATAAAAGTCCTAAAGGAAATTTATGTCAGCAGCAACTTACTTGCTGGCAGAAGTGGTTTACAAACACTGCAGGACTGTAGCTCCCATGGCCTTGGCAGGGGAGGCAGTTGGGCCAGAGCTGCTTGTGCAGAGCTACTGCCCTCCTCTGATGGCTCTGGAGACTTTTGGGCCAGCTTTACCATGAACACTTGAAGGTTTCTACTTTCCTTGTCTTCTTTCCATGCTCCATTATTTTTAGACATTCAGTGCTGCTGCACCTCAGACCTCCTTTCTGTGCTACACTGTGGAGCAATGCCTACCCAGTGATGGTGTCTTCTTTTCCAAAGGTAACCTTGGGGACACTTTCTGTGTCTTTAATAACCTTCACCACTACTAAAAGAGCATAAAGGAGGCTTTGTGGTACATGTTATTGACCCATTTCTTGATACTTGTTTCTAAAGAATGACCTTTTCTTTCCCTTAAAGTATTACACTGATTATGCCAACTATTCTCAAAGTATCATGCCTTAACTGGAAATAAAAATGGAGGATGATAATGTAAATGAAGATTTGACACCTCTGCTTTTACCAAGGCAAAAAGGGCTTATTTGTCAGTCCTCTCTCTTCCACAAGAAGAAAATAACTTTTTTGGGTTTTTTTCCCCAACTCTGCTTTAAAATACAGGTCAGAAGGAAGGCAGCTGGCAATGAATATAGTTCGCTATAAACTCTCTTCAATCTACTGCTGTAGACATTCATTGAAATATCAGGTTTGGTCCTATCTCTGTAATAGAAACAAATTGCTTTTGTTGAATTTATCAGTAGATCACATACTACTTATGAATTTGTTTTTTTCATAACCGCTGTTTAAAGAAACAGCGGAATTCTCTAAATGTGCATACTCATTTTTTGAAGTAAAGAATAAAATATCTCTTTATGAATAGTTTTACTTGACTGTATTTGAGGTCAGTCCAGCCTTCTTCTTTATAACTCCACTATATTATTGGAAAGCTTATAGGAACTTTTCAACTCTTTTAAATCTTGCCTTGTGATTTAGCTTTCATATAACCTCTTATTTTCTTGGGTTTGCTTTTTATATTCAGAAATAAACCCTTTCTCAAAGCCCCTACATGAAAATTATTGAAAAGGCAACCAAAGCTGACCCCTACTACATTTACTTTCATGGTTTATATGGCACAAAGAAGCCATACTTGGGAATTAATTACTCTGTTTGATAACAATTGCAGCACATCTAGAGACTACACCTATCTGAAAGCCTAACCTGCAAGAATACTGATTAAACATCAAAGCACTGACCAAATCAAGGTATTTGAGCAACTAGCCCATTTTTTACAGAACATAAGAGAAGTGACAAAATAAGTAATTGCTGCCTTACCTCTTCTTCTTTAAACTTTTTTTGAGGTATATCTTTGCTTTGTGGAATGGGTTATTGTAAGGTGTGTACTTCACATAAACCCTTGAAATTGGAAGCTAGTTACAAGCAGGCATTTTGGTGATGAATACTAAGACCATTCAGGGCTTTCAGCAAGAGTATCTTTCCAGCACCTGATCACCCAGTGAGCAGCTTTCTGTACTGCAGCACTTAGCATCTCTCCTGCAGTGACTGTGCCTGAAAAAGGCTCTAGTGCAGGTATTTCTTTTGAGAAGCTGTCTCCAGATCTGATTGCAGCACAGGGACATAAACCTACTAAATAATCCCTCTACTTAAGTTGCCAAGTCAGAGGGGAGGTTGTCTTAGAAAGTTATATGTGCACTGGCTGCCTATGAACTAAGGCTACATTACTCTCTTTCCTGTTGAATTCAACTGTACTAGTCTGATGTAAAACAGGGCAGAGGGAAGCAATGATCCATCAGAGCATTTAAGCACTTCTTTAGTTTGAAGTCCTTGCACTGTTCAATTGGAGTTAGTTACTCTTTTCCATATATGGAGTTAGGGATATGTAGTTTGTCAGTTTGTCCTTACCTTGAGTTTAAAGAATTTTGACATCTCCTTCAATGTTCATGTAAATTGACATAGAATTTCAACAGACTCAAAAAATCCAACCTATGGTATTTCTGAATGCAAAGCAAAAAATATAAAGGAACCTTGATTTGAACAGAATGACTGAATCATTATGTGAGATCAGAGACTGACATTTTTCCTCCTCCCAGTGCCATTCCAACTAATTTGTATATTGCTTTTTCCTGTGGTCTAATAAATCACAGGTAGCTATGTAGGCTGATGTAATGTTGCTGCAATGCTCTGAGGCAAGTGCTGTTAGTTTTAAAGATGAGACCATGTAGGCAAGAACTCATTAGCATTAACTAATGAATCCTCTAACAAAGTCACACACAACTGAAATGAGTGTAAGTTACTAAAGACTTGAGGCTTTCAGAGAAGGGCTTTTTTGTTTTCATTGGGTGAAACTATTTGCTGCCTTTCTTGCTCTGTAAGAGAAAAGGGTACATTTCTAAACTGAGCTATGGTTTATGGAAGACCTTACTTTTATGTGGAATAAAACCCAGATTTGCCTGGGAGTGATCTGAAATGCAGTCTCACTGTGCTGTAGCAGTAATAAAATAATGTGATCCTGCAGAGATATACAGGTGTACTTTTCTGAATAAATGAGTGACTTCATAGCACCATTAAAAGCTCCTAAAAGCTAACTGAAGTAGGTCTTTGTACTCTGAAAAACAATCAGTCCCTTGAAGACCTCAGGGAAAGCACAGATGAGCTTTGGCTTCTGCTGAGGCTTGGAAATGCAATAGGTTGCAGGGTGTGAAAGTACTGTGGAAAGCTGGCATGAGCCACTTCTCTTGTGAAGACTGTTTCCCCTTTATTTCGTACTGTCCTATAGCTATAGAGAGCTGTTCTCATTGTTTGTTTAGGAAGCATTTTTTTCTCTAGATGCAGTGATCCTCTCTACCTTCCCATGTGAGAAATGGCCTCTACAGGAGGAGGACTGTGGTTATTTTTTTTTTTTGCATTCTTCATCTCATGCTGTATACCTTTCCGAAATCAGTGGGTCAGGAAGGAAGACAGAAGACAGCATCTTCTCCCAAAAGCTGCCAAGCAAACTCAGCGTAAGAAGCTTCAAGAGGCCTCAAGGGACAGGAAAAGCAAATCTGGAAGCTGGAATCCATATGCTTTGTTGCAGTTCAGAAAGTTGTGGAGCGTCAAAAGCTAATCCTAGAAGCAAGAGGCAGCTTGCAAAGACTGTCACAGCCATGTGCCAGGACTTCACAAGCCCATTTTATTTCCAACTGCTCTTGCTTTGTTGGTTTGAGTTTCACTTATGAAAGAGTTTGAAATTTTAGTCTGAGTAGACCTCCCTCAAAGCTCTGCTTGAGTCTGTCTCCCAGGACTATAAGGACCTGAGCAAGCATAAAAGATTACAAAGCATTTCCAGGGAACACTGTCCTGGCAATGAAAGAAGAGGAAAGCTGAGGATGGCTTATAACATCAATAATTTCAAAAGGAGAAAAAGTGAGAGTCCTTATGGAGGATAATTTGGGCACAAGAGAACTGGGAACAATTTCCAGCTTCACCATGTGGCAATTTATTTAATCCATCTCACAGTCTATGCTTCCATCTATATGTTGGAGACGTATGCTCTGAATTTTTTTGTTACTAGCATGAATAAAATTCACTTTTTGATATGTCTCAGTAGCTATTAGAAAAGGGTGTTAAAACCTTTTGTTTGAAACCTTTTCAGAAATCCAATCTCCCTTTCCCTTTAGCTTCAGTCTGAAGCCACAGAGTTAGAAGTCATCTCCAAGGTGTGG
The DNA here is from genome assembly GCF_012275295.1 of Melopsittacus undulatus. NCBI lineage: Eukaryota > Metazoa > Chordata > Aves > Psittaciformes > Psittaculidae > Melopsittacus > Melopsittacus undulatus. Next base: position 33,119,460 of record NC_047532.1, on the reverse strand, counting down.
TGAATTCTTCCTGCTTAACTCATCCTCAACAGAACTGGAGGAAGAGCAGGTTCCGTGACAAGTGCTCAAGGATGCATAAGGAGAAGATACATCTCCCTCTTTCTGTTTTATTAAGTCATAGTTACACACCTAAATTAACATGTTTTTCCTGCCAGAAAGTCTTGCTCTTCCTTTAGGAATAGGATAGTGTCGTGGTTTAAACCAAGTCCCCCTACTCCCGGAGAGTTAGGAAGGAGAATCCAAAGAATGTAGCCCCCACGGATTGAGATAAGAACAGTTTAATTGCTAAGGCATAACACAAAACCCCTACTGCCATTCACTACTACAAATAATAATGATACAGCAAACAGCAAGTGAAAAGAATACAACACCCCACCAGCCACCGACCCATAACTCACTCCACCCTGCCTGGCCGAGCACCATGTGCTCCCTCCTCCATTTTCCTCCAGAGCTCCCCCCTCCAGCCTTCTCTTTCCCAGTATGCATCCTGGGCATCACGTGCTATGGTATGGAATACCTCATTGACTAGCCTGGGTCAGGTGTCCTGTCTCTCCTTCCTCCCGGACTCCCCTCCTCCACCTGGCTGGAAAAAACCTTGAACAAAAAACACCCTCAAAACATGCTCAAACCATGACAGATAGCAATACATGTTTTGACCATGGGGGAGTAAGAACATTGGCAAGCTCTCAGTGAGTAAATACAAGTATTACAGAGTACACACTATGCACAAAAGGAGCTACCTTCCGAAAGATGTCTGATTTAGCATTACCCAATGCATATATATAATAGTTACAATAAAACATTGCCAGTATACATGGAGTAACATACCAAGTAAACCACATACCAACATCAATAAATGAGACTTCAACATTAATAAAGTACATAAGAAGTGTACTTCTAGCATTAGTAAGCAAATGCTATGTTCAATTTGGATTTCATTGAGGATTCATTTGAGAATTTAAGTTAGGAAACTAATCCCAATATATCTTGATTAAATAGAATTTTCTCCATGTTTCTCTATAAGTGACTGGAAAGTTATGTTTTCATTAAAAATCTCTCCTAATTGAGAAAGCTTGGAGTAGAAAAGAATTTCAAATAAAGCTGATTCTTGAAAGAGTAGTCCTCATGAAAGCAGATCCTTTGCTGTCCTACACTTCAAAACATTTATAAAACCACAAAGTAGCTCATGACACAACTGGGTTGACATTCTGTTCTAAGGAACTATTACTATAAACGTTCATCAATAGGTAATGACATACTGTGACAAGTGTGACAAGTATAGAAAGACCATTTCGACCACCCTCCATATCCCTGGTATGGCAAACTGAATTATTTTTTGTAAAATACCAGAATATGTTTCTTAGAAAGCCATAAAAAAAAAAAGTTAAAATCTCCCCTTTCTTTTAAGGGACAAAGGGAATGAATACAGCTGGCTGTCCCAAAGAAAAGCAGTAAAATCTCCATGGAAATAAAATATTTTCTACTTTCCTTTATTTTAGCAATTATTCTCTTGTTTTCTAAATCAACAGAATTGTTAAAGTTGCAAAAGGGCCAAAGTAAAACTGAAAACCAATTCCCCAGAAGTTTCAGTTTGGGGACCAAAAAAGACTGTGGGTGAGGTCACACCTCCCTAGGCTAGCAAAGAGCTCCACTTACTGGCAGATACAGCCCCTGAATTACTGCTTTCCACTTAGTTACCGAGCCAAAAGTAAGCAGTGATAAATAAATAAGCCAGTTGATAAACCCAGAATAAAAGAATTACAATGCTTTAAAGTACCTGGTGACAGATCACATCCTTTCAGATATACTTCCTGTTTTGAAATGAAACTTCTGCCATAAACAACTATATGGACAAATGTGAAGTAACACTTCGGCAAAGCGGTGAAGCAGAGTGAAGTGTTCCAAAGCCCTCTAGATTCTTTCCCCTGCCATCAGTAGTTCTTAGCTCAGCTCCAGAACAAAAGTAAGAGGGAGATTTTGACATTACTGGTACTTCCTGTGAACTCCAGATTATTGTATTCTGGTGTACATTCAGGAAATAAATCCAGATTATGTATAATCTGCCTATGTTTTGGCATATTCTAGTGCACAATATATGCAAGTTGCAGCATAATGCTGCAGGGAAAGTTGCTGCTCTTACTAAACTGTTTTGTAAATTGCCTTTATGAGTATTCTCCCACATCTTTATCTTTCATTATAACATTATTCTTTTCACCTTTACAACAAAGTTGAATATAGCCAGTAATTCTACCCAGCACTTCTTCAAAAGTACCTCATCAGAGTTCACTCATGTGGATGAAATTACATTTCATGGTGTACAACAGGGTATTTTGCATGTAATGAATGTTCAAAACCTATTTTGCTCTATGACAGAAGTAAGTATAAAAATATTCCATTCTTCACATTCGTTTCATTAAAAAATTAAAATTGATTTTCAAATACCTGGGAGGATCCTGTGGAATAACACAGTGACACAGCACTATAATAATTTGCCAGTAAGGAGATAAGAATCATAAATGTTCAGAAGTAACAGAACAAGGACCAGAGTTGAACCAAAAATATTTTAAAGGACATTAATCATAAACTACTTATATACCATCAACTCAAATTACACAAAGCACATATATTACTGGCAGCAAAGTTAACTCAATGAATTTTACCAAGATCATTATGGAAACATTATGGGTTTTTTTTCAATTATCTGTCTAAATTTTTTTTTTTTTTTTTACTTTTTTTTTGTGGCAAGGTTTTTCAACCAATCAGTGAATGACAGATTGTGATACATTGCTAGTACTTCATACACTGTATTCACGATCTGCTGTGTCACAAGATAAACTGGCATTATCACTGTCCTTTAAGTTAATGTATACACCCCAATAAGATTGTCCTGAATGAGCCACTGGAATAGCAGTGCTCCCAGGCCTAGGAAGCATTTAATGTGGAAAAATTATCACAGAAAGTGTTAAACAGGCTGCAGGCTCTTAAATTTGTGCTTCATTTGTTTTTATCCCAGAAGCATTGTGTAGAGTTTAGAAAGCTCTGTTCTTTCTCTTCCTGTGTTGAGCTCTGTTCCTTTACAGTTAAACTACTCATGCTTTGGCTAATTGGGTGCAGTTTTCCACCATCATGGTGGTCTGTCTTGTCTTTTACAGGTATATATTTAACTTTTCACACATACTTAGGACTATTGTCACTATAATTGAGAACAGAATCAGGTCCACAGAACATTCACTTAAAATAGACACAGAAAGGAAAGTAATAGTATTCCTTTTGTCTGGCTTAATTACTTCTTTGGCAATACTAGTACAAATGGAAACCTATCTTTCTGGTGCTTCAATAAGCATCTGACATAAAACACTTTCTAAAAACAATCTTCATGGAAACATGCATATAGGAATTAAGTTAAGACTCTGAATTAGGGCGTAGAGAAACTCCTGTTGCATTACCCAGTTCTAAGCATGCACTTAAGTGAGACAAAATACAAGAATTATGCAGCTTTCACCACCCAACAGAAGTATTCTGGCAAGATAATAAGCAACAACATGAGACAGATAAGCTTCCCTTATTTCTAGAGAGGGAATAGGGAAACAAGTTCAATTCTTTCTCCCTACAAAATATTACACAAGTGGCCTCTAGAGGGATCCAGGTTATTGCTTTTCTGCTGAAATCTCTTAAGCTTTTTCTTTTTTTCCCCCTACTATTACTTTTTAACAAGTGAACCATTTATCTAGAAATAATGATGCAAACGTTTTGCATTAATGGGTGGTAGAACTACAGAGTTCGTGACCAGCAGGAAGCATTTTCAAAAATCCAGGAACTGCAAAATCTGCAGGGCAAGGTTCACACTCAGTAGAAGTCCAGTCTCAAATAAATTAGCTCGCAGCTCATATCAGATTGGATAAAACAATACAAAACCTAAGCAGTGTCTGGACATTTAGCTACCTATCTGAAACTCAGCTGAATTGGTGAGTCTGCACAATTAGTTTAAGAATGCGGTAAGAATTAGCCTTCTGTTTCCGGGGAATGAGTCAGTATTTTCCACTTCAGCTCCTACAATACTCATGAAAAAGTATACTGCTTCTAAATTATTGTCTCTGTCTTGGGCTTTTGTTTTTTTTCTTGCTTGACTTATTTCACCTACTTTGAATATTTACAGCTGTGTTTTAATAAAGCAGGCTTATACTTAGTAGTTCTAAGTTAAACAAAGAACAAGAATTTCATTCTACAGTGCCTATATTCTACACATTATATTTTCTGGTTTGACCAAACAATGGATATGACAAGAAGCTTCAAAATTCAGTTTCAAAAAAGCAGTTTCAAAATTCAATCTAGTAAGCTTTTTACTGAATGTGTCCTTCATACGCAATCAAATATAAGTAAAGTAGATGAAATGACTGTAGGCATGGCAAAAAGCTTGTATACAGGTGTGGTTGGAAGCCCTAGAAATGTTCCCATGCTGTCTGCAGCTAAATTTTCAATTTCATATTCTGCAAAAAAGGGCTTTGTCAGAAACCTCCAGGTGTACATAAAAACATTATATGAAGATACTCAGCTTATGTGCTATTCTTCTATATGGTGGAAGTGTGGGTTGGCTTGTGCAAACCAAGGCCTCCTTGGTCAACATCCTGTGATGGGAAAAGCAGGTCACAGTCATGCCACTAGAGATGATTTGCTGAAACTGGCCCCTACAAGGAGGCTCCATTACAGTTTGCAAAATACACGATAAAAAGCCAGTCCAAAACCAATTTTGTCCAATGAATTTAAATTTACATAGAATTATATTCCTTCTGTTAGAGTACTAATCAATGTCCTGATAGCACATCAAGACAGAAAAACAGTTCTGTGGCTTGGGCATTTGGCTAGGGTACAGGAGGTGTTGTTCATGCAACATTGAACACAGCACCAGATCCACAGATACTTACTGTTTCTAATGTTCCTTGTTCCAACATATAAGTGCAAATAAATCATGTTCTTCCTGACAACAATTTTGTAATGATAATTCATTAGTATCTGGAGGCTTAGTTAAGCAACTTGAACACAAACTCAGGTAGAAAAACTCAATGAATTAAACCAGACTTTGGATAACAAAGAAAGACATGATCATCCTCCAGTGAAACCAGTGAGAGCTTTTGTCTCCAACTGAAAAGGAACATTGTGCAGTTAAAATCTGCTTTATGCCTAATTTAAGGTTTTAAATTTCAGTTTGTAATGAAAATAAAAAAACATTTAATTAAAAATGCTAGTATATACAAGCAAAGTTGCCTTATGCTTTACAGTGCGCTTTGTATACTCTTAGAAAAGCTTCAGAATTAAACATTTAAGCTCCTTCCTGGGGGTAAAATAACAGAACAATAAATCATAAATTGAAGTCTAAAACAAACATTTCTCATTTTACCAAGTGTACTGACAGCTGAATTCCTTGATTACACCTTTTATCATTTAATAATCTACACCATGAGATAAGTTCTGAACCAACTGGTTTCAAAACAATTATTATAATGCTCCACTTAAAAATAATATACAGCGGTTTTCCATTCATGGATTAAGTAAACAATCCCTGTCAAAAATAGATTCTTTTGTTTCTTTTTTGTTTCTTTTGTTGTTCAGCTTGTTATTCCCACATGCAATTTTTTCTACGCAGGTTTTTTTATGTTATCTATAAATGCAAACATAATTTTTTTTCCCCTGTAGTTGGAATTCAGTGAAATAATTAAAAGGTTAGGTTTTTATGGTGTGTTTATTTATTTATTTATTACCCCCTGCAACTTGAATCCACATTTCTACTATGTACCTACTATTCTATTTCCAAGTCTATGGTACTCTTGAATGATTTCAGTAACTGGATTCTACCTAGACCAAATCCAAAATTCCTTGATATTTCTCTTAGGACCTCAGTAGGAAAAGAATGGGGTTTATGTGATTTGTTTTTTTTTACTACTCAGACTCCACTTAGTGTGGTTATCTAGTGAGAGTCTTCTCATGGTCAGGGCTATTTGTCAAAAGAGAAAACTCCCAAGCCTAAAAAGAATCCTGAGACATCCAAAGGAGCATTTCTGTACTGAAAGTAGTAGCATACCATTTGCAGAAGACCACTAAGGTTTTTGCACACGCTTTACAACTTTTACAACAGTTTACCTTACAGTAGGACTTGGAAACTTCAATCATGTGAGTCTCTGCTATGTTCATTTCAGAGGTCCTGAAGATCACTTAAGCCAGTTATATCTTATTAGCTGCAGTGGCTGTACCTCAGGCCCTACATATGACCAAAGATGCTGGATTTCTGTCATTACAAACTATAACAAATCAGCCTGGCTGGAGGAAAGAGAGGTTATAAAATCACTCCTATTTAGAAAAAAAAAAAACCAAACCACAAACTCTAAAGGTAGAGAGCATTATTGGTTTGTATTTCCAAATGGCAAAACACGGGAAGAAATGTAATATGCTGCTTTGGAAATAAAATTCAAACCACCATGACAAAAAACAGTGAACAGAAGAATTACATGAAGGAATCTGTGAAAACAGCAAAACCATTCCTTTCCAACCTCAGTCTTTAGTAGCACATCTACTAACAACCATATATTTTCAGTAATGAAACTCTAAGCACTTTGGAGGGCAAGAGATATTGGTAGTGTTTGTCTTTATTTTTTGAAATAAACTATTGGTTTATTCATTTTTGCTTCACTATTTGAAATGCACTGTTACATAGGTTGAAAAAATCCAGGTCCAAAACTTTATATGAAAAGAGAAAAATATTTGTTATAGTGTTCCTTCACTCAGTATTAGTACTTTTGGTAAAGAGTATATGATTTACACTCTTAAAGATGTGAGAATACATTTCAAAGAATCACAGAATCATAGATTCATAGAGTCACAGAATGGTTTGGGTTGAAAAGGACCTTAAGATCATTTACTTTCAAATGCCTTGCCACTGGCAGAGACACCTCCCACTTAGACCAGATTGCTATTTCTATATCTTCTTTTTATATTAAAAATGTTAGTAGTTCTGGTTGCTGGATGAAGTATAAAGGAAGTAGGTGCTAATTTTCTGTAATATTTCAGCATATCTACTTTGTTTATATTCTCTTACCTTGTCACTGCCTATTTTGTCTCCTCACCTGCTCTTTGTCACAGACTTTGCATCTCCAGATGAACCATGAATAAAAAAGAAAGGAGTACAAGAGCTGCAATTTTAAAAGGCAGCCAAGACTGAACACAGAGCCATTCAGCAGAACCCTATGATAGACATAAATAATGCACAGAAGATGACCATTCTCATTTCCAGGAATCCTTTTCCTCAGATCTTTAACAGGACTCTACTATGCAGCAGTATTAAAAAATCCATCTTGAAAACAAATATTCTTTCTATTATTTCCACCACCCAGTCCACCCTCATTATTTTTGGCTCACCTGGCATTGTGTCTAATGAATTTCCTTTGATACTCTTTATCCACAGAATGGATGAAGTCAGATTGTGTCAGGTAATGTAGATGATCCAATTGCTTCTTTTTAATTTGATGTCAAGCCCTAACAAATCTATTACACTTATTTCCATATCTATACATATTTCAAACTTGCCAAACAAGAACTGGGTTAAAGTTTGAAGAGTAAGGATTAACTTCTGACATTTAATTTGAGTACAGCAGAAATACAGCATTTTTTTCATTAAGAAGTTGGCACATGAGAAAACGTGTAGAAAAAGCTTCAAATTGAGGTCTCCGGAGCCTAACTTTTTAACCAGTACTTAACATTTCATTAAACAGCCTTGTAGCTAAGCAGGAAAATAATTGTTTTCTGCACAGTAAGAACTAAAATACACAACCAGCAATATTTACGGTCAACTTTAAGTTTGTGGTCAGCTAGCTCAACCCAAATAAGTGTGCATTACACCTTACAATTCACACAAGAACTCCATTGTTTTCTTATTTTTAGCATAAGCTGATTGGAGAGGTTTAAATGATATGGTTGTGGTATGGGCTCAAGTCAGTCTTATAGTTGCTGTTACTTGTCAAGCATTAGCAGGAAAGTATCTTAACAAATATAGGCAGGAGCACAGCAACAGTGATAAGAGTGAGAAAACTCTGTTGTTGCATCTCCTATGTAAATTTCATCACCACCCTCTGACTGACAACTACCGGTCACATGACTACCTCAACCCCGTAACAAGAGTCAGTAAGAATGGTTAATATTTTGTAAGTTCATGCACTTTCTTTATAGCTGTCTCACAAACATCTAGTTTCAGGAAATTCAGCTGAAGTCTTGGTTCTTGGGGTCTACATGCTGCATATGGCATGGAATCACTTTTCATTTGAAAAAAAATAGTGAGAATGTTTATATATATATCTTTATTTTAAATGTTGGTTACTTTTTTTTTTTCATGAAACAACAAATTCAGATTCTATTTCCTCCCATCTCATCTGGATACCCTCTTCCCATAGCCACCTTTGGTTTAGCTCAATCCTTTCCCAAGAAATATACAAAAGCCTGAAATGAAAACATTCTAAACTTCCGCTGTGCTCAGGCACTGGTGTTAGAGAAGTACCACTATAATAATTAAAACTACTCTCTTTCAATTACACTACATTTTTAAGCAGGCTGCCTATTTAAGGACTTTATTTATTCTGGTCTGACTTTTTCTGGTCAAGTCACTTTGGTTTCATGTATTTGGAAGTATAAAGAGATTAGGCCCCCATCCTCCTGCTAAGGCTTACATGCCATATTGACACCATAATTTCCAGTTTAGTAGAACTGTTGAATTAAGGAAAGAAGATAAATATGCAACATGAAGTGAGGTAAACCTCCTCTGTGCAGTAAGTTGTCTTCCTCAAGATGAAACTAGCATTTGAAATAGTACCTCTTGTGTATATGTGATTTACTACCATAATTTTCCCTTTTTGTTATCCTGGGTGATTTCTTGCAGGGTGCCTTGGCTATTAATATATTGGAAAGTTAATTGCATTACAATTTCCATTTCACCTGTGATATTTTGGTTTATCAGGCTTGTGAATAATGAGAAAACAAGAGACAGCATCTAGTAAACAAATTTCCCATTTTTACTAGGGAACAGAAAAACCTTTTTCTCCTAAGGCGTGTTCATGGGATTTTGCTGGAATCCAAGGAAGCCCCAGGAAAACATCCTTATTAATTTAGGAGTTGCAATCGTAATGGCAGCCTTGGCACTTTCCTGTGAATTTCAGCCAGGAGCTGCTGTGTATCTCAAAAAACTGCATGGAAAGTGAATTCAGAGAATTTACCTGATCTTGTTATGTAACTGACAATGTGACTGGTTATTTTTCCACTGCATAGAAGAAAATATGCCTTTGCCTCCTCTAAAATATAGTGTACCTTTGAGAAGGTACATGAAATCTCCCTCTTCTACCTGGCTATATATTTTCATAAAATTTTTAGCAATGACTTGCACAAATATTCATGAGACTTCAGTTTAAACTAGTCAATCAGTTCAAAAGTAGGGGAATATAGACGTACACTCACACACTGAGGGACAGACTGAGGGGACAAGGAGCAAGACAGCAATCTCATTAGCATCAACACTGCTCAACAATGGCTTGTCTCAAAACAAAAACAAGTCGAATTTCTTTGCTTAAATTTCAAGAGTCTAGTCCAGATAAGCTATTTTCTACAGCTACTAAATGATTACAGAAGTATTTTTACTGGCTTGCCAGCCAGGCATTTCTATTTCCTTTAGTGAAGATGGACTGTAAAAAACTCAAAGACATGCATCAAGTAATAGAGATCATGAAGCAGTTTGTTTCTAATGATTAAGTCATAAAAAGTTCACAGAAACATATTAAACCTTCAAGCTAGTCAAAACGTTTTCTTTCCCAACAGAAAACAAAACAAAATAAAAACCAAGCTTAGAAAGGCTGTGAGCAAAGTAGAAATGTAGGTACTGAATTCAAAATAATGAGACTTCATTGTTTTCTCACTAGGAATACTGGCTAATTTAAGCTGTGTTTTCTAAGAAGCAGTCACTTTATGTCTGACTGCCAAGCATTTTGATAAACACCAGAGAATGAATAAATTAATGATGTTATATTAAGCAAAAGCAAAGCAATGTATCTATTCATGGTAAAATTTCACACACATCTTTTTAACACATTCCCTGGAGTGATCGAGTGTGTTGATTTCTACCTCTCTATAATGCATATATACATATGCATGCAATATATTATGGCAGTTCAGTTAGCGATATTTTCCTAATTACAAAAGCCATCTTGATTCTTTCCCATTCATAGAAAGAGTAAGGAGCCATGCAGCCTGCACTCATGTATTTGCCCTGAAGCAATGGCAGTTTGACCCTTAATATTACAATGGAAAAGGCTGCTGTAAAATTTTACATGCTTAGGGCTAGATCTGAAGCTATACAACTTTATTGTTAATATTGTTGCTCACAAGATAGAATAAAAAGAATTATTCTCTGTTGTAATGTTTGCATGGATATATTTTCAGATCCTGAACAGATGAATACATCAGCAGAGATTACTTCTGAGGTAATTTTACTGTTTCAATCAATTCTTATCAGGTGGCAAAATATGGCAAAATGAAGTACCAGCTTAAACAATGGGATATGTTTTGATGAATACATGGATACTTAATACAAAAGACATGATGCTGCAGCAACTGTAAATGCAGGACAGAAAAGACCAGTTCTTACTCTTGAATAGTTGACAAGAATAGCCTGAATACTATAATCTCTGACCCTTTTATGTAGATTTAAATGAATCTCTATGGTATCTATTTTTTTCTAATTCAGTGCTTTTAATTAAAAGAGGACACCTGAATTCCTCCTTTAGGTGGGTGATATGACATACCCTCAGGAGCTGTTCGCATTTTTATTATCTTCTAAAATTATACTGAATAAAATATGTCCAACCTGAGTTTGAAACACTGTCTTTGAAACCAGACTTTAACCACTTGAACAAACTGTGAACAGGACCTAAAAATCCTCATTTTTTCTGCCTTAATACTAATGTTCACTTGGGTGCACACAAAATAAACAGAACATTCTTAATGAGTTCATCTGAAAGTAGTACCTCCTAAGTGTATTTTTCCAAGCTCAGTTTATAATTGTGAAGTTGTCAACCTAAGGGGAAAAACATAACTGTTTTCATGTTTCTGCTATACAGTCTTAAGCTAATGACTTTACATTTGGATTTTTTAATTAGCATGTTTTATATTCTTTGTATAAGAAGCTTGTCCAGAATCTGTCAGTCAGAATCTAATATGTGAAGGTTTAATACCATTAAGTGCCTAAAAAAGACTATGGTGATTATTTAGCTGCGTAACACATGTCCACTAGTAAATTTTCAATGCTGCTGTAATTCCTACTGAAAATAGACTATTTTAAGCAACTGTACTGATTATGTCTACTTATATATATTGAACATGAGAATGAATCATGTAATTAGAAATTTGAGTATTAAGGTAAATCACTACCCAAGTTTTAATTGCATGACTCCTGAGAACATCTTTTTCCATGTTAAAGACAGAACTGAAAACTTTTTGCTTTTCAGGTAAAATAAGTCTTAAAATTAGGATGCTGAAGATAAAGGAAACTAGGCAGTATGGATAAGACACTCGTACCTTTTCATTAAGCAAAATACCTTTCAAAATGTGCCTGGTTGTAGAAGTGCACTGTAAATTATACTGGTCAAAACAAAATAAATTTTCTAACTTTTTTTTTCCACTGTGGATAAATCTTTCTGTTACAGCAGATGCAAAAGAATTATTTATGCAAGTACATATATCAGTTTATGAGGTTGCTGGGTTCATCAGCTGCAAATGGTATCTAGAGTTCTGCAAATATTATCTAGAGTTGGTAAGCCATAGAAAAGCCATTCTGCTACACTGGAAATGGACACAGTTGCCAGATCTATAACACTGGAAGTTATGAGAAGTCAGATGAATGTGTCTTATTTATAGATATGAACTCTGTCAGAGTCTAAATACTCTGTTAAAGTAAGTGAGAAAAGTCCCTACTGAATTTAGAGAACTTACTGGATTTCAGAAATGAGTTGCAGTATATAATTGAATTCAAAAGAAACACTATGGGTATTGCCTATTTTTGAAAAGTCTGTTTTGAATTCTTTGCTTACATTATTAGTGCATTTAAGAGGATTGAAAAAGAAAAAAACAATGTTCACACAATGTCAAAAATGACCACATATTTCTCAGCCATTTTCAAATATTAAAAATAGAATTCAACACAAAAGCATCAGAAGGGGGGAAAAGAAATTAAGCATGATAAATGTTTATACCGTCTGCTTTGTTTCTCTGTGATGTGATGATTTCTCATAGAAATAATATGACTGAAAAACCACGTCTGTGTAACATTACATTTGATCAGTTTGACTGTTGCCACATTACAGCTGAAGGCTGATCAATATCGAATTACCCTGAACAAAGTCAAGTTTACAGCAGAGTTGGACCATTGCATTGTGTTCATGGTAAAGACATAATTTGCAAGTACAGATCAATTGCCTTTTTCATTTGATACCTCACATTTTGATCTGTTTTTCTGGAAAAAGGAAATACAAATTTCAGATTCTCTTTACCATTGCCACATAACATGAATGTATGAAGTACTATCCTATCAATAAATAATGTCGATCCTTTCCTTTATAAGACTAGTTGACCAGGTCACATTCAGTCACCGAAGGCCTCCAAGCCTCCAGTGTTCCATGTGGCAACTGCATATTGCTCCAGCTGAAGACGAATGTACAAGTTTTTCCATTACTAATACAGCTGTTTGAGCGCTTCTCCACTAGATGTTCCAGATTGGAATAACAAACAAAGGTAAGACCATGAAGGTTTTATTTTCCCATTAAGCCCCTACAGGTAGAACTTTCCTGCCTTAGGTTAGTCTGTCATTTTTCTAGTAAGACTAGGCTTGAGGTTGTGTATATATCTGGAATAAGTTTAGCAATAAACACAGTTCTAAAAATCTTTTCAAACCCATTTTAATGAAAAAAAAAAAACCCAAACATTCCTGATTTTGGTTATACCACAAAGCTTATTGTAAAGACATTTCTGGCATCAGTAATCAACACACAATCTCTTCTTGGCAAACCTCAGTCCAGGTACTGCCTATACTGAGATTTCAATCAATGCTGTTAAGTGGTGGGATAAGCTGGCTTGCTTTCTTGACTGTACATTTAGCTCTTTATGAGTTTTAACTGAAAGGGATCCAAAATCACAAGACACTGAATATGGCCTTTCCACACCACTGCACAGGTGGCTCTGCAAGGTTGGTGTGGGTAGTTACTGCTGTCTGCCCCCAAAATTATAATATTTATGATCAGTCCAGATACAAACACATTCTTAAAATAAACTGTTCATTGCTTTGTTAAAGTACAGTTTGGGTGTTCTGTATTTTACAGGACTAAATCTAATTATCCCGTTTCAGGTTCAACTGTATTATTAAGACAGACCTATCAAGCCTTTGCTGGTAGAAAAATGAATCTGAGTGGTAGTTCCGGTTGCTTTTTGATATTTACTTCATGATGAACCAACACTGCCATGCCTGAGATTGACACATTTGTTGTGAAACAGACTTCCAGGTAGAATCCCAGGTGAAACAATCATGTATTGAAAACAAACATTAAACTTCTAGTTATTTCAAAACCGGAGGTTACATTTAGAATTAAAATCTATTTATAATCTATTACATTTACTGATTCATAATCAGTTCACACACTATTTAAAATCAAAATAGAAAATTAAATCACATTCAGAATTTTTACAAACAAATACATTATTTGGTTTCTTACTCTCCCTCCTCCCCCTTGTCTGTTGAAAATTCTGGGTATGAATTTTTAATTGAATGCAGTTCTGGTCCTTCTTTGCTTTCTATTGCTATCATTTGGAAAGTGTAGCATTCAGTGTGAACGTGAATACAGTTTGGGGTGGGAAGCATTTCTCCTGGTACTTTTGATATGACAGTTATAATCTCATAGATCTCCCTTTCTAATTAGTCCACCTATCAACATACCACATTAATTCCTTTGACTGTGCTGTTCATTAACAAAACAGTCAGCAGTCTCACCTGACAGTTCCTTGTTGAAAGGTGTCTTCCCAAAACAGTATTCTTGCATAGATCAAAGTATTTTTGAAAGCTTTTTACAAATATTTCTAGCAATTTTACAATTTTCCTCATGCTTGCACCAGTAAGAATGCAGGCTGTTGAAGCCTTGAATCCTATTGTTTTTCTAGGAAAAAAAATTGAACTATTCTGGTTTTGGTTGAAATTAATCCTATCAAACTTCATCTACTAAACTATGAAGCATAAGTTTTACTCTCAAACATCTCAAGTCATTCCTCATATGACAGACATGTGGGATAAATTGGCCTCTGGAACTGCCTGTGTCTCTCTATTTTGTAAGGCTAGAATAGTCGACAGAGAATGCAGTACCTTCAGAAGGCAATTTTTCTCATTTTAAGATTTAGATATCTATGGTTAGATAAGATGAGATCAAATACCTCTCTCTTAGGTACTCCCAAGCTGGAACTTCAGGTATCAAAATTTTTGTTTAAGATTTAGCTTGCCAACAGATGAGAAATTCAGAAGTGCTCTTAAGAAATGTGTTCTCAAGATTCACAATACGTGAAACACTGCAGACCTCTGAAAGTTACACACCGCCCACCAAAGGCCGTGTAGTGTTCACAGTCCTTGGTAGCTACACAAAATATACAGCCCAGTTGATAATACAACAGCACCTCTTCCCAATGCTCAGACTTCAGAAATGAGGATGGCCTCACTCAAACCTTTTTCACCTCATTTCTGTGTATCTTGCCCCCTATTTTTGTATCACTGTTACTGCTCTGCACTTCCTTAATATGAGGATTTAATAAATGCCCAAGGGGTGGCTGGACACTGCAGATATTTCTTATCAGTATATTTCATTCCACAAACAAAATAAATCAATAAATGAAATAAATAAACTAGGGTCTGGAGTTGGCAATGTCATATCTGAAATCTGCTGTTATGATTAGGGTGCCTTTCTTGCTCATGCAACCTGGAGTTTGTTATACACAGCTCAAGCTGTAAATTAGAAGATACTGGGTGGCTCAAAAGCTATAGAGAACATAAGATTATGTGGCTTCATCTTAAAGAATACAGGCAGAGAGAAATAGGGGATGGAAGGCTCATTAAATTGTCTAGTTAAATCTCTGCCAATATGGCATTATTCCCTGGAATGTATTTTATAGCACGTTATCGAAAATTGTTTCCATATGTGATTCTGCTCTGGAAAGAGCCTGTAAAAGTGGTCTGCTACAGTGTCATTCTGATTGAATCAATGATTTCTCTCTCACACAAATTTTAAAGAAATATTTTTTCCTATCTGTTGAAAACATACACTTCTTCAATTATCCACAGTATCACTTGTAATAGATGTTCCGTGTGGCACCCTCATGTTTATTTGCATCATGTAACTCCACATTATGCCGCAGCTCACTCCTACTGTGATGCAGGAAAGTGGGTAGAGGTAACAGCAGAAGAAAATGCCTTATGAGAGCCAAAGCAATACAGATTCTTTGCATTACACACATGTGCACTGAGACTTACAACATTAATACTCTTCCTTCCACGGCTACTCCTCTCCTGTTTCTGAGACCACAGATTCTTCATTATTCTTCATTATTATCAAATTCCTTCTGATATTACTACTGAAATTATCCAAATATTACTACCACTCTCCCCAGAGACCTGCCTCTAGCTTTGGGTGATGGAATGGGTAAGTTACCTGAACCCTGAAGTTGCTGAGATTATTATTCTGCCTCATAGTAGGCTGGTTTGCTATTAGTTTAGTGCCCCTTCATCTCTTTGGCTCTAAGAGTGACCCTTTCATCTTTTTCTTTGATTTTATTCCTAGTTCTTTTATTTTTCCATTTCACAGTTTCACAGTCCTTCTACGACTAGAACATAATTTTTATTTTCTTGACTAGAGCGACCAAACAGGCCCCACATTTTTACTGGGTAAGATTTATCTTTGTCAGTTCTATAGGGTTCATTCCAGGCTTTATGTAAGGAGTCCTCCTCACTCTATTATCACTGTCCATGCTTTAAGGTCAGATGCAGGATGGGTGTGGGGGATTGCACTCATGCCTTGCTGACTGAATGCCCCTCAGATCACTGACTGTAACAGCTCATCTGGGACCTTCTCATGATTCTCAGCCAATCAGTCATTTATTTTTTTAAACAACCCCCTGCCCGATTATGAATCAGATTCTTCTTCTCTGAAAATTTTGCAGTTCCTGATTGTTATGCTGATTCCAAAACACTCCCAATTCTAATGCTACCAAACTGCTTTTTAATTATTTGCAACCACAAGGTAGTGTTACATTCTCACCATGCTAGGGGATGTCAGCAGCTCTGTCTCCATGACTTTAGCACAAATCATGCTTTTTTTCCTCAGTATTCTCTTGCCTGTCAACATTAGCTTTTCTGAGGCTCTTCACAATGCCCTTATGCCATTTCTATGCTGTGGCAGGCAGGTAAGCACAAAGCATAACACAGGTGTCTTTGGGAAACATGATGTGCCCTCTCAGCTTGAAGCCTTCTTGCAGACAACCTGTTCAGTCACTCTGGTGTGGTAATTTGCTATCAAATGTACAAGTGTGGGGAATCTGAGGGCCCTGAAAGCTGCACTTAAGTGTACCTATGTTTATGCTTGCTGGCTCTCTACTGTATGACCAGTCAGGTTTAAAAATGCAGTGTAGGTTTAATGGTCATTACATATAGATTCTCTGTCACCAAAGCAGAGTTACACCTCTTTGGTTCATTGCAATAATTTTTTCTCACAATCACAACAGCATCCATGGAGATGGAGTACTTACTGATATCCTGCTTCACACCTAGTTGCTGTCTTTTCTAGGCTGAAGCTCATCTTGCCTGTTGTAGATTCCCCTGCCTCACCTTTTACATCTTGAAAGAGAAAAAATAACTTTGTCAGTCCTTATTCTTGCTCTAGGCTGCACTGCAGCCTGAGGCTTCCAGGTGCATTTCAGAGAAAGAGGCAGTGCTGACTGTAGCAGTTAACGCATTAAGCAACATACTCTGGAAACCTCTGCTGTGTTTTTTACTCTGTCACAGTCTTGCTGAAGGACTTTGGCCATCTCCTGGAGCCTCTTTCTGCTTTGGCTTCACCATTTTTCATATGAAGCTAGAATCACATAATTATTACAATCATGGAATCATTTGAGTTGTAAAAGACCTTTAAGATCATTGAGACCAACTGTTAATCTAGCATTGCCAAATCCATCACTGAACCATGTTTCTAAGTGCCACACCTACACACCTTTTAGATAGCTTCAGGGATGGTGATTCAACTGCTTCCCTGAGCAGCCATTTCCAGTGCTTGACAACTACAAAACTTTTGGTGAAGAAGTTTTTCCTAATATCCAATATGAACCTCTGGTGACTCTTGAGGCCATTTCCTCTTGCCCTAGCACTTTTTGCCTGGGAGAAGAGACTGATACTTGCCTTGCTTGGGACTCCAGAAGTCCAAGTTAGCAGTTCTACTGACCAGCCTCCTTACCTCTCCAAGAACTGAAAATTCTATCATTTCATGACTGTTAAGCCCAAGATGGCCTCCAGCCACCACGTCACCCACAAGTCCTTCTCTGTTCACAAGCAGGTGCCGCAGCATACCTTCCCTAGTTGGCTTACTCACCAGCTGTGTCAAGAAGTTATCTTCCACACACTTGAGAAACCTCCTAAGCTGCTCCCTCTGATGTATTGTATTGTATTGTTGTATTGTATCTAGTAAGTCGATTTCCCCCACAAGAACAGGATCTTGCAATTGTAAGATTTCTCCCAGCTCT
Organism: Melopsittacus undulatus; assembly: GCF_012275295.1. Taxonomy (NCBI): domain Eukaryota; kingdom Metazoa; phylum Chordata; class Aves; order Psittaciformes; family Psittaculidae; genus Melopsittacus; species Melopsittacus undulatus. The sequence goes on along the minus strand of NC_047532.1, from coordinate 33,101,619 downwards.
GATAGAAAAATTAATCTGTCTCGTTATCCCCTTTGGGTGGTCTATAACAGACTTTCACCATGATATCTGCCTTGCTGGCCTTCCCCCTGAGTCTTACCCATAAATGCTCAACCCTATTGTCACCATCATTAAGCTCTACACAACCAAAACACTCCCTAACATACAGGGCTACCCCACCACCTCTCCCTCCTTGCTTATCCCTTCTGAAGAGTTTATAGGTATCCATTGCAGCACTCCAGTTGTGTGAGTCAGCCCACTATGTTTCTGTGTTAGCAACTGCATCATAGTTATCCTGCTGCACAATGGCTTCCAGCTCCTTCTGTTTTTTGTCCACATGGGTGCAATAGTGTAGATGCACTTCAACTGGGCTATTGATCCCACCAAGAAAAAGGGGGAAGAAGCCCTAATTCCTACATGACTATACTCAGGCACTTCCGTGGTTTCTAACACATCAATAACCCTTGCATCTTTGCTACCACATAGATCTCCATCCTCTACCTCCACTGAGATGGCAGACAGAAGGACCTTGCTAGCACAGTGTCCTTTTTCCCCTTTGAGACAAATGTACCATGTCTGTTGCCAGCAGGCCTAGTGTCATGCAAACCAACCCATGATCAAAACCCCCCAAATTCTGCTGGTGACACCAGGCTTGGAGCCAGGTATTGAACTGTTTCCTCCTTCATCATTCCCTGCAACTGGAAGAATAAAGGAGCACACTACTTGTGCTCCTGAACCCTAATGATACTGGCTTCCTCTATAAAATGCTTGCAGGCATACTGAAGAAAAATAGCTTACAAGAGAAAAACTATTAATGCTTGGCTGATGCAGCCTTTGCTATATTCTCATCACAATCACAGGAACAGAAGTGCTATATAGCTACGGTGCCTGTAAGCTCATCTACCTGATAGGAGACTTCTCCTAAACATGATAGTGAAGGACTCTGAGCTCTCCCAGAACCTCTGGCATCTGCACAAGAACAGCACTGGTTCTGCCAATACTACAACTTTTTCAACTTTCAGCTTTCCAGAAACTTTCTGGTCCAAGCATTTATTTGTTTTTTATGCTAGAGGGAGAAAAGGAGACACAATAGAAGTTAGATAATTTTCATGTTGTACCATCTGTGATTTCTGTTTCTGATATGGTTACAATAGTAAACTTCTCCTGTTGTGCCACCCAAAAAGACTGGAAAATGTCCATTCTAATTGTTTTCCTTAGGCTATGTTGTGTGAATGTTCAGCTCCCTAAGGATGAAGTGTACTGATGTAAATTTACTGTGATAGAGCCACACTGCTGCTGATTGTTGCCGAACTACCACTGAGTAGTAAATGCTTCACTGCTCTGCTACCCAGGGGGCTGAGCATTAACTACACTATTGAACAGCAAATGCTTATCATCCCCTATAATTCAAACCATATAAATCACTGAAGAGACACAATGTGCCTGCAGGGAACTCACATGGTCTATAAAAATGTAAAAATCTGAACTATATTTAGCTGACAGAGCTATACTTAAAAAAAAAAAAGTAGTCAAAAGATGATCTTAGACATTAAACTCATCTTCATTTCAATCTACTGAAGCTTTAGTAGAGTTTAATCTTTTTGGCAAACATTTTAATCTTTAACAATATTAAAAAAAAGGATTAAGGAATAAAAGCTACTACTCTTTGCATTCTCTCTCCTCCAACTATTCATGCAGCACATAGAATGATTTCTCTTAAGCAAAGCAAAATCATTTCTACATTGTTTAAAAAACCCAAAAGCCCAAAACACAACTTCCCCCCACCTCCAAAAATACCGAAACCCCAAACCCAAACCTAATAGAAGGTTTAATATATCCTGACTGTAAAACATGCATCCACTGAAAGCAGAAGACACAGTCCCCTTTTCTTTAAAGACATAGTTTCCTTTTCTTTAAGGACATAGTTCTTCAAATACAGGGCTTATGCAAGGTTCACTGCACTGACAGAAGAAAGGCAAGTTAAACAATTCCTCCAAGGAACTATACTGTAACTGAGGACATAAACTTCCATTTCTGAATAAGCAAACAATCCAAAGTGGATACAAGTAGTTACATTACTGTCAATGAATTACTCGTGTCTGTGAAGTTAAATACACTTGACCATTTGAAGCACTGGAAAACTTTATAACCAGCTGGTTATGAAGAGGACTTTATAATCAGCTGCATATTCCTTAATAGATACATAAAATCTAATTTTTTCTTTTGTCCTAAAACACATAATAACCTCTGAATAGGCCTCACAATTCCTCCTGTAATTATCATGGAATGATTATGCAATTTACTGCAGAGCTGAGGCCTCCATTACTATCCTTCATTAGAGATTTTCTGTCAGTAGAGAAATAAAACATGGTAACGTTTAATACACAAATGTAATTACAAAAAAACCCCCAAACTCCCGAAACCCCCCCAAATCCAGATGAGAAAAGCCTTGGGGGAGAACTGATATGGGACTTCCTGATTGCTCCATGTAGAATACAGAGAGCTGATAAAAGAGATGTTTGAGAGCAGATGATCACAAGCAGTCAATGTTTCAAAGGGGTCAGAATAAAAATCAAACAGGAATACTAAAGCTCTTGTTATTAATCCATGGACAGCTCGGTAGTTTCCCACTAACTTCTATCCTTTGTGAAGATGTTATTCCAATTAAACAAAGCAGATTTTGATTTTTTAAATCTTATAAATGATTATGCCATCAATGATTTATGTTTTATTTTTTTTTTTCTTTACACAGAGGAAATACCAGTAATGATTAACATGGGGCTTCTATCATAGTTTGTGAGCCTGAAATAAGCAACAGTAAATGAGTGATTCTTAAACAGAAATATAATTAAGCAATGCAAATATGTTTGAAACACTAAAAGAAAAACATGAAGTATGGCTTAAAAACTGGTTCAGATGAAGTTAGACATTCAGAAAGGAGTTCTACCAGAACCAAAAGCAATGTACATACAAGATTAGTTTGTAAGAATTTTGCAAATAATGCCAACATACTCCTGATGCTCACTAAGGGCACCTCTTTATCAAGAATGGAAATTAGAATCTTTCCTTATATATTTGTAATGTGGCTTGAAGGTGTTGCTTTGAGTTATCTTTAAATGAAAAGCAGATAATTAACTGTAAGCAAAATTGAGAAAGCTCAGAAAGCCAATAAAATCTTTAAAGGCCTAGTCTTCCATGGCAGGGGTGTTGGAACTAGGTGATCTTAAGAACCTTTCCAACCCTAACTATTCTGTGATTCTATGATTCTAAAGACAACTTTCATAAAATTGGTGGCTTTATCTTCTATGTTCATAAGAACAGCAACACTGAGAGGAGAATAAAATATACTAAGAAATTGCAGCAAGAAATGTTTAATACATGACTCATGGCAGAAAATTAATGTGATACAGCAGTAGTTTAATATGCTGGCAAAACGAACACTTACAAGTAATTCTCCAAAATGTACACCAGCTGCAGAACTCCAGATGAATTTACAATGTCAGTCCCACAGGACTACTCAAATGAATACGAGCTCATGCTTCAGTATTTTCAGATCAGAGCCATATGCTGTACATGAGCACACTTGCAGTATTAGTACCTTGTAGTAAATTTTTTAGAGCAATATTGAATCCAATTTCCAGTGCCCACAGTCAGCAGATTTCTGTCATTTCCCTTGGGAGATAACTCTGCAATCTGGATCAGCCCTACAAGATACTAAGTTGAAAGTATCTTCCTTATTCGAAGAAATATTGGACATCGATAACTTTAGATTTCTGGAAAAACACTGGTGATGAATAAACTCACTGATTTAAAGAATTTCTCCTAATGCTACTCATTGGTGTAAACTGCTGCAGTGCTACCAACAGGAACAGAGGAGTGACATTTCACACCAATGAGGATCTGCTGGGTAACCTACAGTGTTAAGCTAAATTTGGCTCAGGTGTAAGCACTTCCTTCCTCTCCTGGCATATCATGAATCCTTATGCATTATGATCAGACCTTTTAGATTATTTTGATCCTAATCATTTTAGCTTCTCCCTTGACAAAAAATAAATATCTGTAAGTGAAAAAAAAATAGGCCTCTTAAAAATTAATTTCAATTGCATTATATTTGAGACCCATTATTACACTGCATGCTCATTATGTCTGACCCAAAAAGAATATTGAAACTCTCATTATTTTGTTTCTAGCTTTTCTACTTAATTATTACCATAACAGGCAGGTAATCATTATGCTGATTACTCAAGACTGAGATGTAAATAACTCATGTAGGGGTTAATAATCAGATAATAACAGTAAGCACTGGTTCTGTATAATTAAGTAAAATGATTTATACTGGTGCAAACCTACCTCCAGAATGAACAGCCTTACACTTTGCAAGCATACTATATCTGGAGTCCTTAAACTCTGAAATTTTTGGCATTCAAATTGAATGGGGACATTTTGTTTCAAATTTGCAGTAATCTATTTGTTACTAATGCTGGATACCATTGTTTACATTTCCTTTTTGAACAGCTCACATGTCACAGAATGGTTGAGTTTTTGGAAGGGACCTATGGAGGTCTTTTTGTCCAACTACTCTGCTCAAACAAGGCCACACTTACTGATTGTCTTCAGAAACTCCATCACCTGTGCATGGTAATATTCCTGTAGGAGCATGCTGAACTGCTAAGGTGACCAATAACAAAACTGTCATAGGTTTTCTGAAAATAATATATTATTTATAACATAAAAAGTTTCTTGCAGTGACTCATAACTGGAAAGAAGTATTAGTTGCCATTCTTTACATTTAGCAGTTGTGTAAACGCCAGCAGTGCTAGGTGTAAAGCACAGTAAGGCATCACCAAATCACATGCAAATTTATCACAGTACATAGCTATAACCTTTCAAAGAATAGGCAACTTTATTTAGTTAAATACTAAAATAACTTACATTGTTGCACCTGTTAACCTTCTCTTTTTCAGATACAAAGAAGTAAACGTAAGATGCAAGAAACATATCCTACATATAAAGGTTCTTTTATCTGACTGATGCCTTGAGAGAAGTTGGAAGCTGTTGACGCAGGAGTCACGGACAACATGGAGACGATAAATGTGATCAAGCGATTGCCAAAGTTTATTCAGATACAGTGCTCCTTTTATACCCTTACACCCTTAGGTTTCTTATGTAACAGCCTTGAATACTGAGCTCTAATTGGTTAGTCTAGAGGTTACTATCATTTACAAAGCTAATGTTTATAACTTGTTATAATTGCGATTAAATACCTTACTCTAAAAATACAGTGGGAAACTACAACCTTGGCAGAGATTATTCTCTGCATGTTTTTAGTGGAAGATTACAGAGGCCTAACAAGACAATTGACCTTGCTTATGCCTGCCAAAAATCTTCTTACTTTACAGTAATAAGGCTCAGGGTATCGGGATTTCTCACTATGTGGCCTCGGCTCTTTAAGAATTCCCACAGGAAGCTACTAGCAGAAATTGCAGGGCCAGGTGTATGTCCACATTTCTAAGTTTGAGTAATAACTTGCTTCTTGAGTAGTCCTACTGACTGAAATGAATTTGGGAAAATGGGTGAGTTTTCATTTACATGACTTCTTCATGTGGGAACATTTTTTAACATATTTTTGGGGTTTATATGTCTTTGTGTTTTCTTTGCTTCCCCTTTCTGTCTTTTCTTTTGTGTGTCTTTCCCCAAATCATTTTACTCTTAGCATATTGGTATGACTGCATGTGCCTGAAAGCACAGGGATAGAAGTGTAGGGGTAGGATAGGCCACCTTCCTGAGGAAGGATTTCCTCTAGCTGTTACTTATTTAGCCATTCCTTCCAACTTCCAGAAGTTTCTACAAGGCCCTGCTTTAACATATTTAGCCAGAATAAGGTTTAAAGTGAGTCATATGCAGAAGGAAATGTCATGAAAATCCAAGAAGAAATAGATTAAATAAGACTTTAGGGCTTGCTTTCTTCCTAGCAACAGCATGCACAGGTCATGCTATCTCTATATTTGTTGCAGCTATGGTTTCCAGTCACATTAGGTTGGGGAAATCTCCAGGAGTAAATTTCAGGTAATAAGCTAGAAAGTTGTGAGGAAAGAAAATCAGAGATCAAAGATCACTACAGGGGAAGGGGTCTTTACTCATCTTCAGCATAATGTCTACAGGAATACAAAGTGTATAATATTTTTCCTTGATTCTTGTTGTACTGCCAGGGTATCAAGTATCTATGAGTTGGATCACAGAACCATTGAATCATAGAATGGTTTGGGTTGGAAAGGACTTAAGATCATCTAGTTCCAACCCCTTCCCATGGGCAGGGATGCCTCACACTAGACCATTTAGCCCACGGTTCTGTCCAATCTGGCCTTGAACACTGCCAGGGATGGAGCATTTACCACTACTTTGGGCAGCCTGTTCCAGTGCCTCACCATCATCCCAGTAAAGAACTTTATACCTAACCTGAACTTCCAGATTCTAATGCATACTTAAACATTTCAGCATTCCACCTGGTACTGAAGTAAAAAATTAACTTTTATAGCACAGCACAATTAATGTCAGAAATTGTTCATTGGGACCTATGCTTCATGAGCCATTTTTTTTCAGCAGTTTTACAAAATTCTCTCCTTTTTCTACTGTGCATTTTTCACTGTTTCCATTTATTTTGTTAACATGAGCCTGACTGAAAAGGGAAAGGGGAAAAGCAAGTACTCTGCAGGGTAAATATGAAGAGAAACGGACACTAGTGTTACTTAAGATGTCACTGCTCTTAAGGAGCTTATGACAACCAAAAGCCCAGCACTATATAAGTCTGGATTTTAAAAAGGTGTTGCTAAACACACACTGATTTTTCTTATATTTTAGCTTCCTATTTTAATCACCTCCATGCTGAGTTTTAAAGAGTATTACGAACTTCTATTTGTTACAATTCTTTGTCATGTTTTATAGCACTGGAAAAATGTTATCCTGTATAAAAATAGGAACATTATGGTTGAAATTACTGGCACCTGACAGAATCAGTTATTTACTTTAGCAAAAAACTTCAAAGCCCTAAGGACATAATCTGAGTCATGACAAGAACCCACTGTGATGGAAGTTGGGGTGCATTTGTGCATATGCTGTTATAAAGCATATGTACACATGCACAACCTTTTAGTTTATTTGCATATACATTTTGACTGGATTATCATCAGAGACATTACATGTAATGTGAATATGCTGATGGCATTAAAACAGCCAGCAGGCTTATTCTAGATTTTAGGTGAAAACATGACACTGATTAAATTTAGAGACACGTAAACAGAGACAACTAATGCATACTACTTTTGATGTATTCAGTCTAAAAATTACAGAGAGGATCTAAATCACAGCTTTTTTGTGACTGTGTCCTCTATACACATATTTAACTAAAGATTGTTTACAAATTTAAGACCATTAAGAATTAATATAAACACAATATATGAAGTACCATTAAAGTAATTTATGCCTCACTATAAAGTTTCAAAATAAAATACTTTTCAATTTTTTCCCCTATGATGTATCTAACATGTAACTGACCCATACAGAAAACAGTAGACAATAATCTTTGGAATATTCCTACTTTAAACTGATTTCAACTAACACTAGGTAGGTTTTTTTTCAGTAAATATTTAGTATGATCAGTTATTTAACACCTTCCTTAACATCAGTGTGCTCAGAAAGCCTTTTCAAGCAGTACTCAGGATTGAGTCTCTCTAGAGTCAACCCCTTGGTCTGTTCTGGGCCACTGGGATCTCCTACTACTGAGGAAATATATTGGGAGAGTTGAGGGTAGGGTTTCCTTAGTACAAAACCAAAAGACTGAGAGGAAGAATGGATTCTTAGGTGGGGATATTTGAGTTCTCTGTTCTTGCCTGTACTTCTGTGGTATTGAAGGTTTTCTCACTCCCTTTAAAAACTCAGCTAATTCTTGCGTTTGGGTTAGGGCTTCAGCCTGTAAGTCAGGAGGAGAAGACATCCAGTCAGGATTATTTTTTGAATTGTTAGCCAGAGAAGGCTGAGGGTCAACCTGCATGAAAGTCACCTTCTCTCCCTTCTGTCAGCTTGGAGGTGGGGGCTGAAAATACGTGGTGATGCCTAAAGTTACAGTTACAGATGGTGCTGAGTAGTTCAGGAAACACAGCAATGATTCGGGACTGCCTAGCAATGATGAGGAAGGGATTTTCCGCTGTACTGTATGGCTGTAGAACCTTATCTTACTTTTTGGAAGAGTTTGGTGTTGCTGTTTCAGGCCCAGCTTATGGCCAGGCTGACCCCTGGGCAAGGCTTGGGGCTGAGCAGGCCCAGATGAGGTGGCCATTTCTCTGGACTGGATTTAGGAGCAACAGTAAAGGAAAGCTTAGGGGCCCCCAGGTTTCAGAACACTGCCCTGAGTCTTTTTCAGTTGTGATAAGTGCTCATTTTTTGAGCTGAAATATTTATTAAGGTTTAGATTTCTGGTGGTTTAAGGCTGAGAAGAGATTGCTCTGTTACTTCAGCAGCCTTCTCTCTGTGTTTTCAGGCTGGGAAATTCAGAGAGTGAGACAATTCCAGCTGTAACCACAGAAAATGCTCTTGGGCTTTTCAGTTCTGTGCTTTGTCATTTACATTCTCTGCCACTGACAGAAGCCCTGTTCTAATTGTAAATCCAAATCAGCTTAATATCGATCCCCAGGAGGTCTGATTATATTTGTCCAAAATAATAGAGATAAGTATCTGACTCTAAAGACAACTCTAAAGTTCCCCATCTAACAATTTACACCTCAGACTAATGAGCTCTTAAGTAACTGGGTCAGCCATAAATAGGGTTGTTTGCAAAGACAAGAATACATTAATCTGTAAAGGTCATGTTGCTAGTATCACTGAGAAGTTTTACAATATTTATATCCCAGTTTGAGGATCGATTTGTTGTAGTTAGGTTGCTTCTGTTACTTTTAAAGATATTCAAACTAAAGAGAGCCCAGGGGGTTTCTTTCATGTAGTTCACAACACAGAGAAAATACTTAGGTTCAAGGCAGAAAAGATTTTGTTTAAATAGTTATGCTATTGACATGAGTTTCCTTAAAGGGAATTGGGGTAGAGTGTATCTCTTAAAAAGAGCTGCAAAACCCAGTATTGATTTCTGGTTATTTACCTCAGGAAGGAAGAAAAGACTTTCCTGGTGCTGCAGGTCCAAGGGATTATTACAGACAAAAGAAAAGAAAACCAACCCACAAACAGAATCTGCTTGTTCAATAGCTGTCTGATACAGAATAAAATGTTCTCTACAGCCTGGGTGCACCTCAGAGACATGTAGGCACCTCTGCATTGTATCCCATTATATTACAGTGGCCTTTCTTTTCCGAGGTCTTACAGCAATCCTTTTTGTAATGTGTTGAAGAATAAATGATGTATTTGATGACTTCTCTTAAGCCTTGTCAGACTGAACCTGGTATCCCAGGGAAATATAAATTATAGTAACCCCCTAAAAGGATATGATTTTACAACCTTCCTTCCCTTAGCTTGTATTGGGAATACAGAAAACACCAGCATTGTAACACTGTGAATTGAAAATACTCACTCCCTGTTTGCTTAGCTTTGTACATGTTCTTCATTCTGACTGTCTCGTCTCTTCCTGAGCTCCTACATCAGGCTGTCAGAGAATGAGAACTGGTTTTCTAAGCCATTAAATTAGAAATAAACTGCACAGTATACTGCTGTCTTCAGCAGATTTCTGAAGGATTTAAACTGCATTGTTGCAGTCCTTATTTAATCTATGCAAACAAAAACCCCTTAGCATAAGATACAATTAAAATAGAAATTATTCCATGAATCTTAATCTAATTTAATGATTTGACCTGGAAAAAAAAAGCAAAACCCAAACCCCCCCCAAAAAACCCGCAACAACAACAACATAACAAAAAGTCCAGGATAATTTACAGCTTCAAGTTTCACGTTACAATTTTAAGTCTTGAGTTGGGATCACAGGGGAAACAGTACAGCATGAAAACACTCAAGAAATGCAATGAAAAAGAACTGAGGTACTAAAATAGGTCAGTATTAAAACATACCAGAGGGAAGAGCTGGTACCTAAAGTTGAGCAGATACCTCATCATCAATAATTTAATTCTTTCTTGCTAATTTCACTATTTATAAACTGGGAAATTCCCAAATGACACTTGGTTAACCCAGACAGTCCAGAAAGAGGACTGAACCAGGATGGAAGTATGGAAGTCACTGTATTCTTCTGTTTCACCTCTAATCTTCTCTTCACCAGTTCTTCCAAAATAATCCCACCCTAAAGAACTCACAGCCAGAGCACAAACAAAACTTTGTTACCTGTTTTCTGACATCATTTAAGACATGACTTAGATTTAAAAGTAATTTATGAAATTAAAATTGTAAAAGCAGTATTACAAGGAACAAATTTCCTTTCCTTCTTTTCCTTTTTTTTATGATTTTTCTGTTAAATTTGATGGTGAGACTTGCAAACTCTGTGTAAGTAAATTGTGTTAAGCAAATACCCAAACCCCATTAGTTATACTTGGTCATTCTTATTTTCTGCTTTGCTTCATAGAATTGTATTAGCAAAGCAGTTATTTCAGAATAATAGGGATAATAGCCATATGCCAAAACATCAAGATTAACAGATGACAGTTATATGAGATTTTTGGAAATGAACATTCCTAAAATACATTCATTAATGTAATTTATCTGCTGGCTTTTCCTGGAGAACTAATGCAGTCAGCTTGCTTGCACTTCAGAGATTGAAGTGATCCATATCATTATCATTCAGAAACAATCATACCAAATGTCTTTAAACAGTTTCCCTGAGTTCAGAGACAGCTACAAACAGCATCACCTCATTTGCAGCAAATCTTTTTGGAGGAACCTTTGCTGTCTTTTTTCATCCAGCTTTTTGTGGCAGCATGCCCTTTCATATATATCAAGCAAGTTACTGTTTTCTAGTGTTGGGCACCTGTTTTATTTTCCTTGGAATATTTATGCACAGATTTCCCTTACAGAAAGCAAGCAGTAAGAAATGAACTGCAACAGGAGTTAGGAAGCCTGTGGAACAGTAGGCACTAGGACACAATGTGCTAGATCCATCAGGTTGAAAGAAGGCTCAAGATAATTTTATTTAATATCTGCAGTAGTGGAGTCCTGATTTCTAAGCTGTTAAGTGCACAATGACAGTATTATTTTTGCATTCCCAACAGCAAGTGCTTAGAATGAAAACACTAGCATCATTTGGCTGGGATAGAGTTGATTTCCTTCCTAGTAGCTGGTGCAGTGCTGTGATTTGGCTTTTGTATGAGAATAATGCTGATAACACATTGATGTTTTAACTGTTGTTAAGTAGCACTTACCCTGGTCAAGGACTTTTCAGCCCTTCATGCTCTGCCACTGGTGAGGGGCACAAAAAACTGGGAGGGAGCAGAGACAGGACACCTGACCCAAACCAGCCAAAGGGGTATTCCATACCACAGAATGTCATGCTTGGGATATAAAGTGGGAGGAGCTGGCCAGGAGTGGCCGGCTGCTGCTCAGGGACAGGCTGTGTGCTTGTGTGCATGGCTTTTTGCTTTCCTACTAAACTGTCTTTATCTCAGCCCATTATATTTCTCAATTTTAGTCTTCAATTCTCTCACCAGTCGCACTGCAGGGAGTGAGCAAGTGGCTGTGTGATATTCAGCTGTTAGCTGGGGTTAAACCACAATGCTTGTATGCATGACAGCAATCCTATACTTACAGGTTCATTAACAACTTAATACACCATTCCATTTCTCATGTCTCTAATTCCATGAACTTCTGAAATCAAAGCATGTCTTCCTCCTCTTATGATGTGTCATCTATACACTAGCCACTCAATAATTTTTTACAGAATAGAGAAAAAAAGTATGCCAGCAATCCCCTAATTTGTTTTATAGTCTTCCAAGATTTTGATTTTTGGCAGAAAACCAACATTTAGATAGCTTGATCTATTAGCTCATCTGTGCAATTGTTTTAGAAAGTAGAACCTGGTACACTGGCAAAAACCTTCATCACTTGCACACCTCATGCTCTTACTAAATTCCTCAGACTAGGGATATATAAGCAATGTGATCCTAATTGTCTGTGTCCTACAATAAGGTAATCGAGCCTAGAACATATTCCCGTGATGGTGATCTCCAACACTCTGATATAAATCCTCCAATAGCTAACACTTAATCTTACCATGATATAAATCCTCCAATAGCTAACACTTAATCTTACCATAAGCTCTGTTCAAACAAATCCCCCCCTATTTAACAAAGCTCTACAAGGAGTGGTATCTCTTCTCCCTTTTCCCTTGCTCACTCTCTGCTCATATACAGGCTCCTGTAACTTTAATGGAGGACTGGGCCTAAAATTGGAACTCTGACTAAATAGAATATATTGAATTATTTCAATTAATTATCAATCAAGAAATTATGACTTACTGGTATGAATATTAACAAGCTAAAAGAGCTGCAGACAGTGCAGACAAATTATTAAAAAAAAATAATTTGCAGGATGAGTGCAAAGAACCTTGGGTAACTGGTGAAGCTTAAGTAAAATAAAATATTATTTTATATTCTTTTTACAGTGTGGAGTGCCCGACATCTTCAATTAATCTTAAAAATCAAAAAATAAAATCCCTTAGTAAGCATACTCTGAAAATAATCACTTTATTTCTAATTAGGATAGCATATTATTTATGTATCTATGTTTTAATTACACCCACTTGATATACTCATTAAAATGATTTTGATTACAATCAAGCTTCTTAGTTTTTTTCTAACTGTATTAGAATCTAGTAGTTAAGGAAAGAAATGAGCCCTGAACAAAATTCTGGCAGCAGACATTCCTTGAATCTGAACTGAACCCTACTTATTTTGATAGACAGAAATAAACATTGTTAAATGAGTATTATATAGTTCTACAAGCTTGCACACAGAGACAGGGCCAGCCTATGGCCATTTCTCCTAAACCTCCTTGTTGTTCTGCAGTAGCCCCACTTTAACAATCGCACGCTGGCTTCTACTGCGCACCACAACTCACCATGACTCCACAGCTGCTCTCAGCATGAGCCATGGCCCATTTCTGCCTTCAGCCTTGGTGCATCAGATATTCCCCTGCCTGCAGCCTCAGGACCTGCCTCCTCTGCAGAGCAGCACAGTCCAGCCCTCTGCAAGAGCCTGCTCCCCTCTAGCCACACTTGCAGGGTACAAATGAGTACGGCACTGGGACACTTGACCAGCGGTGACTCTGAAATGAAGCAGCATGAATGGGGGGCAGAGAGAGAGATTTACATACTTCTTGGACGTGTCCCTCCACATTTGGAGGAACCTAACGGTTCCTGCTGCACTAGTCTACTAGAATAACCTCTTTGGAGTCAGTTTGTTAAACTTCTCGAATTTTTGAAACGTCCAGCTATGTTATAAAAATGTGTAAAAGATTTCTAAATCCCCCCCCTTTTTTAGAATATTTAACAAAAAAATGCATAATTAATTTAATTAGCTCTTGTATTAGCTTAGTTTCACTTCACTGGAACAAGTATTTCTTCTCCATTTCTGAAGAAATTTCAAAGCAAATAATGAGGAAAAATTTAATAGAAAGTAAACTTACCAAGAACAAATATATAAAAAAAAATTTGTATCACAAGTTTTTACTATAATAATTAAAAACATTAAGTTGTTTTGTTTTTTTTTTTTTCTCAATAACTCAGTTATTTCCAGCATTTTGGGTATTGAACAAGAAGTAATACCTTTCCTATACTTCGTGCCTTTTGTCATATTAACTTATCTGACCCAGTGGGGAAGGTTCAATTTAACTATTCACAGAGCTGAATTCCTGCTAAGAAGTCGAATTAGTATAAAAATAATTTAATGTGCATCATTTCAACATCTGGTTGTGGAAGCAGCATTTTCTTCCTGAGGAAATTATGTTAATTTCTCTTTCTTTCCCTTGCAATAAAACATGTTATTTTGACTTATCTGTTCATTTACAAAGCAAAATAATAATGTCTTTGCCCTTTCTCATAAACAGTTTGTTTATATTTCAGTTAGGATCAAAAAATGCCACACACAGAGTATACACTGCAAGAATCCTGACAAAAATGAAATAATACAGTTGAAAGTTTTAAAATTTGTTTATACAGTGGAGCTATGAGATGTTTCTGCAACTTTACGTAAATTCAGATTGAGATTTTTAACCTCTGGCTCAAAATGCCACAAAAGTATTCCCCAGCAACAGTGAGCTTTCAAGATTGCAACATTCTTCTTCTAAGAATAAGAGCTAAGACTATTACACACACAGGCATGCAATGGTCATATAATTCTCAGCAATGGGAGTTTGGGTTACCAAATTCTTCTTAGCCAGATTTCATTCTGCCTAATTAAAACATACAAAAGCTTTTTTCTTAACTCCTACTTTCTTGTACATGCCTGGGCTACTCGTCACTGTCTTGGAATACAGCCTGATTTATCTGTATGTGCTCTGTGTCATGCGCTTACATAGTCACAGCTATTGGATTGTAGCTCATAAGGTTAAGGCAATTTATGGTTATCAAAAGTTTGAAGTAGCACAACACATGAATTGGAAGCTCCCTGTACTATTTCACCATCACTGTGTGTCTTTCCTATTCTCTTGATTTTTATATTAGAGTGCGTCACAATTGTAGTGTCTCCTACCCACAGGTCATAGCAATTTTCGCTAGCTGAAACCTCAACAGTCTGGCCACACACCATTGATAATGAGCACTGGGCAACTCTATTATGCGAGGTCAAATAACACTTAAATATTTCTTATCCAGCAGGACTGAAAGGAATTACAATCCATCCTATTCAAAACACAAGTTACTGGGAAGAAAGGGATGATGCATTTTCCCCAGCTTTCAAAACCTGTAGATACCTGTAGAAAACCCTTTACAGAAAGCACACATATGCAGGTTTTTATAAATTTTAGAGAAAGGGGATTTATAAGTAAGGATTTGAGTCAGTTACCTGCAATTACCATAGCAATGTTGACTTAAGCAAACCACCAAACGCCTTAGTTGAGGGGATGTCCTTCACGCATAATAGAGAAGGTTTTAAAGATGATTCACATCAGCAGCATGCTGATGTTGGCTTCCATGAGAGTCTTATCTCCAAAATCACACCCATCATCTGTGCCAGTTAGTGCATGCCTGAGATCTTTGGCAACCCCATGCACCTCTGGATAGCTGTAAATTAGAAAATCACATTAAGTGATTAGTAATTGTATATAAGTAATATAAGTAATAAGTAATTAGTAATCATTAGTAAAGGTCCAGGGTACAGGGTACAGTGCAACACAGTAAGTATGAGAACATATTTTACTAAATTTATCTCAATACTAAGATTTTCCTAAGAAATACATAAATCTGGTCCTGTGCATTTATAATGCATATCTGTTAAACCCCGGATCATTATTTTCCTACTATAAATGACAAACAGCACTTTTTTGGTTTAATTTCTGCTTCTACATATTCCAGTGAAAGATCTGTTCATTAATTGCCTCACTGAAAATATCCAAGAAACAGTTATATTTTAAGATATTGTTTCTTATGTAGAAACTGTAATTCATCTGAAAAATACTGCCTTAATAAGAGGAAATTATCGCATGGTACAGACAGAAAAGAAAGTGAAATAATTCATTTTCAGTGTTTGAGCAGCTTTGTTCCTGTTCCTTTGTATTCGTTCAGTTTGACTGTTGGTGGAGTTATTTGTTCTAATGAGATATTACTGAAGAATTATTTCTGCTTTGAAATTGTGTATAAAGGATGTACCTATGAGGTTAACTTTTAAACATCAGGAGAAAATGTCTTAAAAGCAATTTATTGTACTCAGAAGTTAAAACTGGCTCCTGATGCAGCCTGATCAATGTCTTGCCTGTAAGTGCATCAGTACCAGAGGCAGAGTGACACAGAGGCAGTATGAGTGGCAGCTGCTTTGGTTCTTGTAAGGGGGGAGAAAAGCACCAGGTGGACTCCCTGACAGTTATCAGCAAACCCCACAATCTCCTGTAAGCCAGTGTCAGTGGACTAGATGGGGAAAGGTGAAGACATTGCCATCTATTTCACATGCACAAATTTAAAGATACTTAGCATGTAAATATTCACATAAATGAATGTACTCTCATTTCCTTTTACTTCATTATATATATCCAGTACTCCTTTCAGTCTAGCCCTTATAGTTTAGGGGGTTTGACATCTGATCTCATTAATCACCAGCCTGTCTCGATTTTAGAAACAAAGATATTCAGTGTACAATTTTACTGTAAAACTGAATTTGTTTCTTGCAAGAGTAGGCTTGTTGAATTTATGATTTAACATTGACCATCTTTCACCTTGAAAGTAGCTCTCCTACTATAAAAATGAGGCATCTCTCTCATGAGGACACTATAACATCATGATACAGATGCCCATCTTGTTAAGACAAGGTCATGCCAGTAGATACTAAATTAAATTTTCTGAGATGTTTCAGTATTTAGCTCTATTTTTCACTTTAGACGGATAAATATTGGGAAATATTTTATCCCAGAGTAATAACTGTCCTTTCATCAGTGGGAAAAAAAAATTATGTTCAGCTCAAAATGGCTGAAAAAAATACAATATATCATACTGAAAATATTATTTGCCTATCTGATAGTTTGTTGCTTTTACATTGAAGAAAATAACTAAATTATTTTCCTTGTAGTTTGGAACCATACTTTTAATTATGTCTAGGTATTTCCTTCAAAATTGTTTTTTTTGCAATTTCTTAAAACCTTTGTCATTTGATGTACTGCTTTGCTCTACTTAATTTTCTGTCCTCCTCCTTTGCCCTCCCCACCCCCTGCGATTACTGTCAAGTTCCCAAAGAAAACTACCCCTAAACTTGTTTTAATTAATTCATGCTACATAGAATCAGGAGCACCTCGTTGTTTCCACCTTGTCTTCAAACTTTCACAACCTACTTAAAGCCTGCAATGATGTGGGGTTTTGGGGTTTTTTTGGTAGTACTTTACACTTCTGAGATAACAAAGTTCTACACTAACTCAATCCCTTTGTCATGTGGGGGAGAGTATTTTTTCTCATCCAGTACAACAGCACTGATGGGTCCATCTGGCTCCATTAGTGAAATGCAGCCAAACCCAAGAGACTGCAATTCCTCATTTTCCAAGAAAAAATTCCATGTCCCTCCACAGTCTCTCCCACTACGCCTCGCCTTCCTTTACTGGTTTAGCTCATCTTTATTTGTAGAGGGTCCACAACCAGCCACAACTCAATTCCATCCCACAAGAAATGAGGAACCACCATCCTTACCTGTTGCGCCTTTTGTTTTTTTTTGCTCATTCACCTTCTTTGGAGAAACAACTGCTGCCAGCTCTTAAAGGTACTTAGCAATTTTCCAGCCAAGGTAAACACTTGCAGGCTGTAATTACAGCCCATCAACAAACCTCGCAGCCTTAAGGGACTGAGATGCTGCAGATTAAAGCTCCTCAGATCTATCTGGATCCTTTCACAACCGCAAAAAGGGAAACCAATTCACAGCTGGAGAAATATTTTCCAATTATTATTTAAACTAGGATCTGTGTGCTCCTTGGGTAGGTGAATGCACACCCCTGGCAGACTACAGATGTTATAGAATTACTTCAATAAAAATATCCACTCCCTGCACCCCCTTCCCCCATCCCTCCCCCCCCGCCACCCTCCCCCCCCAAAAAAAAAACCAAGAAAAACGAAGAACAATTCGTGTGCTCTCCTGTTGTGAATCCCAGCTCTTCAGATGTTTTACATTGCTCTAGATCATCATGTATAAAACTTCCCTGGCCCACAGCAACAATACTGAGTGAAAAAGAGGTGGTGCTTGATGTCAGGCTTTAAGCTTCCATTTAAGTTCATTAAGTTCTGTGGCTGCATGAGAGAATGATGGACCATATGCTCTCACATGCTCCATAGCATAAACTTGCAGCAAATCGTCTATCACTTGCAAAGGCTTGCCCCAAAGAAATGAGGCATTTTTTAACAGAGTGGATGGTCTGATATGTTCTTGTTGTATTTATTCTTCAGCTATAAGAATGTGTATCCCTTGAAGGAACTCTGGTTGATTATGCAATGGGATCACAAGGTGCCACAAGCAAAAGATGTATAAACCTACATTTTTCTGGGAGGCCATGAAAGATTATTGTACTGAGGGCTCAACACTTCTCAGATGTTTTTTCCCTTTCCTCAAGCTGTTCAAACTCTATATGGCCCAACCTCTCATTTTGATTTCTTTTCTACTACTGTATATTTCTTCCTTACTAAGAATATATCACCAGAAAAAGCTATTTTGAAAACAGCTTGGATGTGTTTTAACCAACAAATCCAGTGTAATCAGCAGGCTTTGATTCTCAAAATTGAAGGTTTTATTTTAGGATAGCATGCCATATTCAATCAGTTTTACTAATACTGCACAGCACTATCTGCTTTGACAAGAATATGTTGATCATATTACAGAATGATTACTACTAATGGAGATCTTTTAGACAAGATTAGATTTTGCTTCTGTCCAGATGCCTCAAAGATTGTTATTAGGTTTTGGTGTCATATTTTTGTAACATTAATATGATCAGCTTATGGGCTTGCTCATATGCTATAACTGCAGCAATTTATCTGACAGTTAAGCTGTCAGGACCATGCAGCATCTAACCCAATGAACAGTGCTGCAATCTACATCAGATTAGGCACTGCCTGCACAATTTTACCATAGCCGTGATTTGACCAGTGAATATTCTGTAAAATCAGAAATTTACATCATGCAGTTCAATAGCTGTTTCCATGAAGATGACTACTTCATGATAATATCTCTAATGGTGAATCTGCATATTTTTAAAGGAATGTAGCTTTTTTTTTTTAAATAAATCAGCAATGGGATTCAGAGCTGTGCTGCTTTGGCAGCTAATTAATGTGGGACTGTATGGGAAGCCCGTTATCATAACAGCAGTTGTGACAGCAGGTTTACTATATAGATACAGAAAGGATGATATATTACTTTGTTTATAAAGCACTTTTCTGTTCTTTCAAAGTTACTGGGTATCTACAAGTACCTGTTACTATTTAGACACAAAAATAATTATAAAGGCCGAGAAGCATAAAGATTAGTTTTAATTCATTTTTACTTGAGAGCCTTACAGTATCAACTAAACAATACAATTGCTCTTAAGTTTAATACATGCTGATATGCACTCTGATGGTATGCTTCATTCCTTTCGATAATGTGCCTTTAAAAACAGTGTCCTTTAGGGTCCAATGGACCATGAAATAGGCTCTCTGAAAGTACCAGTGATGCCAATGCTGAGAAAAACATCCATTTTGGCTGTCAGCTTTAAGGACTGTGGAAGAAATGAAGCACATTTATTATATACTGATGTATTCTGACTAGATAATCCTTTTCAGTTGTAGGCACTAGAAAGATGACTACAGACTACTGTGGGGGAATGTATAAAAAAAATTCAGATGGGCTGAAACAGTTGTGCTTCCAATTTCACAGTTGGATAATTTGCTTTATAAACTTCTATTTAAAAGAAAGTTTTACTGGCAATGAACTATGCTAAGTAAACAATCTATAATTTGAAAGTAAGTTAGAAATACTCAAAAACTGTTTCTACTAATGCTACATTTATTAATGAATATTGGAGTTTGTTTTTCTATGCTGTAAGCATTTTCGATGTTTTTTCTTAAATAACCATTGTCATCGCAATTCCGTAAAAATTTACCCCTTCAAGTGTCACCATTTTATGGTATTTTGATAGCATGCTCATTTCTGTATATGGAAGGGACTAACCAACTTGTACTGAAATCAACAGACCTCAGGATTTGGAACAAGGTACTTAAATAATAGTATTTTGGTTCATTTTTCAAAGCACAAACTTAATTATTCCCATTTAAAAGCTAAGAATAGGATGCAGAAAGCCTAAGGGATATATTTTTTTTTTTTATTATGCAGTAAATGGGAGGAAAAGCTATATCAAGAGAACTTACCTGGCTCTTAGCTACCAACATTTGACCCTGGCCTGCTGAGCCCACATCATCAGGCCTTTTAAGAAACATTGAAACACACTCAGTCAGATGCAACCTGTGTCTGACTGAAAGAGAAAGTAGAAAATCAACAACTGTAAACACTCTTTTTATTTTTTTTCAAATCAAAGCACAAATCGAATGCACTGAATATTAGCAAGATGGATGGAGGCAGACTAGGAAGCCAAGAAGCAAAGCAATGTACAAAGCTCATGATAACAACACAACATCTACTTTGTTGAACCGTTTCTTGTTCAGAGTAAGGAAAATACCTTAGTACAAATCCAGGAAGAAATAATTTCTAAGAAGTTTTATACACATACACCTCTGTGAAACTAGCAGAGATATATTCCACTGACCAAATTTTTACCTACTATAAATGTCCATGGATATTGTGACATACACCATTTCTGTGTTTACACCTGCTGAAGTTTAACATCTGAATTTCTGTACATTCTTCTAATTTAGAAGAAACAGTTTGCACAGGTTTCTTTAACTCAGAGGTACAAAAATTCAGTCTGGATCAGTTTAGATTTATTGACTGTCCTCTCCTTTTTAAAAAGGTGTCACAATATAAACACAGTTATTTAAATAGCTAATGAACTTCAATACATAATCACAAATCAAGACATGTTTTTAGAATTTTTTTTAACTATTGAGAATTCTGTGTTTGAGAGAGAGCAGAACTGACTAGAAATGAGAGCAGCCTAAAGGCTTCTGTAATGACACTCTCCTA
Organism: Melopsittacus undulatus; assembly: GCF_012275295.1. Taxonomy (NCBI): domain Eukaryota; kingdom Metazoa; phylum Chordata; class Aves; order Psittaciformes; family Psittaculidae; genus Melopsittacus; species Melopsittacus undulatus. Next base: position 33,080,833 of record NC_047532.1, on the reverse strand, counting down.
CAAAGTGAAAAGCACATCATTCTATAGTTTCTCTGCTAACACATACCACAGCCAAGGCAACATGGCACTGCTGAGAAGCTGCTTGCATCATATATTTTATCTTGCTGGCATGCCACATTTCAGAAAATGCAATGTATTGCAGTACTTTATCTGTGTACTACTGTTGTCTTTATGCATGCTGAGCTAGTACATGTTACTTAGGAGAAATGGGAAGAACTGAAAATCATTCATCTCTATACTGAATAATGCATTTAGAAGCTGAATTTTCCCTTCTTTCTCTCAATGCAGAAATCAGTTACCAGTTGTCATCCTACTTCAAAATTAAACTGATGCATTGATCTTCCATTAGTGTTAGTATAATTTAGATTACTAGTTTTTGGCTTGGATTTAAATAAATTTTTGGACAGGAACTTCATAAAGAGTTTACATAGGAGTCGTTCCTTTGAAAACAACAAATAACCTAAGAAAATGCATTTTACCTGCAAAAATAAAAATGCACTTTCTGAAAGCAAAGTTTGGATGCTAGACTACAAATATGTAAGTTGCTATAGCTCTGGAAGAAATGAAGTTCACACCATGTGAGGCATTTGTCTGCAAATTTAATAGATACAGAAATCAACTACTTGCCATATTATTCTCTGATATTTACGACAATCTCTTTTGGCAATGTGCAGAAATAAATGTCATGAACTACACTGTCAATATTATTTTACTCTGCTAAAGAAGATAACATAAAAAATTGTAGTATTATGACAGGCAGCTTAAAAATTTTAGCAGAAATGTACTTTCATCAACATTTCATAATGCTTTCTTAGCAGCAACAAATCTACATAAAAGAAAATCAAAAGCACTCTTTGGAAGACTTAGATATGCTTTAACCATGGCACATCTCTCAAAGATAAATATCTATCATCTTGTTGCAAACAAGAACTGCATTTTATTTACGACAGTTTTGTTAACCAATTAATATTGTTACCATGGCTGCACTGAAACAAAAAGGATCTTTTTTTTATAGTAAACCGGCTTTACTCTAATTTCATTTATTAACATAGTCTTACAGCCTTAGTTTATAATTAGGAGGTGGGACCATTAAAAACAATGGGAAATTTTCGGCTACGCTCTGGCAATTCTATGTAGCATTGGTCTTGTTTCTTATTTGATGCAGTGTGCGTGGTGTGGTGAGGAACACACTCAAAGAAAACTACCTGTTTTGAATATACCTAAACAAAATTGGTAGTTTTGTTTCCTACTCAAATGCAATAGTGAAAACAACCCACAGTTAAAGCTGACAAAATATTTCATCCTGTCAAAACATTTTTTCCAAATTTTCTGTCCCCTTAAACACTGAAATTAGTGAAGTGTTATTTTGAAATGGCATAACAAACTCAAAAGTTGAAAGAATTCGTTAAAAAATTGTCAAGATCTATTTTATTTTCTGTTATTGAATATAATATTTACTTCATTTAATAGGAGCACCAAAAGGCATTCAAATTATTGTAAGGAACCTGAAATGGAGTTTTGTGAGGAACGTTGGCTTCACTAACTGTTTAAATAAATCTACTTAAACAGTATGTTTTTCTGTGTTACATGTTCTCTCAGTCAGGAAAGTCTCCATGGTAAGTTTATTTTCTGTACCACTTTTTACATGTCATGAAGCATCTGTTGTAGGAAACTATTTGCATTTCAGACTGACAGCTGCTTTGCTGTTCCAGTTCTCTGTCATGAAGGAAGATATCTAGCATTTAAGCAGAGAAATTTCTCAGTAGTATGTTTGGACACTTGCCTATATAACTTAATCATTATACATTTTGTGGCTCAATTTGCATTGGTAGTTCAGTACCCTGATTTACTAATAGGCATCTCTTTTAGATTTTATGGAGATAGATAATTCTAATCAATATTAATGCCAATTTTTCTAGGAAACTGTATCTTATGCCACTCAACTTACAAATGAATTCCACTCATTTTACTTTTACCCTTCTGGCAAAGCTAGAGCTATACAGAGCTATACAGTTAATATACATATGTACGCGATTAGATCCTTAACATCATAATGCCACTCAATACTGATTCTTTATGAACCATTTCTTTCTCAAGAATTGCAGAAAGGGCTGCAGCTGAGTAGGTCATCTCATAGCTGACTTAATGACAGACCTCTACAAAGGTTCACATTACTTAATATTTCATATGAATACTTAATTTTTGTAATCCATGAACAGTTGATTGCTCTGAATTGCAGGTGCTATAATATCATGATTACAGTAATTAAAATAATTAGGGTTGGAAGAAGTATAATTAAGTTATTAATATACACAGTCTTTGTTACGTGCAGAACACAGGGCTTTTTTGACAAGGCAGTAGAAGCAAGGGGATAACTGCAAAATGTTAAAGCGAACATTCAAGTCAGAAGTCAGAAAACTGCCTTTTAGGAGAAAATTGCCTTTTAGAAGAACTTAGAAATTGTTACCATACAAATCAGAATGGAAACTTCAAGCTTTTTCCTTTTTTTTTATTTTTACATTTTTGTGAGTGTATTACATTGGGAATAAATCTCTCATCTTCTTATGGTAGTTTCTGAAAAGAGCAATAAAATGTAAAAAGTACAGGGTAATGGAATTCTTAATACTGCAGGATCACACTAGCAAGTAGCTGAAACAAATTCGAGTATTTATTAAGAGAAGAGGGTGCTTCTATTCATGTAAGACATATCTACTATTGCTTTGGTTGCAAGGTGTAAAGAAAAAGTATTTGTTAAAACTATGAAGGTTTCTTCCTAGCACTTAGGTGTTTCTATGGGTCATAACAGATGTATTACAAATGAAATAAAACATTCCCTTTAATAAGCCCAGATCTTTGTCATAACATTTCCTGCATTGGGAAGCTAACCAAAATAATTAAAATATAAGCTGTTATCAGAAAAATTCTTAGGTTAAAAAAAAGAAGAAAGTACTGTAATGTGGCTTTTTCCCTTATATGATGTGTCAATGGATACGTTTTCCAATAATCAAGTTAAGAAAGAAAAAGTATTTCCTGATTCACACGGCACAATATATATTGCTGTCAATATGATGAGTGAGGAGAACGTGCTGGTTTTGACTGGTATAGAGCTAAGTTTCTTTATAGTAGCTGATATGGGGCTATGTTTTGGACTTCTGCTGGAAACAGTGCTGATAACTCAAGGATGTTTTCATTATTGATGAGCAGTGCTTACACAGAGCAAAGGCCTCTTCTGCTCATCCCACGGCCCCACCAGTGAGTAGGCTGCGGTTTAACAAGGAGAGGACACAGCCAGGATAACTGAGCCAAACTGACCCAAGGGATATTCCAAACCATATGGTGTCATGCTCAGCATATACAGGTGGATAAAGAAGAAGGAAGTAGGGATATTCAGACTGATGGTATTTGTCTTTCTGAGTAACCATTACACATGACAGAGTGCTGCTCTCCTGGAGATGGCTGAACACCTGCCTGCCTATGGGAAGTGGTGAATGAATTCCTTGCTTTGCTTTGCTTGCACATGTGGCTTTTGCTTTACCTATTAAACTGTTTTTATATCAACCCATGAGTTTTCTTGTTTTCAGTCTTCCGATTCTCTCCCCCATCCTGATGCAGGGGGGAGTGAGTGAATGGCTGTGTGGTACTTAGTTACTGGCTGGGGTTAAACCATGACAGAAGATCACTGAAGAACAATGCAAGAGATCTTTAATCAATAATCAGCACACAAATAGTTTAATTAGTGCCTATTTTGCTCAGTAATCTTTTAAGTATAATGTAAACTAACTTCTCTCTTTTAGAAGCTGTATTAGCTTTCCAGCCTTTGGATTGTAACCCTGCTTTATTTTATATACATATATTTTTTTATTCCATTTTATTTATTATCCCAGTTGCATTCTCCTGCAGTGATTCAAGTTAATGCTTTGCCACAAGTTGGAAATTACCATCACTAATCAGAGTGTTGATATATTTTTGTTTCTGTGAGTACACTGTATGTCTGGAAATGTACTCTGCACGCTTGTGCTGGGAATGAAAAGAACTGGAAAGAGGCCTAAGAGTTTTGCCAAGTTTTCTTGAGAAGAGTTATGCAAATACATATGGGTGACAATGAAAGAAGTTCAGAAAACCTTAGTTTGCACAGCTGTCTAAATGGAATACAGATTTAGTATTTAACTTTGGGGTTTTTTTTTGAAGCCTTGGCCCATTTTGGACATTCAATATATTCAGATACCTCGTTGCATCAACCATGAACTGAAAACTACCAGTTTATATAAGCAAATACATCAATTTATCAACATTTTAATCTGGTACCAAAAAGGAAAAATACGTATTTTGAATACAGGCAATATAAATAAGGTAGTTACTCATCTGATTGTTTTATGTTGTGCCCTGTAGGCCACAATCCATTGATATTTACATTCTTAATTGACAGTTCTAAAGTACACAGAGCTTTTTTTCAAGGCTTCAGGAAAAAAAGCTTGTCGGGGAAAAACTAACTCAGATTCTAGGCTCCATTAGATGAACCTGTTTTCCAAAGATTAACGTAATACATGTGAAAAGTGAAAGCTATCAAACTGATCTATAAACTTGTCCAAGTTTACACAATGTGTTTTTCTCAAACAGCAAAACTATAATAAATGAGGCTTAGTGGAGGTAGAGAAAAAAGAAAACTCTGGAAGAAGAAAGATAGCCAGCAATTTCAATTCTGCTCCTGCTGAAATAAACAGGAGTTTGCCATTGTCTTCACTGAAAACAGGACTCTACTGCATATTTGTAGGTAAGATTGTGAGAGTGCTATTGTGAATTATAGACAAAGAAAAACGATTTGGAATACAGCATTTACTTTCCTCCATGAATTCAAGATGTTTCATTATGAAATATGTATGTGTATACTTATATATAATATATAGATAAGATTGATTTGCATGACAATAGGAAGACAGAAACACAAAATTTTGAATGGACAGAGACAGAAATAAAACAGTTAGGGCATATTGTCTCTTGAGATTGATTTTATCCTGGATTGTTGACACTGATTATTTCTGACTAAAGTTGTGACCTCCTCCATGTCCTTTTTCTGCTGGTCACACTGCATTACAATTGCTATAGTAGAGGTACCTTATAATTTCTATACAGCAAAGTTTTCTAAAGTAGTGTGATTTTTATATTTCTATTACATATTTCTGGGTATTATTTCTTTGCTGGCTAGCTTCAGGCTGCACACGAGTTGCCTTATCACAGGAAAGTCCATGCTAACTTCAAAAATTGCTCATGCAAAAAAAAAAAAAAAGCGATGAGGTTTTGGCCTCTGACATCAAATGATACAACTGCTCTTATGATTCACACAGACTTTTAGCCCTGCTAATTGTCAAAAATGCAAATATTTCCTCTTATACTGCCACAAAACAATCTGCTCAGTGTAGTACAATGCAGCCCAAACCCAAGGCAAAGAAATCTCAATAATAGAATCTCTGTGGCACCCCCAAAATTCTTCCTTCAAGCACATGGCTAAGGGACATCTGATATGCCAGCTGATAGAGTCAAGATGCTCTGAGATCACAGAATAAATCAGCATTTTACATCTAGGGTCCATGCTATCACATATTCAGCCAAGTGTATTTTGTGAAACTGGAATATACTAATAAAAAATAGTGTTTGTAAATCACAGCAGTTCCTGGGAATCTTAAGAAAATGCTGCCAAGCAAGTCTGTATTATGAAATTTGACTATATTTATGAAACATCCAAAACAGAAAATTACATCCTTTCAAATACTGGAACTCATTTTCTCCTTTAGAAGATTAGTCAACTTTCAATTTTTCCTTTTTTTTTTCCCCCATATAGGATTTCTGAGCATGCCATAGTGAATAATGCTAGATTGAAAAAGTGTGCGACTGAATTCAGTGGTCTTCCTTTTCTTTGAAGTATAATTTTCTACTGAATTGAGCATCTTAACGTAACTTTAATCTCTCTTTACCTGTCATTTGATAAGGAGAAGCAAGGAAAAAACAATAAATCCCTGTTTGTAGAAGTAGGATAAAATGAAACCACTCAAGCATTTACGTTACATTTATCAAATGTGAACTTTAGTTCCTTGAGACTCATTCGCTGGACCTCTCCCTTTTACTTATCATGCATTTGTTTGATAATTCATTTTTAGGCAAGTTTTGACAAATGCATCTTACCTGAAAGATACTAAAAAACCTTGTCTAGACTGTACAAGGAGCACTATTTAATTTTTTATAATCTGTTTAGTGTTTAAAAGAGTGAATAGAGTGAATATGTTTCAGTGAAACTTGCTTTACAAAGACATGACTACTCTGTAGTTTCTAATTCCATGTTTACCTAGTTCAGAGAGTAGACAGAGAGAACCTATGTGCATTTCCCATTTCATTAGGCTGTCAATAGGTGTAAGTGTACAGATTCTCATGGTTTTCATTAACAAAATACCTCACAGTCTTTACAGCTCTCACTTATCAAGTAGAACAGCACTAGTTACCATCATCTTGCAGTCAAGGAAATGGGGCTTAAGATTACATCTGTTTTACTCAAGGTCAGAGAGAAAATCTGCATTAAGATTTGAACTCAAGTATTTGATCTCTGAAATCCAACTAATTCAACTATTATTCTATCCTTTACCTATGCAGCATGTAAAGTTGAACACAACCCTATGGTGCTTTCTGAATTAGTGTGAGTTCTCAATCTCTTGCATGCCCATACACTGCAGAAAAATATAAAATTACTTTAAGGCAAGTTATTCAATGAGTATGAAATATTCACAGGTACAGCCAGGCACAATAAATGTTATTCTTTACATGCAAGGAAAAAAACCCAACCAACCAAAAAAAAGAAATAGGCTCCTCAAACTCAACAGACCCTTATGTACAAGACTGTCCAGCACTGCAAGACTGGGACAGTCACTGACTGGATTTTCTAAGGGGAACTATGGCTCAGCTGCTGACTGCCACAAACAACACTAAGCAATAAGTTGTGATATCCTTGTGGTCTATCCAAATTTCTAAAGCCTGTTTCTTTTTTATTGGTTTGAGTTGAATCAGGACCTTGAGGAAGATATAGCAAGTTTTTAAAGTGTATTTAGCTATGCCTCTGTCTTCAATTCCTTCTCAATTCCCTCAGGCTTCTTTGCAGTCCCAGCAAAAAGGAGATTTTTCACTTCTCAGTACTTTACTGGGCAAGCAACCTCTGGACAGTCTCTGTATAAACCTGCCCAAATCTTACAGAGATATTTTGCTTTCCTGTACTTTGTGGCCAGATTCCTATTTTTACTGATATTTTCCACCTCCAGGTACCATGGAAAAGAAGTGAGGCTGGCTAAGGCATTCACTTTGCCTTTGTGGAAAACCCTACATGCCTATAATGTGTCTGACCTAAACTTCAGAACTTCGTTGTAGAAATGGTAATCTTGTTTTTAACTCCCTGAGGGCACATTAGGCAGATTCCTTCCAGCCCCTACGGCTGCCAGTTCGGGAGCAAGACGTTACAGAAGACTGTCCTCCAGTGGAGAGGACTAGAACTGACACCCCTGTATTCTGCACAGCAACTTCTGATAAATTTAGAAACCCCAGGCTTTTACAGCAGAAAATTGCGCATTTTATTACATATCGCTACATTCTTCTGCAGAATGCCAAATTGCCAGGGCCTGCAGCATATTGGCAGAATTGTAGGGACCATTTAATGAAACGGTGTCCATTAGGGCAGCTTTAAGGAGTCTGAAAATTCATAGTAGGATTCACATTAAACAGAAATGTGGACGATGCCATTGAAGTGACATCTCTTTTATCTGTTAATGTAGAATGAATCATTATCCTGTATGTTTAAAGTTTTTCTTGTTAACTGTAAAAGAACAAAACAAAACAAAAAAAACCCCCAACCTATATTAAGTTTCAGTCTAATTCCAAGCACCATTTGATGTTCTCAGAAACAGAAGTAATCATCAAGATTTGAACTCTGTAATTGGTGTTGCCTTATAAAAGTAACTGAGACCTACTCTTTCATTTTAGACATCTTCTTTGCCTATTGATAAACATTTCTAACAATCTCTCATTCCATCAGAAAGAGGCTATTATTTAATTTTTACATACCACATGACAGAAAAACAGGAGGCTTTGCCAAACTAGTTAGTGATTTCTGTCTTGAGTCCCAACAAATTAACAATGCATGTAAGGGCCTCAATCTGGCTTCTAACAGAGAATTCACAAAGTCAGTGTTATAGAGAAGAAAAGGAAAGAGAGACAGGTGTTCTATAAAGTATGTCAAATGTCTGTATAAAGCAGAAATCAGTCTAACATGCTATGCTCAAGAACACTGCCTTCAACTAATCAGCCAGTTCCAAAAATTGAAAGATCACCAGTTAAAAATATTGAATGCATTATATCATCTCTGCTTGATAAAGAAGTGGGAGAGAACTATTTCAGGAACTGTGTTAAAACCATCACTCAATCTATTACAAAAAACTATTGATGCAGCTACATGACATTAGTGGCAATTAGTGAGAGGTTAAATGCTGCATGGTACAGTGATATCGTGCATTAATTGGAAATTGCTCATGAGAGAGGAAAACTCTTATGAAATTAGGTCTGTAATACTAGTATTTCAGAATAACAAGTGACTCCTTGAGTAGCCAGACACCTTGAAAAGAAGAGAGGTGATTTTGGTGATTTTTATTTTTTGCTATTCTTATTTTATACTTTGTGTGTACATACTTGCAGAACTGCACATTGAGTGGAAACAGAATCTCAAGAATAAAGCTCTGCGGCTATCTAGGAGAGCGAAGGACAATTCAGTCTGAGAGAAGTGGGTGGGTGATCAGAGTGAGACTGAAATACTGGATTCAGTTCTGATTCATGACAGTCTTCACCTGCTTACCCTCAAGCAAATGTCTTTTATCTCAATTCTTTACCTATAAAGGAGCATAGGTAGTAAAGCAATGAAAAAAAAATACTGTAAGATGCTGAGGACTGTGTACATACCTAGATAGATACTGCAAGCAGAAAATGCCTATAAATATACTTCAGAGGATCATTCATGCTAATCAACAGTTCTGTGAGAGCTATAGTCCTTGAGAAAAAGGAGAGCCAGACAGCTTAGTTTACTAATGCAGTAACGTCCTGCAACCTGTCTGCCAAGGCATTGCAATGCAGAGCAAATTGACTGTCAAGATTTAGTCACTCACTAGAGAAGGACACAAGAACAGTTCCGGGTCAGATGAAAGATAGGTCCCAATGTGGCCGAAGAGTGGATATTTAGAAACCAAATAGAGAGCAATATTTTTCACAGAATGCCCTTCCAACAAGGTGGATTGCTTTCCCAAACTGAACGATGAGCCAGTGTAACAAATCTGAACTACTCTAAAACAAATTGCATATCGTTCATACCTAATGAATCACTGCCTGTAGCAGTCAGTTGCCACTGCTCCTCACTAATAAAAGTGCAGGACTGATAGTCCAAGATACACCTAAAATTGGCCTAACATTAGGCTTGGATGTTACCCTAATGCCGGAGAAGCTAACTGTATCACTGTCCTGGGTTCAGCAGTAGCAGTCATTTTTTCTCCTTAGTAGCTGGTGCAGTGCTGTGTTTTTGACTTTCAGCCTGAGAACAGTGCTGATAACATCAATGTTTTTAGTTGTTGCTCAGTAATGTTTACACTGATCAAGGACTTTCTGAGTCTCATGCTCTGCCAGGGAGGAGGGGAAGCCGGGAGGAAGCACAGACAGGACACCTGATCCAAACTAACCAAAGAGGTATTCCATACTACAGCATGTCATGCCCAGTATATAAACTGAGGGCAGTTACCCGGAAGGATAAGATCACTGCTCGGGTTGGGCTGGCTATTGGTCAGCGGGTGGTGAGAGGTTGTATTCTCTTCCCTTGTAATTTGCCTTATCATTATTATTATTGGTGGTAGCAGTAGTGGTTTTGTGTTATACCTTAGTTACTGGACTGTTCTTATCCCAACTCATGGAAGTTACATTCTTTTGATTCTCCCCCACATCCCTCTGGGAGCAGGGGGGAAGAAGGGGGGGGGTGGGGGGGGGGAGAGAGCAGCTGCATGGTACTGAATTACCTGCTAGGCTTAAATCACAACAATCACAAAATTTTGCTATAGCCTCACAGAAGCATATCAGTTCTAATGTAACTGGACATGGGCATTAATCTCTATGCATCATGTTCTGGCTCCTAAAACAGGGATAATATTAATACTGTACCCAACTGATACGAAGTGCCCCAATGTCAGAAATTACAGCATAATGATGGAAATGGCCTTTTAAATTTTGGCAGTATAAAAATATAGGTAAAATATTCTGTATGAAGGTTACAGCATTCAGCTGTTGAATCATGACATGGACCTGTCTGCTTCACCTACATTCCATCTGCTGATCTGCCTTCCCTCACAGCTTGCAACAGCTAGTGCCAGAAGACATCAAAAAGAGGAACAAACGTAAAAGAACCTAAATCTCACCAGCCAAGGTAAAAGGATTTTCTACTTTAGACTCTTTGTACAATATTTCTCCACCAATATGTCCATCCTTGTTCTAACAGTTATATTATATTTTATAGCAGTCTTAAAGACTCCAAAGTTAGAAGGGTGCTCCTTTCTACCACATGCCACCCCACTGCTCTCCAAGAAAAATTATGTGGCACATAAAGAGTACATGAGGTACAAATGTTTTATTGGATGGCTAATCATGTACTAAAGGTTCGGTCATTCATGAGTAGTTTGGTTATCAAAACTGAAAGGTCACCAGATATTTGCTGGTTTCACATATAACCTGCACCAACTGCACATAAATACATACACTTTTTACATGTATGTACAAAATTTATGGGCTACATCCTTATGACAATTCTGCATTTTCAGGGTAGTCTGAATAAAACTTTCTGATATAGCTTATTTGAGTGATGTGAGACGATCCTGAGTTGAAATAAAGAAAACTTCACTAGATTTGTATTAATCTTTTGGTCCTGCTGTTTGTACACTATAAATTTAAGGCTGAATGCTGGAGCTATTCTAGGTTGCTAAACCAGCCAGCCACATCTGGAGAAGTGGCTCCCAACTGTTTTGTCACTTCAGAAAAAGAGGCTTTTTCCTATTCCACACCTATAACTTCTACCCTTCACTTTTTTGGCCAAGGAAGGTTGGTACTGCCTTCTTGTCCCATGTTTGTGTTTTAAAAGCAGCTATTGCAATGGCTTCAGGAGAAAAGTGTCATTACCCCTAATGCAGCCCACACGGAGTGCACAGTACCAGTCAAATCCTCTGTATGACCAGTGAGGCCTTCTCATTGCTGCTAATTGAACAAAAATGCACAAAGAAGATTTAACCCATGCTAGATCAGTCCTCAAGGAAAGATGACATTTAGAAGTTTCTTAACAACTACTTTGCCTCTCTTAGATGTTATTTTTCATCAGAGCTGGGAATTTAGTTGAAGATCTTTTAAAAAATTCCTCACTGCTCTTTTTCTGAACTTAAATATATTTAACAAACAGTTTAACAACTTTATGCACTGATCTATTTAGGGGATCTACTTAGTTTTTTACTTGAACAAACATTATGGCATGCCTGCTCCAAGACATTAAGAAGACGTCTTGCAGGCTTTGGAAATTTTCCAAGAATTCTGTTCCTCTCATTCTCTGCTGGTTTACAGATACAGTAATGGTGCTACTTGGATGTCCAGGAGTGATCCATAACATTTAGTTGTTTTGAAAAAACACATATTACCTTTGCAACATATTATTTAAGAATTTCGTTTTGTGACTTAAGTTGGCTTTGTAGTTTTTCACCGTTTTTGTTCACAAACTGAATTTGAAGTTATTCACTTATTTATTACAATATATTTCTCAAGTTTCAAAACTTGTTCTATTTTCTTCAGACTTGACAACCTCAAGCACTACCATCTTTTCATCAATTGCTGAGTTCTTCTGCCATCCATACATTGCCAAGCATAAGAAAGGAAGATAAACATGGAAGGTGGCAATGAAAAGTAAACAGATGGGCTCATCTGCATTTATACCTCTGAAAAGACTGAGGGCCTCACAGAAATTTATAATCCTTCTGGAGACCAGACATTTGGTGATCACATAAAATAATCCCTGAAAATGTTTTAAATGAGTAGTTGAAAATAATAATTTTACGTGGAATACAGGAAACTTCTCAAATCAACAGTGATCCAAGAAGGAAAACAATTGTGTACCCAAAGTTTTTTGAAAGCATACATAACTTGGGTAAACAAACATATAATTGAAGAAAAGGCATTGCCCGCTGTTCCCCTCCCCCGCTAAAGATTTCAGACAAGCAAAAAAGTAATTTTTAAATAAATACGATGGGCTGACTTCAGTTGACAAGAATGAGCCAAGGGTGACTGATCTGGTCTGTCATTAGGATGTGTCACGTATTTTGGTTTCCCTCTGTAAGATGGAATGTAACTTTTCTTGGTCTAGTAATAGTTACTCTATCATCTGTGAGGTTCTTCCCTTTTAGACTAAATAAAATCAAGTAAGTATTCTGCTATCCTCCTCCTCTGCTTCCCTTACTAACAGTCTTTTTGTGAACTTGTTTTTCTTCCTGTATGTGTTAAAGGAACATTTATACATGAGTGTGTGAGGTACGTGTGTGTGTACTAGACAGACATAGTGAGTGCATTTTGTAGGAGGTGTCCCTGCCCAGGGCAGGAGGGCTGGAGCTAGATGATCTTAAGGTCCTTTTCAACCCTAAGTATTCTGTGATTCTATGTAAGAACTTGTATATTATTTGCTCAACTATGTGGTGAAAAATAAACTAGTTACTGAAAAAAAAAATCAGTTAAAACCTCAATCTTATCTCTCCACTTTCAGCAAAATTTAAGGCATCAATTTTCTACCACCTACTCAGCTGTGATTGCTTTCTTTCTAAAACGTCCTCTTTGATGACTTCAGCTTGGAAGGTGTTCACTGTGCAATAAAGGCAGAAAAGAACTAAAATCTGTAATTTGCATAAACTGGATTTCAAATAGCAAGTTCTTGCTTTATGAAATTTCAGATAGCAAGGGCTGATATCCACAATTCATTCGTGGCTAACCAACTGGTTCACAGAAGTCTGAATTGGTTTGCTAAGAATCCAAAAAGAAAATTAAAGGCCATGTCTTTGTGAACAACCGGCTGAAGCCGTTGAACTGACAAAATTCCAGGAAATATTATCTCCTGGCCTGTAAACTGAGCAGGATGTAGGAGATGCTAAAAATGGAATTGCTCCAAGAACAGTGGCCAGAAACCATCCAAGTGGATGCATTAAGCCAGAAAGATTTCTCAAGCAAAAGAAAAAAATATTTTGAGAAACATTTTTCTTCTAGGAAATATTAATAGAAACTACTGTCACACAAGCTGTCAGTAAGTGGTAACAGAAAGACCACTCATTTACCCAGTGATAACACTTGTAGCAACACATTTCCATGCTTTTCTCAGTGTTAACTAAAGTTTTGACCTCAAAGTAACTGAAAAACCTTGAGAGGCTTTGAAAGGAAAAGATAAAGAAAAAAACAGAACCCAAAAGTCAGCACCAGCAAGGACAAAGAGAAAGATAAGAGTTACTCTGGTGTGAAACAATGAGTTTTATCTACTTTCTTTGAAATGGTTGTTTCATTCAGCCATGAAAAGATACAAATGTACTTAGTCTGGAAGAAATACCATTTAAAATAGAGAAAACATTACAGATTTTCACAAGTCAATTTCTAAATTTTTTTCTGAGACAGGCAGAATTAATAAATGAACATTGTTCTTTCCCATTAAGTTAAGGGTAGAGATGACTGGACTTTTTTATAAACAACTTAAATTTCCATATAACAATAAATAATAATATTCCTCTTTAATAACATGCAGTGTCTTTTGAAAGTCTGCATTCAAGAGGCTTCTAGGAAAATAATTTTACTGAAACTTATAAATCAGAGCCAGCCGGGACAGTAAAAACGGAACTGAAGAAAACACCCCTCAATATTTTAGTTCAGTAAATATAATTCTAGCTTAACTGCTTCAAGCTTCATGTTCCAGCTACAAGCCAAGTTCCATTTCCAGCTGTTCTCAGATGATCAGTAATATTTCCTTTCAACTGAACAAGCATAATATCAAATACCATACAATTGTCTTTTCCTAAATACAAGATAAAACAACATGAATCCATTTCAACACGATGAAAACAAACCCCTACATTTTTGTCTCAAGCCAACAAAATTATCTCATTTATTTTGGCTGCCATTTTAGAAATGGGTATAAGTGAAAAGAGGAAAGTCTTTTGCCAGCAAATTGATTTGTGGTGATAGGTTTCAAATTTCCTCTGCAATTGTATTTCTCTTCTGGCTTTATTTTCTGTTATTTTGGATAGACCAATGAAATTCATCTGATTTAAGTCTAAATACCTATTTTCCAAAATACGTGATTATCCACTGAAGGGGCGGGGAACAAGGAGGGTGGCACAGCAGAGGAAACTTAAAAGGCATTCAATTATCATAACCTATTTTCATGTTAATTTGGTTAATTTTTGGGAGAGGAAAAGAGATAGAGATATGAAAAAGTATATAAAAGAGGAGGGAGAAAGTCTGGAAGCTGAAGTTCCAGCTAGAAAAAGATACAGTTTTTTAACCAGAAGGGTAAACAATTTTTAGAATATTCTATCAAAAGGAATAAATTTTTCACAACTTGAAATTTTAAATTCTTAATTTCTAGCTAGATGTTGTAACACTAATACCAGAAGTGTTTAGCCTGTAATATATTGAAAGACAGACCCAGTGATTACAGTAGACTAAGTAGACTAAGGGCTTAAAAAAGATTAATTTGTTAGAAGAATTTACTTTGGGATCAGTGTAAAAAGTAGAAAATATACTTACTTCATTTTGGAGCATCTGTAGGTGTTAAAAATTTTCCTCTAAGCCAGATTTTAAGTAAATTGTTTGGTAGTTAAAGCAATATTTGAAACCATTATTTTTTCTCTGTTGTATCAAGTAACGAGGTTCCTAGTCTCTTTTTATTTCCAATCTTTCTTCCATCCTCTCATTTTGTGCAGATCTCCTTTCTTGCCCTCTTTACTTGTGCTTCCCAGGAGCAAAACTGCCAAGTAGTTCACTAAATCCTTGCAAAATACTCTGTGATATAAACATTTTTATTTCTATAATGCTGAATCATGGAGGGAGCCTTCCATGCTGTGTTTATTTGCAGCAAGGAAAATGCTATAAAGTTGCACAGCTATCCTAGTTCTACGGTCATTCAGAGCACACTGGAATTAAAATTACACTCCGCCACACAACCCTTCTGTAACTGAGGTATGGAGGGAGAGGAAATTGAAAAGATGGAAATGCATGGGGTATTTAGGGCTGAGATTATCACCTCAATTACACAGAAGAGTAAATCAAAACTAATACAGGTAGATAAGGTCAAAACACAGTTTGATATTTCTGTGTAGCTTAAAGGACAAAGGATTTATTTGAAAATATCTCCTTACAATTCTTTATAAACTCCCAAAGAACTAGACAGTACAGATTTACGTCCTGAAAGTGTGGGGACATATATCTGTGTGCTTCAGGGTCTAATGGCTTCCCTGCCACCAGCAGTGCCCCTACGCAGCCTCCATGGCAAAGTTTTGTCAGTATTTCTAACCTCCACAATAATTTTCTCTTTTAAACTTTAAAATCACTATTGGCATATATATATAAACCCCTTGCTTATTAAATTTATACAGCTTATTTTGAATGCATTTTTACATGCACTTTTTCCCATGCAATAAGTAAAAATTTGAAGTGAGTCAAGGAATATTGGAAAATATTCTGCTTCCACTCCTTTTTTTATGTTTTCTGGGGATAAAAGGAAGCCTATTCTGGTCTTCCTATTGTGTTACCTGAGGGATCACAATGTTCTCTCATAGGTACTATTGATGCCCTTCCATATTATGCAATGAACTAGAGGACCAGTAAGATAGGAGGAACAGAAGAGCTCCTTCTCTTCCAGATCAGACTGCACTTTCCAACAGTCTGCTCTCTTTTTATTGAAGTAAATACAGTCTTACGTCTCTCCTCTTTTCAGAAATGTGTCCTTTCACTCAGAAAAGAGAAGGTTATCTGTCATACAACAGACCAATCTGTCTAACTTACAAGGTCAGAAGGGTTTTCTCCTCTTTTCCAGCAAAAAGTGGAGTGATTGTGCTTACTTGATTAAACCAGCTGATAAGTATGTTTACTATATTTTTTTCTCTCTTTCTCTCTTTGGCTCCAAGAGATAAGAATGGACAACTTTAAGCCTGGCATTGATCCAGGCTTTGAAAGTACTTACTGAGGATGGATAATATTCAAATGAGCAGTCCTTCTGAATCAAGTAATAGTGTTGCCTGCCTGATGACCATGATTTAATCCTGCATTTTAAATGAATTTTCATATCACATAGAAATATATTTATATGTCCCAAACACTGTGGGATTTTCATCACTGACTTCTGCTAAAGAAGAATTTATACCACATGAAGTCCTCAAATTAGATCACAGTTAACTATCTTTCCTTTAATTGCAAGCTTCCATAAAGAAAACACAAATAGTCACAATAAATGACAAGAAAATGAACCAAGTTTCAAATCCACATTAAATATATTTGTATTTTCAGACAAAAAATGTATATACTAAATACAAATGCACCTAAATCCTCCTTCTAAACTCTCATTTCCAAGGGAAAAAAAATACAGCTTACTTAGCCCTTTCATCTAGGTAATGCATTTTGTCATCTTTGTTTCCTTTCTTTAAAGCTTTTAAATTCCAGTACATCCCTTCTGAGATGGGAGAGACATTAGAAAATCACACGGCATTCACAGTGTGGATGAACAATGTATTTATACAGAGGCATAAGAACCTACATATTTATTTCTTTTCTATTCTTTCTTCTCTATTCCTTTATTCTTTCCTTAATAATCCCTAAAAGGTGATTTGTTCTGGACACTCAGAAAACACGGAGCTGAAAATTTTCACCATCACTATTATAATCCCAAGGTTTTGCTATTGACAATAAATAATATCATAATTCTATATGGGGAGCTTGAACCATTTTCCTCTTCTGCATCACTTTAAATTTATTTACACTGATTTTCACTTACCATTTTACTTCACACTCAATCATACAAGATACTTCATCCTGGAGGAGAGAAAGTTGCATGTAGACCTCATAGTAGCCTTCTATATCTGAGGGGGCCCTACAAGGATGCTGGTGAGGGACTCCATCAGCAACTGTTGCAACAGGAAAAGGGGTAATGGGTTTAAGCTTAATCAGGAGAAGTTCAGGTTAGATACAAGGAAGTTCTTTACTGTGAGAATGGTGAGGCACTGGAACACGTTGCCCAAAGAAGTGGTAAATGCTCCATCCCTTTCAGTGTTCAAGGCCAGGTTGGGCAGAACACTGGGTGACATGGTCTACAGTGAGGCCTCTCTGCTCATGGCAGGGGGTTTGGAACTAGTTGATCTTAGGGTCCTCTCCAACCCTAATTATTCTATGATTCCATGTAATTCTTCTTCTTCTTTTTACTTTAAATAGCTAACAACATTAAATGCTATCACATCACTGCTCATTCCATTCACACGTTCACTGATGAATATGTTGAAATACAGAAATGTTTTTTTGCCAGTATATATATCAGAACCTAGAATGAGTAATGAGCTCATAGTCTCTTATACATTACATGCAATTAAATAAAAAAAAATACTCTTAGAATCATAGAATCATAGAATAGTTAGGGTTGGAAAGGAAGTTGAGATCTAGTTCAAATCCCCCTGCCAAGGGCAGGGACACCTCACATTAAACCATGTCACCCAAGGCTCTGTCCAACCTGGCCTTGAACACCACCAGGGATGGAGTATTCACAACTTCCCTGGGCAACCCATTCCAGTGTCTCACCACCCTTATAGTTCTTATTCTTGCAAGAGTGCATCAGAAACATGTTTTTTGAAAGGTGTTGAAAATAGCTCTGGCATGATTTCAGAATGACACCATGTTCTTAGTTTCTTCATGGTATGTAATTCAGCAAAAGGCAATGCAAATTCACTAAGTAACCTGGAGTAGCTGGATTTTGTTATTGGATTTTGCTATTGGGTCAAAAAATTCTGGTCGATGCAAAACTCAATTTCAGTGCTGTAAATGTATCCTGCCACTGAAATGTATTGGATATTCATTTGACACATTTGATTAAAAAAAAAGTTGCCATTATAACATACACAATATGTGACTGTGTGACTGCACATGTATTTCTAATATTCTTTAGGAATCAAAATATAAGCACATATTTACCTGAATAATAAAAACTATGTACACTAGTGACATCTTTGTCTCTGAAACACTTTTTTATGTTTCCAATACACCTACATGTATAACTATTCGACTTAGATCAGAGTAAAAAAATTCTATCAACGTTTCTTTAAATTATAAATGAAAGTTCAGCAGTGATGAAACATTTTACAAATCTAAATCCAGTGCACACAAAAATTCTGAAAATACCAACTTGAGGAACTTAATCAGTTTTCAAATGAAATCTTACCCACATGAAAACATTTTGTTAAAACTTTTTTCTATTTAATTTCCTAATTTTCTTAAAAATGTCAATACAACAAGGAACATTTTTAAATACAGATCCTTCTTTTCTTGTCTTTTCAACTTTCAAAAGAGCAGTGCTTAGCTCTTCTTCATACCATTCATTCTAATATCTGTGCTTCTGTGAACAAAATAAACAATTATTTCCTCTCAATATTGAAAAAATTCAAGAAAGTGCAAAACCAAAGCCAAATGCTAAGCAATATGAAAACACTCTGAAGAACGGAAAATTCTAGACGAGGCTTCAAGCCTTTGAAAAGAAAATGGCAGAGCTATGTCACTCACCTATGGAGTTTAATACAGGTGCTAAGCCAACCTTATTCATGAGAAACCATACTTCACATGAAGCAACTTCCTTTAATGTTTTATTACATACACAAAAATAAAATTAATCTAAAAATCTGTCATTAAGGTGATTTGATTTTACAAAGATTGCTATGTCCTGTATTTTGATGTCACATCTTAGCCTTAAACTCTATCGAGAGTTTCACTTTGTAGTGAACTGGAATTAGCTGAGGGACACTTCAGACAGAATTCAGTTAGGCACCTGTCTCCATATGTTTTATTTTGGAAAGTAAAATGAACTAAAATGCAGCAAAAAGAATGTTTGAATTGTAAAAATCTGAGCCTTAATACGGTCCTTACACACCTAAAAAAAAGAGGAAATGTCATTTTAAGGGGTAGCTGAGAATTTTTTCCATTAATACTCTATTGATTACATGCAAAAATATCCAGTCTTCTGTAAAGCTTGAACATAGGACTAAAAATGCTAGATTATTCAAATTTAAAAAGAGTTCATACTTTCAGCTTGCTCTAAATGATAGTTCTTTTGATGAACAAAACTCAACTGCTGAGACTTTATTGACAAAATAATTCTTAATCACCTGAGAAAATTGTTGCTTCATTTGCCAATATGTAATTCAATCACAAACAGTGAAACTGTTTATGCAAAGCAGAACCTGATGACAGCTATGCTTGTTATACCTAGACATGAAGTCTTTTATTCAGTGTATTTGTTGAATGTTAATGTTTTCATAGTTTACCAACTATGGAAAAAAAAAAACATAAAAGTGAGGTCCCCTAATAAGCAGAATTAACTCTTTGGAGTATTTTTTAAAGTTACCTTTCATGGTTCTTAGAAGCCATCTGAGAACTGGGAATTACCAGCCTGAAAACCATTTGAGTCCTTTTTCAGTATGCATGTGGTTGCAGTTAGTTCTGTTTTAAAGTCTGAGGAAAAGCCAGGACAGCAACTGCTCAAATGACCATCCATCTCCACACAACCTCCTAGAACTCAGGCATGGCTGAAGCTCAGAATTCTCAAGAATGAGAACAGAAAGATGCAGCCCCACTGGATGAAGAGAGTACTTTATGTGATGATAGATGAAACCCCCTAAAAACTGAGTAAGGTTATGAATATAAATAAATAAAATAGGGTGTACATCGAAATCCTCTGCTAGAAGGTAGAAATGAACAAAAATGGAGTTGATGAGATTTCAGAGAGACAAGATGGGAATATGTCATGGGTTGAGCAGTAGCAGTCATTTTTCTCCTTCTTGTGGCTGGTGCAGTGCTGTGTTTTGACTTCTGGGCTGGGAGCAGCTGTTTGGTGGTGGGCATGTTTTGGGGGTGTTTTTGTTCAAGGCCTTTTCTGAGCACGTGCTCTGCTGGGGAGGAGGGGAGGCCGGGAGGAAGGAGAGACGGGACACCTGACCCAGGCTAGCCAATGAGGTATTCCATACCATAGCACGTGATGCCCAGGATGCAACTGGGAGAGAGAGCTGGAGGGGGGGAGCTCTGGAGGAAAATGGAGGAGGGAGCACGCGGTGCTCAGCCGGGCAGGGTGGAGTGAGTTATGGGTCGGTGGCTGGTGGGGTGTTGTATTCTCTTCGCTTGTTATTGGCTTTATCATTATTATTTGTAGTAGTAATGGCAGTGGTGATTTGGGTTGTGCCTTAGAAATTAAACCGTTCTTATCTCAGTCCGTGGGGGCTACATTCTTTGGATTCTCCTTCCTAACTCTCCGGGAGTTGGGGGACTTGGTTTAAACGACGACATTTTTTGGCACCCACCTCCCTGGCAGCCTCAGCCGCCGGCGGCTCCCAGGGCCGCTGCTTCCCGGCTTTATGCAGCCTCACACAGACGGAGGCGAGGACAAGAGCAAGGACAGCGAAGAGCAGCGGCACGGCCTGGTACAAGTCCAAGTCCACGGCCATGTCCATCCCCCCCTACTGCTGGAGCCCCACTATATTACAAGCCTCTGACATAAAGTACAGTGAAACAAAAACTTTAGCCCAAGCCCCATGATCGACAAACACGAACGCAGCTAATCCGTACTTAAAGTACCTGTCAAAATCCTGAAACTGTGAGATCCCGAGAAAAAACTCTAAGAGCCAATAAATCAGCATTGTGACAAGAGACCATAAATCCGCCCAGATCTGTTCTTATCTCAAACCCTCGGGCCCCACGTTGGGCGCCAAAAACTGTCGTGGTTTAAAGTCCACACCCTCCTTTGTTTCCCTCCCACCCCACCTTCCCACTCCCGGAGGGATGGGGAGGAGAGCTGGAGGAATACAACTCCCACGGATTGAGGTAAAATCAGTCCACCAATCAAGGTACAACACAAACCACCACCGCCACCACCAACAAATCAATGTTAGAGGAAATAAAGAGGGAGAGAGAATACGATACCACCCGCCGACATGAGCCCAGCCCAGAGAAGAGCGCTAACCCCTCCCCTCCTGGCCAGCTTCCAGTCCCCTCCCCGAGCAGGACGTGCTGTGGTATGGAATACCTCCCCGACTAGCCCACACCAGGCGCCCTATCTCTCTCTCCTCCCTGGCAGAGCACGAGCTACTGCTGAACCCATGACAGAATAGTATAGCAGCTTTACAAGTTAAAAGATAACTCAAGGAAAGCAAAAGAGTCAGTAGCCTGACATAACAGTATTTCAATATAGACTATTTTCAGAGCTAAATCAGCCTTTAAAGACAAAAAAGTAACTAAAAGCCTTCCTTATACTAATCTTCCAGAGAAAACAATCCCTGCTTATTCTTTGAGGATAGAATGCAGGACTTTGAATTACTCCTTACTGAAATTCAAGATGTGTTTATAATTATTTGGCCGGTTAGGTATGGAAGTCTCAGCATACAATACTTTTAGAGGAACTCAAAGGCTCTTTACTAAGCAGTTCAGTAGACACTCTTCTATTTGCACCAAATCCAGATGTATGATTGTCCCTCTCACCAGGAAGTCTACTGTGAAAAAAAAAATTACTGAAGCAGCCCTGACATTCCCAAGAAATCTGCTCTACCTGGTGTTCAGTCACATCTACTTCCCTTTGAAAAAAGCTTCAATGCTACTCCATAAAAATCCGACTAGTCAAGAATGAGCTGAATGCAAATGTTTTCTCAGCATCACCACCAGGACTTATAATTTCAAGGAAAAACAGTGATAGTCTAGTGGACATACATATGTATATACACACAAGTGGTCAAATCAGCTGTCCATTAATTGCCGAGATTTGAATTAATGAAGTATTTATTACCTATGAAAATCACTCTGAAGGGGTGATCTTCAAATGAATATTTACAACTTCCACACCAGATATCCAAAACTGGATGCATAAAAAGGAACCTCTAGAAATAACATGACCACATATCTCTTTCTGCTATTCTCAGTTTTAATGCTTTTCTTTCTTCCAAGACAATATATGCCTATTCCAAAACTGCTGCAAGAAAGGTATATGTAACTTGAAACATGACTGAGCATTAACAATATATTTTTTCTTTCTTCTGATCTTGTATGCTCTATCCATAATTGACAGGGCATGCCTCTCTAATTGTGAACTGTAACAAAAACATATACCTTACATTTCTTGTTCTTTTTGAGCAATTCCTTAGAACAATTTGTTGCGGGGATAAAAAAAAAAAATTAAAAAATGGAAAAAAGAGAGAAAATCAGTGTTTTAAGTCCAATCAAAATATGCAGTTTTGTGAAGACAGCACACAACTGTTTACCTGACAATCAGCGATATATAGCATGGAAACTAAATTGATTTCAATTGAGACACAAGCAGAATTGGAAGATTCCAACATCTAAAATAAACTTAACCAAGTCCCTTTCCCAGCCTGTTTTTTTTCAGACTTGTGTACCACAGTTTCATGGTTTAAACCCAGCCAATAACTCAGTACCACGCAGACACTAGCTCACTCCCCCTCTGCTCCCTCCCTGGGTGAGATGGGGAGGAGAATAAGAAGAATGTAAAACCCATGGGTTGAGATATGAAAATTTAAGCAGCTTTCCAGTATCTGAAGGGGGCCTTCAGGGATGCTGGTGAGGGACTATTCATTAGGGACTGTAGTGATAGGACAAGGGGTAACAGGTTGAAACTTAAACAGCAGAGGTTTAGACTGGATATAAGGAAGAAATCCTTTACTGTGAGGGTGGTGAGGTACTGGAATGGGTTGCCCAGGGAGGCTGTGAATGCTTGGACAAAGCCTTGGGTTTAGTGTGAGGTGTCCCTGCCCATGGCAGGGGGGTTGGAACTAGATGATCTTAAGGTCCTTTCCAACCCTAACTATTCTATGATTTGAAGAAATAAAGTAAAATATAATACTAATACTAATCATGGTAAGTGAAATAAGAAGGTGAGTGAATATAAAACTAAAAGGGGAAAGGGGAAAAAAGAATAATTACACCCCCCACGCCCTCCTCCCCCCCCCCCAAAAAAACAAACAACAAAAAAAACCCCAAAAAACAAGCAATAATTGCCAGTGATGCACAATACAGCTGCTTACCACCTTTCAACCAATACCCAGCCCAATCTGAGCAGCAATCAGTCCCTTGTGGATAACTCTCCCTCCACTTTATATACTGAGCATGATGTGCTGTGGTATGGAATATCTTTGGGTCAGGTGTCCTGTTTCTGCTCCCTGGCAGCTTCTTGTGCCCCTTGACACTGGAACAGCATGAGAGACTGAAGTCCTTGAGCAACAAGTTATTTACCAACAACTAAAACATTGTTGTGTTATCAGCATTATTCTCATACTAAAGACAAAACACAGCACTGCACCAGCTACTAGGAAGAAAATTAACTCCATCCCAGCTGAAACCAGGACACATAGTTAATTGCTTTTGGCTCTGACTTCCTACAGCTGGGGTTTTTAAAAAATATTTCTCTTTCTGATATATAGTAAGAATCAATCTCAAAATTCAACTGTTTCCCCAAAGAAGGCACTGATAGGGCCTCTCTCTTCTAACTGATCAGTTATTTTAATGTTGTTGACCTTAATTCAAGATACTAAGTCATCCTCCTATTGTGGGGCCACATATTCAGCAGTGGCTAGCAGAACGCGGAATTGAGGACATGGTGACCTTGGAAGAATGTTACTAACAAGATCAGCAGAGAGAAAAATGTTCAGTAAACAGGACAAAAAGAATTTGGGGATTCACGGAGTGCTGGGAACTGTGAATTGTTGGCAAGCGTACGAGGTCAAGTTCTCACACCTGTGCTTAACCAATCGTGAGCTCAGCTTTTGCAATATGTATGAGCTAATTAAGTATATTATAAAAACATGTGTATGCTTATCAATAAACGGAACTCTGCCGACCTTACATGGGGATGCAGTTTTCCCTCCGCCGTCCTTTCCCTTCAACAAATGGTGCACCCCGACGTGATCCGCAGGACGGTTTCGAATTACAAGGAAGGAAAGCGGAATTCTTTGTGGTCCCTGGGTCCCTGAAGCTGGAATCAGGCTAGGGGTCGGTCAAAGCACTTTCGAGTGCCGGACCCCACGAGCGCACTCCGCCGTGGCCGGAAGACTTGATTGCTCTAATCAAGGTTTTAAAGACTCTTTTGTTCCCTGGGTCCCTGAAGCTGGAATCAGGCTAGGGGTCGGTCAAAGCACTTTCGGGTGCCGGACCCCACGAGCTCCTTACGCCGTGGCCGGAAGACTTGATCAGCCGTTGATCGCAGAGGAGTAACCTCCGACAACACTAATCAAGGTTTGCGGTTTTATGTGTTCCCTGGGTCCCTGAAGCTGGAATCAGGCTAGGGGTCGGTCAAAGCACTTGTTGATCGGGTGCCGGACCCCACGAGCGATTTACGCCGTGGCCGGATGATTGTTCCCTGGGTCCCTGAAGCTGGAATCAGGCTAGGGGTCGGTCAAAGCACTTGTTGATCGGGTGCCGGACCCCACGAGCGATTTACGCCGTGGCCGGAAGACTTGATAGCCGCGTCAAGGTTTTAAAGACTCTTTTGTGTAGATTTAGATTTATTTTAGTACCGAGGTAGATGGAGCGACAGGCAGCATTAACGCTGCTAACTCAGTTTTTAAAACAACGAGGAGTTACAGAGATTAACTCTGATTTATGGATGTTTTCAGTCCTTCTTAAGATGAAGGCAGCAACCCTTAAAGAGACAGACTTAAAGTTAATGTTGAAATGGTCGAAGACACGTTACGCAGAGATTTATGAGTCTACCGGATTTGAGATGTCCTTGTGGAATGGGGCAGGAGTTAAGCTGTGGAATGCAGCCACGAAAGGCAATGAAGCTGTGAAAAGTTTGTTAGTCATTTGGAGAACTGTTTTAGAGACGTTAAAGTCAAAAGATGAGATCATGGAGACCAGTGTGCCCCCCCCCCCCCGAACCTCCGCCGGTTGCCGCTGCAGCAGCGAAGACTGAGGACGGGGATGAAGACGATCCTTTCAACCTGAGCCCTATTGACCCCGAGAAGGAGCCTGTGCACGTTCATCAGTTTGTTGTTGCTGTTCCTGAGATTCTAACGCCTGATAATTCCGATACTGACCTGGATGGTGCTCTTGACCTGGAGCCTATTCATCTGGAAAAGAAGCCTGATTTATATCCCCCATATCCTCATGATAAATGGGTAGCTGTAAAGGGAGAAGTGAGATGGGTGGGGGATGTGGATGTATTACACAGTTTCCTGTGGTGTGTGTGTTGATACAGTCTCTCTGTGATACTCATGTACTAGAAGTTGGTAAATATAAGTATGTCCATGTTTCTATTGACCCTTGCAGACTTTTATAGATATTGCTGGCAACTTCTTCCAACATAGGCTGGCCACCTGTGTCGGAACGAGTGTGCATTTTAGTCAGTATAAAAGCCCAAGCCTCATGCGATGTGAGGGAGGCAGAGCCTCTGCGGGGACGCCTGCTAAGGTTGAGCCTGCCACCTCGCACTGCAATGATGCTTTTTGGAGCTAATTTCCTGATACTTTTCACAAGGTCCTTGTGCTATGCTCTCTATGTGGGACTGCTTAAAGAAGGGTTACGTTTGTTATTTGTTATCATTATTATGATTGTTGGCTTTAAAATTGTTATGACATGTATTACCAAGCAAATCACGAAAATAGCAGGGGTTGCTGTACCACAAGAAAACGGGGGAAATGTGGGGCCACATATTCAGCAGTGGCTAGCAGAACGCGGAATTGAGGACATGGTGACCTTGGAAGAATGTTACTAACAAGATCAGCAGAGAGAAAAATGTTCAGTAAACAGGACAAAAAGAATTTGGGGATTCACGGAGTGCTGGGAACTGTGAATTGTTGGCAAGTGTACGAGGTCAAGTTCTCACACCTGTGCTTAACCAATCGTGAGCTCAGCTTTTGCAATATGTATGAGCTAATTAAGTATATTATAAAAACATGTGTATGCTTATCAATAAACGGAACTCTGCCGACCTTACATGGGGATGCAGTTTTCCCTCCGCCGTCCTTCCCTTCAACACTCCTATCTGTTAAATACACATGTAATTAAGCAACAGGTTAAGAATTGTGGACACACAGACATGCATGCAAAAGCCTCCACAGGAAAGTCAACTGAGCAATAATGAGTACTTTCATGCTTCTTGGTTTTGCTTCTTACACGCTAAAGCAAGGATCAATCCTTTCAAAGAAACATCAGCATTTAAAGGTATGTTACACTGCAAGGTTATCATTAACAGGTTTTTGTTTGTTTCATAGAATCATACGAATCAGAATCATAGAATAGTTTGGGTTGGAAGGGACCTTAAGATCATTCAGTTACAACCCTACTGCCATTGGCTGGGACACCTTCCACTAGACCAGGTTGCTCAAAACCCCATCCAACCTGGCCTTGAATACTTCCAGAAATGGGGCATCCACAGCTTCTCTGGGCAACCTGTGCCAGTGTCAAACCACCCTCATAGTGAAGAATTTTTAACTAATATCTAATCTTTCAGCTTTAAGCCATTACCCCTTGTTTTTCTAGTGTTGACATAAAGGCTAAAGTAGGTGGAAAACCAGTATTTTCTCCCAAGTTTCTTTCTTATCTTCCATTGATGGCAGCAAGAGCAGCTACACTGATGTAGAATGTCACACTTGACATCATCATGGTTAATAACTGGCTACTCTGTTCATTTTCATGAAGGTCTGCTGGGTAATTTTACTGAGGTAAAGTTATTACTATGAGAGCCTCTCAGCAGGGAGGGCACTCCATGCCATCTTTAAAATTCACAGTGTGGCACATTGCAGCTGCTTTCTCAGAGATTGGGAGAATGATCAGCAATACAGCAGTCTCTGCAAAAATCAGGAAAGACATGATTTAGTTCTCTGGAGAAGCCCAAGCAAAAGGTATTAACTGCATGGATCTGAACCAGCACGCATCTTTTCTGCAGCCAAGTGAGTTCAGTAAAATGTCCAAATCTAACCTGAATCTGGCAGTTATTCAGAAAGGGAGTGGCCAAGACACCAAATATCATCTGTGATTTCTTCGATCTGAAAATAAATAAATGAAAAAGCCACTGACTACTTCACCAGGTATCTCTCAGGATAGAGGGAAAAGAAAAGCTATACAGGCACAAATAGCTGAAACGCTTATTCAGCTAAGTCCAAAGGAGGCTCAGTCATATTAGTTATCTCTTCCATCTTAATATAATAGCTACTGTTTTTTTGCTTAACTGGTGGTACAACTGGGCTGAGTTCACATCTGAAGTAGAAAAGCACCAGGTATCGGAGCTAATGTGTTAGCAATATTTCCTTTTGTCATGTCCTGTGGTCACAGGAACTGCAGTAGGTCAGATGATTGTGAAATAATTGCCATATACCAAAATTTTAATAAATAAATAAATGAGAGGATGAAACAGCTGCATGTGCTCCTATGCAAGAAAATAAATGGCCAACCAAAATAAAGGAAAATAAAAGTGACTATCCAAAACTTAGTCTAATCTTCAATTACAAATTGAAACCACTGCATCAACACTGGGCCTGTTGTGTGTCTTTTTGCAGTTTGTCAGTTTTGGTTTGTTGGTTTTTTTTTTCCTCCTGAAAAGTTTTACAACCATTTGGTAAATGAAATGTTGAAAAATATTGATTTACAGAACCACTAAGTATCAGTGGATGCTGGTTCTATAATTCTTCATAGATTGCTACTATTCCTAAGTTAGCATTTTACAGTGAAACTACAACTTATTTAGAGAATTTATTATTTTCATTCAAGCCTCATGATTCTAATGCACAATTGAAAGACCATCAATAACATCTTAGTGAGATAATTTCTAACAGCTTTCACAATAATAACATGGTGATAATAATGAGTGTATTCCCTTAGAATTTTCAATTACTAAGCCATAGGCTGGCTTCAGGAAAAAGCACTTCTATTCTACCCCACAGATTCTTCTGAATTCAGAATGCAACAATAAAGCTGCAGTTTTTGTACATTGTCGTATACAAAAGTTGGTCCTGAAATGTCAACAGCACCAATTTAGAGACTATCAACTGTTCGCATTCAAAATATCTATTTTTTTGTTTCCATCTTAGCAGTACACTGCATCACCAAGGACATTTACAGTGATGGTCTCCAATTGCTATTTATGATCACTGGCTTAACCACCACAAGAGGTCAAATTTCAGGGAGAGTTATCACTCTGTTCCAGTATGGGAAAAGAGAATTTGATCTTGCTGCTAGCTATGCTATACTGACATAATTATTAGGGTTATTATTTATTGGGATGATTTACAGAACATTTAAAACATATGAATTGGGTTTTTCTACATCTCCCAGCAGTGCTACTTCACTTTCCACAGGAGAGAATGTAAGTAGGAAACATAATGCACTGTTGTAACGCCTGCTGTCTTTGGCTTGTGAGATCTCATTTGGAGTATTGTGTGCAGTTCTGGTGTCCTCAATATAAAAAGGACATGGAACTATTAGAACAAGTCCAGAGGAGGGCCACAAGGATGATCAGGGGACTGGAGCACCTCACATATGAAGACAGGCTGAGAAAGCTGGGGCTGTTCAGCCTGGAGAAGAGAAGGCTGCGTGGAGTCCTCATAGCAGCCTTCCAGTATCTGAAGGGGGCCTACAGGGATGCTGGGGAGGGACTATTCATTAGGGACTGTAGTGATAGGACAAGGGGTAACAGGTTGAAACTTAAACAGCAGAGGTTTAGACTGTATATAAGGAAGAAATTCTTTACTGTTAGGGTGGTGAGGTACTGGAATGGGTTGCCCAGGGAAGTTGTGAATGCTCCATCCCTGGCGGTGTTCAAGACCAGGTTGGATGAAACCTTGGGTGATATAGTTTAGTGTGAGGTGTCCCTGCCCATGGCAGGGGGGTTGGAACTTGTTGATCTTAAGGTGCTTTCCAACCCTAACTATTCTATGATTCTATGATTCCAGCTGTGAATCATGAACACAAAGTGTGCTCTTGTAATTTTACCAGAGTGAAATAGAAAATTTATTCTGTCCACCTAATCCTAACCTGCCCTTTTTATCTCCAAAGATGCAGTTTATATACCTCAAATAACTTGCCTTTCCCCCATGATTTTGAGAAAACTACGAATCTGGTGAGGAAAAAGACAGAAGCAGCCCATGTCTCTGTCAGGGCTCAGCCTCCTGGCACAGATGTTTCCCTTTCCCTCTGTCCTATATCATTTAGTTCCTTCCTCCTTCAGAAGGCCTTTGTATTTTAGAGCATATCTGAAAGCTCATTGGGTATTCTGTTTACAATGCTGTTTTTGCAGAGCTCTAATTACTAATGTATTTAGAATTCAAGCCTTTTGACAAATTATTAATCACTGAGGTAAGAAGATCAGAAAAAAAAATCAAGCTTACTTGTGGCCATAGGCATGTTAATCTTTGTTATTCAGCAGTTAAATTTTTTGACAGGAATACTAACACAAATCACTTAATGGGAACGTTTCTGTACAAAAAACTTGCTTTCTTAGGGACATGTAGATTAGTAGGAGTCTTCCTGCTTCTCTTTTTTGTGCATCAGCTTCTCTTCAGCCCATTTTGTTAAAACAGCAAATCAATTTCAACTCACTTTTCCCACTGATCTGGCCTCCTCTAATATGCTTGTTAGAAATGTGGAAAAAAACCCCAGCAAACCCAAACAAAAAAAATCAGAATTCTTTACATCATATTTTTAAGTAGGAGAGTAATAAATCTAATAGACACCCCCCTGCCCCCCCAAAAAAAACCAAGCCAAAACCAAACAAACAGAAAACCCAAACAAAACTAAAAGCAACCAAACAAAAATCTTCAACAAAACAAAACCCAAACCAAAACCTCAAAGATCTCATAAACTAATGTAGTGTAACCCTGGTTTTCTTCTCTCTCTTGATCCTGAAAGAAACAGAACACAATCCATCTGTACATTTTCAGTCACTGTGTTGAACATCTCAAACCATGGGCAAATTTTGCTCACTGGCAAAGGAAATAAATGTAAGTAGAGAAAGTAATTCTTAAACCACAATTATTTTGTCTGATTTCATTCAATGGCAACAGAAAAAGGAAAAGAAAAAGAGAAGGGGAGAAAGGAAAGGGGAAATATGTTAAAATACAAAAGACCTTCCACCAGAAACTCGAAAGACCTACAGGCAATTGTTCAATTACAGTTTCCCAAACTGACTGCACCACTACACATCAGCAACATTTCCTCCAGCCTGTATTTCCATCAATTGCTTATGAACATGTCAGCGAACAGGATACTAAGCTTTATCCAGATTTCCAGTAGAGCACTTTGACTGCTTCTCCTTAGAGACTAAGCTTTTTGTCAAAGAAGAAAATCAAATCAGTTTGGAACTATTAGTTCTTGATAAATGTTTTGGCTGTTTCCTAAAGTCGTATCAGACTTGTAAGTATCTGGTCACTGTTAACGTTTTTGCAAAGACAGAAAGATGAGGGATTTGAATGCTTCCTCCCTGGCAGCTACCGTTTTACTCTAGCATTAATTGGTAGCCTGACTCATTTTGTAGTTCTTTTTTTTTCATCTAATGTATTTATCGAAACTCTTCCTTGTTTTTTTTTTTTTTTCCCCTAGTAAATCTTAATGCACTCAGCAATTCAGCCTGTCTGATTTTAATGATAAAGATTTTTTTATAGCCTGTGTGAGTCAACTGCTCTTTTTTCCATTTTTGTATGTTTCCTTTTGTATTAAAGATACCACGACACAGCCAAATTATTGTTCATTACCATCCTGCTTTTCTTTGTTTTTAGACAGGTGGCTCCTGTGCCAATATGACCTGGGCTAGGCATGCTCAGATGCATTTGCCTGAACACTTTTGTACTATTAGTGAATCTTGGTTTGTCAATTATTTCTAATAAAGTCCTCCTGCTAACTCAGTTGCAGTAGTTTGAGCTGAGCCCACTAGACATTCTGAGTAAAGCATTTAGATAGCTGTTGTTCAAATCCCGACTGTGACTATAATTTTACCTGTGAAGCAGTGTCATTTGTGATGGTTTTCAATTCTCACTAAAAGCGCAGGCAAATTACTATACTATCTGGAAATGAAATTTTAATTTAAGAACTTAGAGTCTTGTTAAACGCATATTATAGCCCAAGCTAATTGTTTCAGTTGAGGACACAACAAGTGCTTTGTGGGCAAACCCCAGACTAATTAACTGTCTCTGCCAGGTGCAGTTTTTCAAAAAGGTACACATACTATGCATTTTCTACTAATTTTAGTAGTTTGGATTGTTATTTTTTAATGCATGCAAATCACCTGATCCCTCAGATCCAGATGAGTAGCTGGCTATATAAAGCAATGGAATCTCTTAATTCCTGTTCTTACATCTTTATTATTAATATAAAACCTATCGGCATGGATGACTACTATCACCAGACACATATAAAAACGATAATTTTATGATAGTTACTTTCATAGTCAGAATTGTAGATGCCTAGGGGTAACTAAACAAACATAATTCAGGAACATACATTAGCTGTGATTTTATCACAGACATCTTTGTGAATGTGAACTGAAACACATATTTGATGTTTATAGACAGATAATAGCATCCTCTCAGACATGAAAAAGATACAAAGCAATTTTGTATATTGCAGATGCCCTGTTGCATAGCACTACTTGGATGAGACTCTGTAGAGATGGTTTCTGTTATGTCAGAGACTTGCTCTGTAACCTATTGTTACATTATTTCTTTCCACTCTCTGCTTTTGATTAAGGAAAAAGGATTACCTATGCCTGTGCATTTGTACTGCACAGGATCAAATCAGGCCTGTAGAGAAAACAAAGCAATAAAAAAGCATCTTCCCAACTGCACAAAATATCCATTTGTATAGTCATAAAACAGCAGCAGCAGCAGCTGATAAACCTATAGCAGTGACTGCATATTTGCAATACACAATAAATAGAAGAAATCTAGCTATGTTAATAGCAATACTTAACCGCTACAGTAAACACATGCCTTATCTCAAACACCACGCCAGAAAACTGCTTCCATCTGTGATACACTGAAAAGCAACAATTACAGTCGTTTAACTGATCTGATACAAATGTATCTCTGAAGCTAACATATACAGAGATATCATCACCTTATCTAGTGGGGAAGTATTGACATTTGCAGGAATTGCTTTCTGAAGATTAAGATGAAACAAAGTTGGGATTGATTTAAGTATTCAAAAGGCCTTTATTCACTGGTTTTACACTATAGAAACTACCATTTCTGAAAGTCAGATGAATTTAAATTGATTTGAAATAGAGTTGTTATTTAATTACCTTGGCACAATTGCTGTATATGAAACTTACTGATTACTGTGAGAGGCTTTCTGTGGCAAAAAGCTTTACAGCAAAGAGAGATGGAAGTCAACAGATGATGGTAGGACTGTTAACTGGCCGAGGCAGAATGAAGACTTACAAGACTAAATCACCAAGAAGTGTTTTGAAGTTCTTGTGCCTTTCCAGACTGGGTAAGAATCTGGAGCTTTATACAAAAAAACCAAACCAAACAAAAAATGAATAATTTCTAGGAAACTGAAATAATTTAGACTTCAAAGTGAAGCAGCAAACCTAAAACACACCAAGCAGCAGAAGAAATCATGCTCTTTTGCAGTAGCTTAATATTACAGTGATTTCAGAATCATAGAATCATAGAATAGTTAGGGTTGGAAAGGACAAAGATACTAAACAAGACTGGTCCCAACACCGATCCCTGAGGGACACCACTCGTTACTGATCTCCAGCCAGACATTGAACCGTTGACCACAATTCTTTGAGTGCCACCATCCAGCCAGTTCTTTATCCACGGAGTGCTCCACCTATCAAATTGAAACATGCAAAATTCTAGACTTTAATTGTCTCCTCAGGCCGAAGGGGTACAAAAATGCCTTCCTTAGTCTGTAACTGCAGAGGCACTAATGTAGCATGCCCTGATTCTGGCACTCTTATTGTTGACTCCTTTTCACAGGGGGGCATCAGTATCATTAGGATAACAAAAGAAACTAACAGATGCCAGCACATTCATGGAAGTTTTTTTTTGTAAGGATGCAAATGAAGGGAGGAGGGCAAGAAGGCAGCACTGAGTGTTTTTCTGACTTTTAAATTTTGAGGCTTTCAGTGATTTAAGTGACAGAAAATTTTAACCTGGATTTTTTTCCTAGATAATTCAAATCAGGCTTCAGTCACAAGATGTTCATCTCTGTCATAACTGAAGCAGCTTGGACAGACCAATAAACAATATACTAAGAGTTTGAAGAAACTCTTAGGCCAAAAAGAGTAATGGGAAACTGGTAATGCAGCAAGCTAGTGAGATGTGCAGAATTGCAATTCTGTACTTGCTGGCTAAATTTCAGCCCTTGGGGCATCTTCAGGTCATGCAGAAGTACTTACAAATGGTTGCAAATGTACTGACTGAGAGCAGAGCTCCAGAACATATGTGACACCACAGTTCCTAAAATCACACTTATCTCCACAGTGACTGAATGCCCTGATGAGAAAAAATAAACTGCTCACAAGTGCATAAAATAGATCAGACATTTATATCAAGTAAATCAAAAGTCTGATATCTTGCATATAAGTTTCCCAATGGTCAGACAGACCGGCTCAGACAAATTATATTTGAAATCAATAGGGGTTAAACTGAGCCAGGAATGCAGTATTTGGTTCTGAAGAATAAAATAAATTTCTGTATGTAGCTATGGTTGCTTTTGGTTGAAGCTTTGGTGCCCCCTTCAAGTTTGAGGAGATAAAAAACAATTGGAATTATTCAGCCATCACTGAAAACAATCCTTAATACATAAGGGCATAGTATAGTCCCAGTAGTCAGCCTCATGTTTATCCCAGAAACATATAATGAATCTAACTTGGGTTCCCGTCAGCTATACCACATTATAAATGAGGGGACAGGAAAGGTGCTGTTGCATGCTGCTTGAAGGAATACGACATCAGGCTGAACAGTATTTTAAAAAACAAATTTTTTTTTTTTTTCCTGGAAAGAGGTGGATGGATTGGGCGAAAAAATGTTTTTCTAGGTCAGTGTGGTTGGCTTACAGGATTCTGTGAGGTTTACAGCAAAAATTTCTACAGGTTTATTTCCTAAAATTTGAGACACATGTCTTGGGCAGTAGGGCACTGCTGGTGTTTATGTTTTAGGAAAATTGAGCTTATCCAAAAATCACACTTGCACCTGAGGAATAGCTAATAAGAAAACTACAGATACTTTTTTACCACCCTTCAAATTACCATGAGGAAGATAACATATTCCTGTCAAAATTTCTAAACAAAGACTAGTGGAAAAATTCAGGTTAGTATTTAGAAAGAACACAAACTAAACCTTAGATCTAAAACAACTTTGGCAAGAATATTTTCCCTTTGACCACACAGTATTGTTTCAAGGACAATTCAGCAGAAGTGGTAAGATTTGGTTGAATTACTACTGAAATTCTCCCTTCCCTCCCTCCCTCCATCCCATAGTTTGCAGTGAGCTAAATTATGAAGTTGCAAACTTCAGTTTAATTAAAACTATGTTCCACTTTGAGGAAATACTCATTACAGAACTTAACATGAATTCAAGTTCTCAGATTTTTAACAAAGCCACATGAACTTGACACTTTCTACAGGTGCTCTGCAAGGGTCAAATGCAACTTTTTTTATAGCCTCTTAAGTTCATCCATCACTGGTAAAATAATATGGCTTTTGCAGATCATTCCCTTGCAACCACTCATAAATAAATGGTACAGCTCAGTAAATCTGCATTCCTTATATGCCCTGTGCAGTTTTATGCCTAAATTAAAAAGTCAGAATCTATTTCATACTGTCAAATGGATCTTTAGCAACTGGGATTTGTTTTCATATTGTTGTACCTAGTAAGCATAGAGAATACATAAGCTTTTTCTCTAAATTAAATGAAAAGATTATTGTTTTTCACCCTAAGCAGACATTACAGAATATGCCCAAGAAGATAAATGTAAAAAGAAAAATACAGCAAAAGATTGAGTACTTGTCAAAACCAAATTGAAGGCAGTAGGCAGCAAATTGGATTTTCTTTTACAATAACATGCAGTTCACATTCTACTACTGTAATGAATATTATAATGTGTGCTTTCTAATATAATATCTGGTGATGCATTTCTAGAACTATTTCTCAAAGCTTAAGGATATTCTTGCTATATCATGGCTCAGTACATAGTAATGATGTTTGTTCTGTTCACTGCATAGCCTTAAGGATATTTTTTTCTGCAGAAAGGAAAATATTAATCTCTAGATTTCTTTTTCAGTTACAATGATTTAAAGCTGTGAAACTCAGCAGATTTGCAACAATGTCATCACACTGGCCAGCTCCCAAATACCTATGGTTGCTTTGAAAGCCAGCACGAGTATGATAAACAAGCACTAAATCCTCCCTGAAGCATAGAAACAACACTGAATCATATGACTACAAAGCCGGTCTGCAAATTATGAGTCCAAGTCATCTCATTTCATGAAAAATCTAAAAGGTACATAATGAGCACAGGCATGACTGTGAGCCAGTAGACCAATGTTGTCTGCTGCATGGCTCTGTGGTGCTGGGCTATGGAGAGCAACCTCAGGTAGGCATATATTCCCAGGAAAGTCAGTCTTTGACTCAGGAACTGAACTCTGCTTTTCTACATGGGATGATCATTTTTATATTTACAAAGAACTTTCCTTTTTGTTTGTTCTTGTAGATGGGAGAAAGGGGCTGGCATGTGCAACACATACAATGTAAAGAAATGTAAAGAAATGGGAGTGGAGAAATAAAGATCTTTTTATACTAGATATTAAACTTTATATATTTCAAAAATAAAAAGTATACGCAAAAAAAGTAATAACATGAAATGAGACAGCACCACATAGGTAAGAAGGGATGTTTGGTTCTCATAACAAAGCAATACCTTTCTGAACCATTTAGATCTTCAGGGAAAATTTCTTGTTGAATTTAGCTTAAAAATAAGGCAATCAGAAACCACTGATATGCTGGGTCTTTAAGTGATAAAAAAGTACATGGATGCCAGCCTTGGGGATTACTGTATGTGGCCCATATCAGATAACTGAAAACAAGTTGTATATTGTGCTGTATAAATGCTATTTAAAATAAAGAAGCAAAGAAGCTTTCTTAGTACTGTGCAGTCAGTAAGGGCTATGTTGCTGACTGCTGGTTCAAAGGCACCTATGAAATGTTTCTTTAACAGAAACAAGCTAATGCAGTGAGACAAAAGATGACTACTGTGTTCATGTAAAACTTGACAGCAAAAGTTATAAATACCCTGTACTTTTTAATTCCTATAAGGGAAGAACATATTTAATATGCAAGAACATATTAATTTCTGGTGGTTATAAAAGGTAAAAAGGTACTTTGAGTCTATCTAATCCATTTATTTTCCCAAACAACATCCCACATTTCTTCAACAGAATCAGGGTGAGAAAAGTATGATGATGGCTCAAAACCACTCCAGATTAGTCCAAAACTTGTAATATGTGCTAAATGCTTCTACAACTGTCAAAATAAGCTTTTTTTTTTTTTTTTTTTTGTCTTGGAGGAATTTCTGAAGAATTCCTGAATATTTTCTGTGATATCTAATGTTTGCTCACATTTTTGTTCCACATCTTTCTTGACAAAACAGTTTATTGATTCCTGTGGATTATTCAGGTCTCATGTTTAGATTGTCACAAGTCTGATATCTAGAACTTTCCAATTTCCATGAGTACCAGGTATTCGACTAGTACCTTTTTTATAATTACAAGCAATTAGTTACTGCAGACATTTTTCCTAGTACTAATCCTTCTTTGGAGCTAATCTGATGCTGTATCTTTATTTATTAGTTACTGATCATAGAATTTTTGATGCGCATGAACCCAATAGGAATAGTGTTTCTTTAAAAAGAAAGCTAGTTATGCATAAAGATTACAGACAGATTAAATTCCTGGAAAAACATTCCTGATTTTGTTCTTTTTTAGCATGTAGATGATTACTGTATTAAGTCACCACTGTCAGTAAAGAATTATGAAATATAATCACTATCAAACCTGAGAAGAATAGCTATCTCCAGTTGTATTTCTCAGAATGTAGTGGGTAATAACAATATGCATTTCAGAAAACTGAAGAAAGAATAGAAAAAAAACCCACAAATCTTGAAAATGTCAACATTCCACACAAATTTGGAATAGGTTACAGGAAAGTCAAATCATCCCTTAAAATTTACAGCGAGGTTGGCCCAAAAGAGAAAACAGCCAGTAGCTAAATGCAGCACAGAGATGATGACCATCAGTGTTGGACCACTGCTGATGATTTCAAGGCTGCACAATAGAATTTCACAGGAAAGTGGCAAGAAGAGAACAGCTCATAATGAATTATGATTGGAAGGCTATATCCCCTTTTTTTACCTACATACTTGCAAATTGTCTTTAGTATAGGCTTTTTCTTACTGTTGCCACTATGTTACTGAGCTTTTCAGATGATTCAGATGTTACTAACAAATTAGGGAATGATTTTAAATAGGGGAAGATACAGCCTAGGAAAACACTATAATATTAAAATTATAAAAGCTTAAACAGCTACAGAACAACTTCGAAGACTGAAATGTGTTTTGATACAGAGACAGGCACAGACAAGGTGTGCAACCTACCCAGACATTAGTGTAAATATGTTACTCATTAGGTGTAGACTAGTACAGCTGAAGTGCTTTTCTATTGCTATTTGTCTGTCTTTTGCAGTAAGCAAACAAGCAGGATTTTCCTAATGACGTTTTGAATCCTTTTTAATACAATTTGCATTACAGAGAGACAACCAACCAGCAAATAACATGTTTCAGCTTGGCCAGCATTAACAAATTAAAACCAAAAGAGCTCAGGAAACCAGAAAGAAATACATCCTTTAAATCCACTAGGAATGTAATACATTTCCCTTAGCATGTTCAAAACAAATATCAAGGTAAAGAAAAAATCAGATTCTGAACATTTTATGTTCATTCAAAGACAACACTGAATGCCTTCTTTTGAAAAAGTGCACCAGTGGGAATAAAAATATATATTAATTTCTTGGTAGACATAACAGATGTCTGAAACTCATGCTGTTGTGTTTAATCAAAGCTGATTTGCTTGTCTGTAACTCAATATTAAGCTGTAGATTAGTTTTGCACTATAATTTATATAATCAGCTTCTGAATTTAACCACATCTATTTGGAAGAGATAGAGAAAATATTCCTTTAAGCACTAAGCAGTTCCAAATTTCTCCAAAGTCTATGGTGATGAATGCCAACATACCCCTGCCTTAGAAATATGAATCACAGATTTTGCTGATGAACCTGAAAATTTTCCAAGATATTTGGAGACCACCTACAGAAAACCTGCACTTGACCTTGAATGAAAGACTCTCAGGAAGACTACCTTAGAATGTAGTACAAACTTCAGCAGCTGAGAATTCTGTCCTTTAAAAAAGCCATGGAACCAAAATTACACACAGAAGAACTAAAAAGTGGCATGGAAGCAGGCAGAACTAAATAGACATGGAACTGGCAAAACATTTTGTGCTAAGTTTCATAGCACATAGGAAATTGTGATTATAAGTGCTTACACCAAGATGACTGGAGGATAAATAAGTAGGTCTGTAAATAATTACTGGTTTAGAAACTAATTACCATGCTTCTTGTACCTGCTGTCATCACATGAAATCTCCTGAGATTAACATAATTAAATACATGTACACACGGCCCCGGCTCTTTATTTCTCAATCACTTCAGATCTTGGCCTGTGTGGACAGCCCATCTGGACTGGCTGCTGGTCAGCCACAGCATGAATCTCTCCATGAGCTAGGATTACAAGGCTGCTTAATCCCTCTATCCCAATGACCCCAGAACCATCCCCCTTCACCAAACTCTGTGGAGAGTCAGATGCTCTCCCTGTTTCAGGGAGAACAAACATTTAACCATCCTCTTCTGAGAGCCAAGGGCAGCAATCCCAGCCAAGTATAGCTAAAACCTCATACTGAAAACTGTCTATCTGATGTGGCAAAACTGCATGTGATATGGCTAGAGATTTGATAAGCATTTCAATATTTTTAAAATGTGGAAGCACAGAGCTAAGAAGACCAAACACAATGCACAGGGTCTCACACAGCTCTACCAGCACAACTGCTGAGAAGCTATGGCTCTAACCAGACCTAATGATGTTAACAGATCTGTAGAGGCAGACTGAAGATCTGCTCTCTCCCCCTGCAGACTTTATCTGCAGCTGAAGTGGGCCTAATCAATAACGCTGCAAGAGGGAGAGAAAATTGCATAGGTTGAAAGGACTTCGCTCAAACCTCCTTTTTTTTGGTACCAAAATCCCAGCTCAAATTACAGTGCATGCCTGTTTTTTTCATCATAGTTTTGTAAGTTTACAGTACCCTGCAGCAGTTTTTTCCTCCTTTCTCCTCCTCAAATGCAATTAATTCATCTGCAGGGTTTTGCAGCATTTGATCAATATTTACTTAGCAAGACAATTTTAACAAGAATAAAAATATTCTCTCTCAAGCACTGACTTTTTTTTTTTAACTTGTCAAGATATCTGCGTGGTTCTGAAACAAGACTTAAAACCGTTAATGAGGAGATGGAAGTAACACAGAATTTGGAATGGATTAATTTTGAAATGTTCACAGTTGTTCAGACTATATCTCACACAGAACAGAGTTCATATTCAAAATCCATCTTTTCCTTAGCAAGCTGTAAAACCATTCAGACATGTTGAAAATTTATCTCCCGAAATAGACAGCGTATTTAAACTTAACTGCTTCTTTAAAAATTGCTTGTAGTAAAAATGTGATGGCAAACAGTTGCAATAGCCTATCAATATATCTGGTTTGGGTTTTGGTTTTTTTTAGGATTTCATATTAGATCTCTTCCATGCACAAATCTAGTCCTTCAAATACATACCTGTGAAAAAAATACTTGCTAAAAGAATATAACAAATCTGCTGAATATTCTGGGTGGCACAGCAGGATTTTTGCAAAGCCCATTTTATTTTGAGGAAGGAAGTATACATGTGATTTGCTCAAAGCCCTGTAGAAAGCTTTGAGCATTCCTCAGGGGTCAGTACTAGGACTGGCACTGTTTAACATCTTTGTCAGCAGCATGGACAAGTCTGCCAATGACACGGAGCTCTGTGGTGTGGTCAACACACAGAGAGGGGAAGGAGTGATCTTGACAGACAGGCCAGTAAAAACCTGATGAAGTTCAAATATGTGAAGTGCAAGGTCCTGCACCTGGATTGAGGCAATCTCAAGCACTGGCTGGGCAGAGACTGGATAGAAAGCAGCCCAGAGGAGGACCTGGGGGTGTTGGTTAGCAATAAGCTCAACATTAGCTGGCAGTCTCTACTTGGAAACCCAGAAAGTCAATTGCATGCTGGACTGCATCAAAAGGAGCAGGACCAGCTGGTCAAGGGAAGTGATTCTCACAGGCTGCTCTCATGAGATCATGGAGTACTGCGCTGAGCTCTGTCGGCCACAAAATAAGAAGGATGTAGACTGGTTGCAGTGAGTCCAGAGGAGGCTGTGAAGATGATCAGAGGGATGGAGCACATCTCCTGCGAAGGCAGGCTGAGAGAACTTGGCTTTTTCAGCCTGGAGAAGACAAGGCTCTGGGGGGACCTTATATAGCAGCCTTCCAGTACCTGAAGGGGGCCTACAAGAAGGCTGGAGAGGGACTTTTTACAAGGGCATGAAGGGACAGGACAAGCAGGAATGGCTTTAAATTCAAAGAGGATAGATTTAGATTAGATATAAGGAAGTTCTTTACTGTGAGGCTGGTGAGGCTTTGAAAGAGTTGTACAGATAAGTTGTGAGTGCCCCATCCATTGAAGTGTTAAGGCCAGGCAGTGCAGGGCTTTGAGCACCCTATTCTAGTGGAAGGTGTCCTTGCCTGTGGCAGGGCGGTTGGAACTACATGATCTTTAAGGTCCCATGCAACCCAAACCATTCTATAATTCTATGAAGATAATCTCTGATCAGAGTGGCAATAGTTTTGAAAGACAAAATAAGGTCCTTGTCAAAAGCAGTTTTTCTTGATCTTTTAAATATTCTTCATGTCACAAGAGAGTTAATCATAGGCACATATCATTTAACGCTATGAATTTTTATGATAATAATTTTGACTAGGAATATGTCAAGTTGTATGTAGCGGTGTTTAGACATTGAGAAGATTATAAATTTAGACAAATGCTGCCTTTAGGTAAACTTTTTAAATTCACATTTCATAACTGACACGCTATTTAAAAGGCGAAAGCTTCCCTTACTACAGTGAGAAATTAAAAAGGAAAACCTTACAATGCTTATGAACATCGTCTAACAAATTCAATCTAGAATGACAGAAATAAATTAAAAAGGAATGAGTTTGACCTTGTATATTCCTTCCTTCAACCACTGATCTTGATCTCCCCCTTTGATCTAATAGGTTTTTTTTTTGTAGTTATGAATCCAGTCTCACTGAATCAAAATACCTTGCAATTAATAAATTGTATGATAATTAGCATTTTGGACTCATTATTAAAAAGCATCCACACTTCAGAGCAAACCACATGCCTAATCTCCAAACACTTTTCAAT
Source organism: Melopsittacus undulatus (assembly GCF_012275295.1). Lineage (NCBI taxonomy): Eukaryota > Metazoa > Chordata > Aves > Psittaciformes > Psittaculidae > Melopsittacus > Melopsittacus undulatus. Next base: position 33,038,918 of record NC_047532.1, on the reverse strand, counting down.
AAATTTTCCAGAATGGTTTCAGAGGAGATACTTATAAATACATTTTACATACGCCAGTGCTGTGAATGCTCTGCGTACCCTCCACTCACTGAGTTACATGGACAAGAAAACAGCTATTTTTGATTATAATCTTAGAATAAGATGTTGTTTCTTAAAACAAGATAATTCCTAGTATTTTAGGTGCTTTCAGTCTTCTGGATTTCTGTACTAGGCTATTGCCCAGAAAGCTAATAGTGGATTCAGGAACGTGACTTGAAACATGGCAGAGACTGGACCAAGAGTTACTGGTAAACATTTCAGTGATCTGATGAAAACTGGTTATCTGTCAAAGTGGGTGTGAGATAGAGAATCAGCCCTGAAATTTCACTGGACTGCTGGGACAACCCTGGGATTGTCCTCAGTATTAAAAGAATAAACTGTAAAGGTTCCATCTATATGACTCATCCATTGGAAAAGAAAGTATAAAAAAAATGTGTTAATATATTTTTTTAACGTTCCAAAAGCTTTAGAAGATAACTGCAAAAAAATTTATTGAGAACCAGAAGCCCACTAAACCTATGCTTAATGAGTGATTGACTATCTTTTACTTCATGTATTGAATCCTCAGTTGCACTACCGTATCTTACCGACTTAGTGGTTGTAAAGACTCCCCAGTTACAATGTTCTATGAAATATAAACCACAGGGGTAATTTTGCCCAATAGAGACAGACATTTCATGTAAAGCAAGGCACCCAAACCTCTAACAAACTTCTTTTGGGGATCTGGAATTATTCTCCAAAGACCGGCTTGTTTTAAATGCAAAAAAGTGTTCTGCAGAATGGCTGTGCCAGTATCCACATGCACCAAGTTCATGAGGCTATGAAGCACTTCAGATGGTACTGAAGTACTGAAAAAACACAAGAACCAAAGAGAGAAAGTCTGCATTCAAATAGGCATGAAGAAGTGACTATTGTTTATTTTTTTGTTTTGTTTTTGGTTTTTTGTTTTTATTTTTTGTTTTTTTGGTTTTGAGTCCTCAGAAGCTTGTTCTCCCTAGAGATACATTTCTTGAAGAAATTAGGGCCTTGTTGAATCATGTCCTATGTTCTCAGAGTCCTGATAGTTTTTGCCAGACATTTTTCTATCATTATGCCCATACACAGCATAGCATTTTTGTAACTCATTAGATTTCAAAATTATTAACAGAAGACCTGGTAAATTAAACCCTTTATGTTGAAACAGTTCTTTAAACCAAGGTAAACTAATACTTAGACTATACAGCTTGGTCACACTGAGGTATAAATTATAGAAAACAATCACAAGAATATTTATAACACTGTCCAATATGTCCAGCAAAGACAAAATTATTCCCCAGAGGTGTTGTTTTGTTGTGTTTTTTAATAAATTATTATTACACGGAAAAGGATGAAAATAGCTCTCTAAGGACATGATTTTCTGCTAAATCAAAGAACCTGGGTAGCATATTTTAAGATTTTTAATTATAGAAAAAACACGCCAAACCTTCCCCAGTGTTTGTCATTGTCTTCACATCTCACTCAATAGTTAGTAATGAATATTTTTCACTAATGTAAACATGTTTTACATGGTTCTGAAGCTATAACAGATGGCATATTGATGAGGACTTTATGCAGTAAATTTGAACAGTTAGCTGGGCACAGTGAAATATACATCATACAACTGGTTTAACATTGGACAGCTAAACATATTGTTTTTCTAGGTCTGGCATCAGGAAGTGGCATTCAGATGACCTTTGCACATCAAGTGCTACCAGTGCAACAGTGATAATTCATTAGTAGTCAGGCTAAATCTTACTTTCTTGCTTGATTTAAATATCAAGGGTCAGAGTGATCTTCATTCACTAGAGATGTATTCAGCCTCCTGAGATACTCACAGAGAGGGGGAATAGATAGAGGGTTTTTCTTCCAAAAAGCAGTTTTTATGTGGAAAGAAAGTGCCTCAAAGAGGCACATTATCTGAGGAAGAGACCCATTTCTGACATCTAAGCAGATCATCCTGAAAGTTCAGTTCACAGTCCAAAGAAAATATGTAGAACCTAAGTCAAAGCAGCAGGTAACTATTGCTGTTTCATTTCACAGCACCCTTTTCCAAGCACAAGAGAACTTGTTTATTTTGACTATGATTACAATGAGCTTCATTTTACTTCATTATTAAAGTGTGTTTGTGAAAAAAATAAAATAAAATTTCAGATTGGTTTGGCAAACACCAATTTTTGGCAAACACTTATTTCTTAAGTGACTGGTAACTTCTGTATTATTCAATTCTTAACCAATGACTCTCTTTGTGAAAGATGTTTCACAAGTGTGGTAGACTTGGAGACTGATTATACAGGCTGGCAGGCTCAGTAGGAGGCAACAGAAAAGGTCTTGTATTTGCCAGGTACTAAGCAAAGCCACTTTTGTGAACAGGAAATATGAAAGAAAGACAAAAATCAGAGACCTCAGAGACTCATAACATAGATAACCTATGTAGACTATGTTCATAGGTGCATATAACTTTGCTAAATTTTAGTTCTTTTAAAAATTATTATTATTACTGACACTTGTTTTACAAAAGGTATAACATTCAGAGAATCGGACTAGAAAAAATACATGGTTTTAACAATGTCAAGTGAATGTAAAACAGTATCAACACATAGAATCGTACCAGCACAAGTCTCAAATGCTTCATTTCTTAGAGCATCTTTCAATAGTTATTCTGGGTCAGCAGGATGATTTCTGCCATCCCAGTGAAATGAGCCATAAACAACTGAAAGTCGCGTTTGCATAAATTCCAAAGGGGCTTCTCAAAGCTGAAGCTTGACAATATTTTGTGTGTAGAACACATTCAACATGATAACACTGTGGCAAGTTGAATAATTCTTCTGGCTGACCTGTAAAGGATGAGGCTAAATTACAGATATACTGGTTTTATCCAATTTTGATAGATGAAACATTTAATTATGAGCTCAAATATAGTATTTTATATACATCTGATTAGGAAATTGTGATCTTGGGTATTATTTTTTTTCCTTTTTCCCCCTCTAATATTAAGTTGTTAATTTTAATATTTGCTGTATTCTTTGAGGGTGGTGGACATGCTGACTTTGAAATATCCTCTGAAATGTGGCCTCATATTGATATTTTCTTCCAGCAAGAAGAAAAGAAGTCTGAACTTCGTGATTATTTTCTGATCTTAAGAGGGTCTTTGATATTTTCCTCCAGAGTGAGGCATCCAAAGCTAAGGAATATTTGCGCCAACAGAGTTCTTTCTGGTTAGAAGTCACACAATGGAAAATTAGAAAGAATAACTAATAGGTTAGAAGAAAGGTGACAACTCAAATTACTGTTTTGGCAAACAAGTATGAACTCCTGGAGCATTATCTGACTGAAAGATAGGTAAATAATTAGGTTCAAACCTAAGAGTGAGACTTCTCCCATGCAAAAGCTATCTATACTGTTATCTCCCACTATAATAGGTTAGCAAAAGAATAAAGCAAAACTATTTGCACAAGTGATCATATTCCTGCAGACATGCCACAAGCCCATACAGCTGGAGATGGAAATGTTTCTAAACAAACAAAAACTATCAACAAAAAACTCATATTCTGGTCTTTCACTGGGTTCTAGCTATTTATTTCTGTACATTTCTCCTTCTGGTTTTGTTATTGATTAGAAACTTACTGCAGTAACATCTGGGGAGGACACACAACTGAAAGGGAGTTCTCATTCACTAAGTAATTTAATACAATATGTTTGTAAATTTTCAGCATTTAGAGCAAAATAAAAATTTAACCACAGAACCATGGTTAAAAGAGGATTAAAAGGCCCCTCAAGACCTGATGTAACTCATCCCTTTGCCCCAGGGCAAGATCAGCAACAGTAATTATGTTGTTTGAGATAGGTATCTCTCCAGTCCAGCTATCTTAGTCTGCAGTTTGCCTCTGTTTTCTAGATGTACTTGCAGGCAGTTATGCACTGCTGGTCACCTACCCTCCATGCAAAAGCACGCAGTGCAGATGAGCACCTGCCCCTTCCTATGTGCCCTTGTAACCCAGAAAGCCAATCATGCTAGACTGCATCAAAAGGAGCATGACCAGCAGGTCGAGGGAGGTGATTCTCCCCCTCTGCTCTGCTCTCATGAGACCCCAGCTGGAGTACTGCATTCAGCTCTGAGGTCCCAAAATAAGGATGTGAACCTGTTGCAGTGAGTCCAGAGGAAGCTGTGAAGAGGATCGGAGGGTTAGAATATCTTTCCTATGAAGACAGGCTGAGAGATTTGGGTTTGTTCAGCCTGGAGAAGCAAGAAAAAGGCTCTGGGGAGACCTTTTATAGCAGCCTTCTAGTACCTAAAGGGGGCCTATAAGAAAGCTGGAGAGGGACTTTTTACAAGGACATGTAAGGATAGGACAAGAGGGAATGGCTTTAAGCTGAAAGAGGGTAGATTTAGATCACATGTTAGGAAGAAGTTCTTTACTGTGAGGGTGATAAGGCACTGGAACAGGTTGCCCAGAAAAGCTGTGGCTGCCTGTCGTGGTTTAAACTAAATCTGCACAGTTCCCCCTTTGTTTCCCCTCCCCCCCCCCCCTCACCTTCCCACTCCCGGAGGGATGGGAAGGAGAGCCAGAGGAATACAACTCCCACGGATTGAGGTAAAATCAGTCCAGCAATGAAGGTTTAACAGAAATAACTACCGGTACCAATAACAAATCAATGTTAGAGGAGACAAACAGGGAGAGAGAATACGATACCACCCACCGCCACGAGGCCAGCTGGAAGAGCGAGCTCCCCCCTCCCCTCCTGGCCAGCTTCCAGTTGCCTCCCCGAGCCCAGCCCGGAGTGTTAACCGCTTCCCTTCCGGCCAGTTTCCAGTCCCCTCCCCGAGCAGGACGTGCTGTGGTATGGAATACCTCCCCGACTAGCCCAGACCAGGCGCCCTATCTCTCCCTCCTCCCTGGCAGAGCATGAGCCACTGCTGAACCCCATCCTTGGTAATGTTCAAGGCCAGGTTGGACAAGGCTCTGAGCACCCTGGTCTAGTGGAAACTGTCCTTGCCTGTGGCAGGGCTGTTAGAACTATACGATCTTTAAGATCCCTTCTATGATATGGAGAAATCCACCCAGCAGCTTAGACCTGTACTTCTCAGGATGTGGCCACACAGCAACAGGGCTACATAGACCATATTTTATTAATTCCTGTTCAGACCTCTTAATAAAGACCTCCAACAGTCAGGATTTAGTAAATTCCATATGCTACCTAGCCTAGTGCTTAATCTTTGACAGTTTCTTCTAATGCTACAGTGTAAAAGTATTCCTCTCAACCTACCCACATAGACACAAAAGAGTTGTATCTCAAGCCTTTGTTTTCCAGTTACTCAGCTCTTCCTTTTCCCCAGGCCATATTTCTCTAAATTTGCCCTAGGCTCTTCTCTGGACTTCCCTGAACACTAATGAGCAGTGTGAAAAACTGTATCTTATATGTGCTCTTCCAGTTCATCCATGGCAAGCCAATGGATTTTTGCTCTCCCCATTGCAGTTATCAGTATGGCATTGTTAGCTCCTGTTTATAACCTACTCTTCCACTAAATCTTCTGAAAAGCTGCGGGTAGCCAGCTGGTTGCTTGCCTGTGGCCAACCTTGCTCCAGTTTGGACTTCTCATCCTACCTATTTATTCAAATGCAAAATAGGGTTTGGTGGTGTGGGGTGGTTATTTTTAAATTTTTTAGAATGTGTTTTTCCTGACTGTAGTAAAAGTGTCAGGCCCTAATCCATCCATCCCAGAAAAATTATGTCTCTTTAGGTTTTGCTTTAAGTCTTATTTGAGGGCATGGGTGTATGTGGTGTATGTAGCAGGAAAGCAGCTTCAATCTTTATTAGACTGCCCCATAGTCATCTTTCAGTGCTGTAATAAATGTTTTATTTTTTCTTTCCTAAATAAGGAAGAGTCACGCTTTGCTTATGGGAAAACTAAAAGCAATAGAGCAGAAATTAAATACAATGGTAAGTAAATACTATTAATTCACTCCCTCTTCTACAGCTTTGCCAAGTGTTCCTTCACAAGGCTATGCATTAGAAATACATACAAACTTTTTTCCTTTTTTGACTTCCTGTCTCCCTACCTTTCACTGAACTCTTAACCTTTCAGAAATAATCGGGGCAATTACTGGGTGAGTCGCAAATAGTAGGGGACTCTGCCTTGAAAGGGACAGAAGCGCTCATCTGTCAGCCTGACCCGGTCACAAAGGAGGTGTGTTGCCTACCTGGGGCACGGATCAGGGATGTTGCGGAGAGTCTGCCTGCTCTAGTATGTCCCATGGACTATTACCTGCTTCTAGTGATACATGTGGGTGCTAGGGATATAGACAGTAGTAGCCTGAGGAGTATAAAGAAGGACTACAGAGCTCTGGGAGAGGTGGTCAGGGGTTCTGGAGCTCAGATAGTCTTTTCGACAATTCTCCAAGACACAAGGGAGGACCTTCCAAAGGCAAGGATTGGACAGGTTAATAAATAGTTAAAAGGGTGGTGTCATAGCCAAGGGTTTGGGTGTCTTGGACATGGGGCCCACATCTGTAGGCCAGGCCTACTGGGGGCTGGTGGAACTGCTCTGATAAAGAAAGGGAAGAGTGGCTTTGCTGGGAGGCTTGCCAGACTTGTCAAGGATGCTTTAAACTAATTGTGTTGGGGGAGGGGAGCATTATTCCATCCCAACACACCCAGTCAGTTGCCAGCACCTATAATAAATACTCTGAGCAATGTAGTAATATTCTAGCTGCTCCAGCCACTGAGCTGGCTTCATTTGGAGCTTGAATCAGATGCCTCTATACAAATGCCTGTAGCATGGGGAATAAACAAGAGGAATTAGAGATGTGGGCACATCTACGGGGCTATGATATAATAGGCATCATGGAAACATGGTGGGATGGCTCCTTTGACTAGAGTGTTGGAATGGAAGGTTATAGGCTTTTTAGAAAAGACAGGCCCGGTAGGAGGGGAGGGGGAGTTGCCCTTTATGTTAGGGGTAGGCTGGAGAGTATGGAACTCTTTCTGGGGACAGGTGATCAGTTAACAGAAAGTTTGTGGGTCAGGGTTAAGGGGAAATCGGTGATGGGACACATTACTGTGGGGATATGTTACAGACCGCCTAATCAAGAGGAACCTGTGGATGAAGAACTCTACAGACAAATAGGAAAAGCCTCACACTCGCAGGCCCTTGTTCTCATGGGGGACTTCAACCACCCTGACATCTGTTGGGGCGATGGTATGGCCCAGCACAAGCAATCCAGGAAGTTTCTCGATTGTGTGGAAGACAACTTCCTTCTGCAAGCAATAAAGGAGCCAACGAGGAGAGGTGCCCTGCTTGACCTTGTGCTCACCAACAGGGAAGGGCTCGTTGGAAATGTGACTCTCCAGGGATGTCTTGGATGCAGTGATCACGAGATGGTCGAATTCGAGGTCCTCAAGACAGTGAGAAGAGCGTGCAGCAAGCTCACTGCCCTGGACTTCAAGAGAGCAGACTTTGGCCTCTTCAGGAACCTGCTTAGCAAGGTTCCATGGGATATAGCCCTAGAGGGCAAGGGGGCCCAAGGCTCTTGGTTAATATTCAAGGATCACCTGCTACAGGCTCAGGAGTGCTGCATCCCCACTAGAAGGAAGTGCAGCAGGAGGGCTAGGAGACCTCCTTGGATGGATAAGGAGCTGCTGAGAAAAATTCACAAGAAAAAAAGAGGCTTATAAAAGGTGGAAACAAGGACAGGTGGCCTGGGATGAATACAGGGATGTTGTCAGGGTAGTTAGGAACCAAGTTAGGAAAGCTAAGGCCCAACTGGAGCTAAACTTGGCAAGGGATGTTAAAGATAATAGGAAGGGATTTTATAGGTATGTAGCAGCAAAAATCAGACTAAGGACAATGTAGGCCCCCTCTGGAAACTTTCGGGACAACTGGCTACACAGGACTTGGAGAAGGCTGAGGTTCTGAATGGCTTCTTTGCCACGGTCTTCACTGGCAAAGGCTCTGAACGCAGCACCCGAGTCTTGGAAGGCGGACGCAGGGACTGTGAAAACCTAGACCTTGGGCCCACTGTACAAGAGGATCTGGTTTGAGACCATCTTAAGAACCTGAATGTACACAAGTCCATGGGACCTGATGAAATCCATCCGTGGGTCCTGAAGGAGCTGGCGAATGAAGTTGCAAAGCCACTGGCCATCATATTTGAAAAATCGTGGCAGACAGGTGAAGTTCCTGATGACTGGAAAAAGGGAAATATAACCCCAATTTTCAAGAAGGGGAAAATGGATGACCCGGGGAATTACAGACCAGTCAGTCTCACCTCTGTGCCTGGCAAAATCTGGGAGCAGATTCTCTTGGAAGGCATGCTAGGGAACATGAAAAACAACAAGGTGCTTGGTGACAGCCAGCATGGCTTCACTAAGGGGAAATCCTGCCTGACCAATTTGGTGGCCTTCTATGACAGGGCTACAAAAGTGATGGACAGGGGTGGAGCAGTTGACATCATCTACCTGGACTTGTGCAAAGCGTTCGACACTGTCCCACATGACATCCTTGTCTCTAAATTGGAGTGTCATCAATTTGATAGGTGGACCACTCGGTAGATAAAGAACTGGCTGGATGGCCACATGCAAAGAGTTGTGGTCAACAGTTCAATGTCCGGCTGGAGACCAGTAACAAGTGGTGTCCCTCAGGGATCGGTGTTGGGACCAGTCTTGTTTAATATCTTTGTTGCTGACATGGACAATGGAATTGAGTGTGCCCTCAGAAAGTTTGCCGATGACACCAAGCTGTGTGGTTCTGTTGATACGCTAGACGGAAGGAATGCCATTCAGAGGGACCTTGACACACTTGTGAGGTGGGCTGATGCCAACCTCATGAAGTTTAACCATGCCAAGTGCAAGGTCCTACACCTGGGTGGGAGCAATCCCAGGCACAGCTACAGGTTGGGCAAAAAGGAAAGGCATGGTAGTCCTGTGGAGAAGGACTTGGGGGTGTTAGTCAATGAGAAAATGAACATGAGCCAGCTGCAGTGTGCACTCACAGCCCAGAAAGCCAACCGTATCCTGGGCTGCATCAAAAGGAGCGTGACCAGCAGGTCGAAGGAGGTGTTCCTGCCCCTCTACTCTGCTCTCGTGAGACCTCACTTGGAGTATTGTGTTCAGTTCTGGTGTCCTCAAGACAAAAAGGACATGGAACTGTTGGAAGAAGTCCAGAGGAGGGCCACAAGGATGATCAGGGGACTGGAGCACCTCACATATGACGACAGGCTGAGAAAGCTGGGGCTGTTCAGCCTGGAGAAGAGAAGGCTGCGTGGAGTCCTCATAGCAGCCTTCCAGTATCTGAAGGGGGCCTACAGGATGCTGGGGAGGGACTATTCATTAGGGACTGTAGTGATAGGACAGGGGGTAACAGGTTGAAACTTAAACAGGGGAGGTTTAGACTGGATATAAAGAAGAAATCCTTTACTGTGAGGGTGGTGAGGTACTGGAATGGGTTGCCCAGGGAAGTTGTGAATGCTCCATCCCTCTCAGTGTTCAAGGCCAGGTTGGATGAAGCCTTGGGTGATATGGTTTAGTGTGAGGTGTCCCTGCCCATGGCAGGGGGGTTGGAACTGGATGATCTTGAGGTCCTTTCCAATCCTAACTATTCTGTGATTCTATGACACCCCTGCCAATTTTCTCAAAAGAAGCTTGGCATTTAACAAGGAAAAAAACTTTATTTCACAGACTGATGGAAACACAGGAGAAAATGGAAATTCTAGATAAGATGTTCCTTCACAACATATGCAATATTCCTTCCTGTTGCAGATTAGTCTTGTCACTAATGCAAACACTTAGGACATCTATCCCCTCTTACCTTTATCTGTGACCAATTTTAATGTGATTTTAAGCAAAAAAAAAATAACCTTGCAAGACATCAAAAGCTGTTTCACACAGTTTCTCTGGTGATAGCTTAAGGACCCTGCTGCCCCATGCTTAAAGAAGGCATCTGAATTTCCGTACCACCACCTGCCATAATGTCGATACAGCTGCTAGTGTCTTACTGCAGTGAATTGAAATAAAGAGTGATTTCACACAGGGGGGGTGGGTGGGGGGGTGGGGAATGACACACCAAAAATACCCCAAAAACCCTTCAGTGAAACCAAAAAGAAAACCAAGAAAAGGAAAAATCTTTCAGCTTGATCAGTTCAGTGTGAAACCACAGCCAAACTTACTAGTTGTGAGAAAACAGAGAAAAAAATTATGCTTATTTCATAGGAGCTGATGAGGTTCAGCTAAACAACATTTGTCAAATGCTTTCACATCCCTAAAGTTGAAAGGTCCTACAGAAGTATGCTATTTTGTGAACCTATGTGTTACAGCACCAAATCAGCTTATGCTCTATGATATAGCACATATACACCATATGTAGCATGTATGCTACTCTGCTCATGCAAGCATCATATAGCCATGTTGTAAAAAGCAGTGTGCAAAGCTTGACTTCACAGTTCTAAGCCAAGAAAAGGGAAAAGACTGTGGAGAAGCTGAGCCCAATTTTTGCCTATGTAGACCAAAATCTAACAGACTACATACTGTGCCCAATTGCAAGAGGCCTCTTTACCAATGCTATTGGTAAACGTTATGTCCTCATTTCCTGATATGCCACAGTGAAGGGTTTATGTGCATGATCAGTATTTGCTTTCTGAATTTAAGCCAAAGACTGTAATTAAAAACAAACAATAAAAGAACTTTCCCTAAAAACAGTATCTTACTTCCTGCCTTCAGGTACTATTTTCCAAAGGCAATGATTTTCTTAACTCCATAATGGCAGGATGAGCTGCATTTTATCTTGAATTATGCAGAATTATAAATCAAGAAGATTAAATACTTATTTTTATTTTTGCTTTGGATATAAAGGCCCAAGATATAGAAGGTTAAATATCCTTTCCTCCAAAGTAAGGCTTTCCACTTTAACAGGCAGTCAGTTTGGGAAGATAACACTCTTCTTCTGACAGCAAATTTTCAATATTTAGATATAATAGAAATATTTTCCCAGAATAGTGAAGTGGCCATCCATGAGAGTAGCAGACAGGTCACTTGGCACTGAAATGTCAATTTAAGAAAGATTCATGTTTCAGTCCCTACTTCAGTTAATAAAACCAAAACTGAATTCAAGACTCTCAATTTTATGTGTTTTAACACCAGGAACATAATGTGACCATTAGTTTTCTAAACACTTTGGCACACCAAAAAGAAGGTTGTTCTCTAAAAGAAATATCTGCAGAAGATTACCTTTCTGGATCTCAGCAATATTGTGAAATTTAATCACGTACTTATATATGAGATGCTTACACTCGCTTTTGCTTGTTGGATGTTTTAGTCTACTCACGGCACTTTTAAAGGGTGAAAAAACAGGTGAGGAAAGAGGAGCAAATGATGTGATCCATGAGTAGTTTAGATTTAGTTTTATTGATCATGTTGAAAATCCAATTCTGCTCTAGCAAACTTTCTTTTAAAGAGTAAAAGCCATGAAAAGATGCTACCTCTGAAAGGTTAAATCATTAGGGAAGAAAAATTGAGAGTAATGAATTATCTCTAAATGCTGCAGCTTTGAACTGTGGAACAGTAGTTAATGCACACAGCACTGCTTGTTTAATACACTTTCAACACTCCATTGCAGAAAAGACAGCTATGTAATTACAACCTAAATTCTATCTCAGCACTAGGAAATACATAAGGTTTCATAAAAGGCAAGATTCTATCTTTCTGCCTTCTCTGAAGTTTCAAAACACCAGCAAGATTTGGAGGTCAACAAGATAATTCAAAGTCTCCAAAAGAGAAAATACGCAGCCCATGAGAAAACTACAATAAGCTGTGTATCCCTTCCTTGGAAGGCAGCAGTAACATTTTAAATTGTTAATGAACATTATGGTGAGGAAAATAACTACCTATAGACATGATTAAATACAGAGCAGACGGTCAAGCTTAAATCTACCAAATATAATCTAAACTTGAAATTAAAACCATGATATAGTTCCAATATCACTGTGGAGGTGTTCAGTAAAATATGGTAGAATTAAAAAATACTGGTTTGATTAGCTGTGACACAGGGATATTTTAACTTCTTTTCTGTCTCTTGCCTCAGTCTTTGTGATTTCCAAAAGGTGCACATATTCAGGGTCATAGCAAAAGGAATGATTTATAGTCTAAATTCTTAATTTTCCAGTTCATTACTGAGTCCTCATTTAATTTAGTACCTTATTTTCCTCTGGCCAATGCATTATCCTTAGTGTTTTCAATTTTATATAAGTATACCATAATATCCACAGAACATTAGAAAGAAATAATGTGCAATCTTTCTGAAAAACAAATCACTACAAATAACCCACACTTCCCTGATATATGAAAAGAAAAAAGATGGAAAACACACTTGATACCCATTAATCTACTAAAAAATCATCTCTCTTTCTTTCCAGACAATTAAAATGATACAGCTGGGGCTTTAAAGAATACTACGTGATTTCACAACAACAGGAGAGCATTAACATGAGATTTTAAAAATATTTCAGGATATTTTGCATTTTGTGTTTCTTACAGTTATATTTTAAATAGAAGGAATTATTTGTAGACTAACTTAGCTTTCTGCATACAAAAGGTCTTTGGTAACGTCACTGTATCACATTAAGCCATATGAACATATATATCAAAGAGAGGGAGTTAGTAAAAGAAATTCAAATACCAGGTAGGAAAATTTGACCTTTGGTTAATTTCTTCAGTGCAGAGACAGCTCTCTGATGATGGTACCATAGTAGGATTACTATGAACTAGGTTATTCAATTAATTTGTCTTCTATAATACTAACTTTCAATGAATAGCACCACAGTTGAAAAATGAATTTCATACTCCAGAACCCTTTTTACTGACTGGTCTTTCTCCAAATCTCTAAAATGATATTATTAGTCATAAAATTTTAGTGTTTTGTAAGACTAGCTGTCTAGCAAATAGACAAGAAAAACCCTCAGAATCAATACAGAAGAAGAAAAATATATGCTGAATGCTTAAATTCCTATGTTTTCTGGTTAGAAAAAAGCAATTACTTTTAATATTTTAAGAGATGGTTTAAAAAAGCATACAAAGAAAGCAAGACACCAACACAGATGCAACTGAACACAGATACAGTGGAAATCTTGCTAGGTTAACAGAAAAAAATAGCAGATAACTGAAACCACTGCTCTGCTAAGATCAATGACAACTCTGTTGAAGCTAATACTGTAGTTTAAGGGGAAAAGGGCACTAAAAATTAGGGACTAAAAAAAAAACACTTTGAATGTCTTTTGGAATCTTGTCCATAAATAAAAATCACAGCCTAATGTAAATTGTCCATCTCAGCACATGCTCTAGTCTACTACCTTAGCAAAACGAAGAGGATGATACCTTTTGAAGATGGACAAGTAATTGCTGAATCCCACTCCTGTTGCTTCACAGTGACTCACCATGGACCCAAGATTGAAAGATGAGTTCAAAATCCTAACCCTTCTGAGAAATACTGTGCAGAAACTGGCTCCTTTCATTTATCCTATGGAATTTCCTACAAATTGCCTGTGCAAACTTCAGGTGAGGTTAATATGCATCAGTTGGAGAGGAAATTTATGTGGTATGCTGGCTCCAGAATGTACTGAATTATATGTTTTAATCAATATCTTCAGTTTTCATCCAGAAGTTTATTTAAACTAAAGGTCAAAAAGCATCAAACTAATATTTTTCTCACTGCAGATATTAATGAACTAATGGAAATATGCTGCATTGGCTTCCATTGGCTCAATGTGGCAACCATGCATTTTCTTTATAAATCGCATCATTGTCATTACATTCTGAGAGCGAACAGCCCTGAATAACCCTGCAGCAATGAGAAAACTTCACACCCATTTACACATGAAATGCCCCACTTACAGCAGGGCTGCTTTCTGGCCACTGGAGCAAAGCCCACTACAAAGAGCATTCTGTAGTCTGTCTGTATGAGTGTCTCCTCTAGCCCTACAGCTACATACATGCTGAATAAGCATTATAGCAGCCTAAGCACACAACACAGTCAAGCAAGGCAATTTGCTATCTGCATAACTATGGGGAGGGTAGTCAGTCTTCAAATTCATAATTTTTGATGTGTTTGTCTCATCATAGCAGTCTGCTTACCATAAAAGCATTCTTAAACTTTTGGGGCTTTGTTTTTTTTTTTGTTGGTTTTTGGGTTGCTTTTTTTTCCTTAAAGAGGGGGTATTGGCAGAAAACACTAAAAACTTCAACAAATTTTCTCATACTGTAAGTCATCATCATGTTTTTCTCTCTATGTTGTCAAATCCATGTATTTTGACTGAAGAACTAGATTGAGATGACATGACTATCAACTGAGTCAACATGTGTAGGTATAGTCTGAAGTCACTTCTACTGCTACGGTCACACAAACTACATGAAGAAAAATTATGATGCCATAGATTTATTACATTATACATTAGCTAGAAAATATCTACCACAGCCAACCATGTTCCACTTTGCTAGCAGCATTTCAACAGGATCGGATAGAAACGGTGATTTAGGACAGCTTCATTTGCTGAAACATCACTACTTTTCTGTTTTCCAGAGGCAGTTTCACAGAGTGGAATTAATGAATATACATATGTTTAAAATTCCTTCTGAAAGAACAAAATTGGAAGACAGTCTCTGAAGCAATATAATTTAATCTATGCTAGAATATGACAAATTAAAACATAACTGAATTGCTATTTCACATCAAATCTCTTTCCAGACACTATTAAATTTACTACCATCATTACTAAACAGAAATCTCAGCTGAGATAATAGTTATGGGTCCCCCATCTGAGGCACCTTCTACGTCCCCTCAAATGTAATACCTAAAAATCAAAAACAATAAAAAGCTGGATAGTTCAGCTACTGCCAGTTTCTTTTCTGCCTGTTCCTAGTAATAAACAACTTTGTTTTTATTGCTGTGACAGTGAAAGGCTCTCTGATGTTTTCCAGTTTTCGTCATTAATCTCTGGGCCTTGTTTCTGATCATGAGATATCAGGTTCTGCTTCCAAAGAACTACTCCATCAATATGTCCCTGTGAACTGACAGTTCAAGGAACATTTAGCATCTTCTCTTTCAGACCTTTTCTGTACACACTACAGACTGTCTGCTACAGAGTAGTTGTATGATTGCATACAAAGTGTGTATTTAATGGATTTCTTTTTTTTTAATATATATATTTTTTTAAATAGAAGAATTTTCCTGAAATGAAAATGTAAATATTAATTACCAGCTGGTAGACAAGTTTAGGTGGAAGCTCCTGAACTGAACACATACTATGATAGAAGGACTATTGCTTTTAAAATAAATGTAGTTGAAACATAGAATAGTTTAGAATTGAAGAAAGACAAAAAGTTATATAGAACAACACCTTCAAAGCAGATCAGGTTTCTTAAGGTTTCATCCCATTAAGACATAAATACCTCCAAGTTACACATCTTCATCCTTTGAAATACACCTCTACAGTCTGTAGAAAGCCCATTTGCTCAAGAGCTTTTTACAAAGATAGCTTATTCCAATAATTACAGTCCTGACTGTGGTGTGAAAGCTCTATACATTCTGGGACAACCCTCCTGATGCAGCAGAGCAACAGAACAGAACTTATGATGTGCAAAATAATAAACTCCTACACATAAGGAGAAAATTTGTTTGTCTTCCCTGATGCAATCTACATGAATTATGAAAGTAACATCAGACTCTCCACCTTATTCACACCTTGCTATTCATCCATTTCCTCCTAATGATGAATAGAAACAAGAAACAAACATTTAATCATTAAAATACCATGAACTTTGCCTTCAGTGTAGGTAGTCATAGAAAGAATTCAGATCCTTCAATAAATCAATGTGACTCCACTTGCACGAAACTCTTTTCATCACAAGTGAGCACATAATGTCATTGACTTAAAAAGACCCATATTCTTCCCATATGATAGAAACACTAAGAACAAATTTGGTCTAATATTTCAGTAGAGAAACATTCTCAGTTCAGCTTTCAGATATGAAGTTAAGAACTTTTGTGAAAAGTCACTGAAATCTTTGCCCTTAAAAGTGTCTTGGACACTACAGACTGAGAATCAAAAACTGTCAATTTGTCACATTTTTATACTTTGGGGATACATTAATCTAGCTGAGAGCACTCTGAAATGGCTTTTTTTTTTCTAAGCAGGAATAGATCATTTGTATGAATTTATGAATGGCTCCATTCCAAAGCTACTATGTTTTTATGTTTTCTCAGATACCACCATAGTTATGGTTTATAGGTCTATTTGGTGACACTCATGGAAATATTCTTTCCATATGTTGACAGTTGCTGTAATGTCAAAGAACATAGAAATTGATATCCTCATTCATCATTATAAAACTGGTATCTCCCAAAGCTCTTGATATCATACAGGATATGACTGTTTCTTCTTCACTGCTACCACGGTGCTTAAAAATGCACCTGATAGAGCACTGGTATGTCCTTGACCTGAGGTGTTTCCACCCTAACCAGGATGAAACAATGTGATTAAGAGAATTAATGTGAGGTAGCAACAGGTGCACATCTGGATAATAGAGATAAAAGAACTGGTGGGTGAAGGTGAAGAAAAATGAAGACTACTTATAAACTATTAAAAGAAAATGTAAAGATGAAGTACACGGCACCACTTTGGTGTAGATATAGGGAGAAACAAGGGCACACACAGATAAGATCAATGGGGCACTGGAAGCAGAGACTACATCGTGAAAGAATAATGTAATCAAGGAAAATATTCAAAAGAACAAATTATTAGCTTGAAAGAATGTATTCAGAAGGACATTCTATTTAGCAAGCTGGGAATGGGATTTGACGAAGAACATTATGGAGATCAAAGTAGTTAATGAAAAAAATAGTAATCAAATGGAAGTTTCCTTTTATTCTCTGTGTGTGTGTGTGTGTTCAGCAGACAACTATTTTTTGAACTGTTTTGTGGTCAAAGTGAAAGGAATCTGCATGCTGATCAGAGTGTATAGAAGAGTGTACAAGTTTCTTCAAAGTTTAGTGAGTAAAATTAGAGCATTTTTGTCAAAGGCTAAAAAAGTAAGAGAAAATCAGTAGATAATATCACACCATTCACCAGTAACACGAGCTGCGTAAGAGGACTCAGATTCCATTTTGCAGGGAATAAACCCAAGAAAATAAACATAGATGATGTAAAGAAAAGGATCAGAATCAAGCAAGTTCAGGCATGTTTTTAAAATATGATCAAGGAATTTCAGCTTGTGGGTTTCAATGCTCATAATCACAATTTTCTTATTCTTGGCTACTAGAAGCAATTTAGTTTGCTACTAGAAGCAATCTGCTGGGTAAGAATTACAAATGTAAACCTCAAAGCATCTCTAGAGTGCTACAGTAGATTTTCCCTCTAACACATGTTATTTCACAGCTGAAGTTGGAACTTGCATTTAACTGGTTTAATTATGGAAACATGGGAAACGTTGTCCATGCTAACTTAATGAGTTCAGAATTTATTCATTCTATCACTTAAGGCTGCCATTTACTTGCGCTAACTTTCATAATTTCTTTTTGGTCACTTGTCCTGGGTGACATAATTCTCTGCTTACAGGCATAACAATTTTTGTTGAGTGGCTTTTTTTGGAAAGTGGTGAAAGAAAATGTTCTGGTGTTGTGGTTTAAGCCCAGCTAGTACCTCAGAACCATGCATTCACTTGCTCAGTCCCTCCCTTCTGTCTCCCCAGTCCTGGAGGCATGGGGAGGAGAATCAAAAGAATGTAAACCCAACGGGTTGAGATAGTCCAGTAAATAAGGTAAAACACAAATCACTACTGCTACCACCAATAATCACAGAATCACAGAATCCCAAGGGTTGGAAGGGACCTCGAAAGATCATAGAATCATAGAATAGTTAGGATAGGAAAGGACCTCAAGATCATCTAGTTCCAACCCCCCTGCCATGGGCAGGGACACCTCACACTAAACCCAAGGCTTCATCCAACCTGGCCTAAAACAATGCCAGGGATGGAGCATTCACTACCTCCCTGG
The DNA here is from genome assembly GCF_012275295.1 of Melopsittacus undulatus. Taxonomy (NCBI): domain Eukaryota; kingdom Metazoa; phylum Chordata; class Aves; order Psittaciformes; family Psittaculidae; genus Melopsittacus; species Melopsittacus undulatus. Next base: position 33,020,827 of record NC_047532.1, on the reverse strand, counting down.
GCAACCGAATCCAGTACCTCATCACCCTCACAGTAAAGAATTTCTTCCTTATATCCAGTCTAAACCTCCCCTGTTTAAGTTTCAACCCGTCACCCCTTGTCCTATCACTACAATCCCTAATGAATAGTCCCTCCCCAATATCCCTGTAGGCCCCCTTCAGATACTGGAAGGCTGCTATGAGGACTCCACGCAGCCTTCTCTTCTCCAGGCTGAACAGCCCCAGCTTTCTCAGCCTGTCGTCATATGTGAGGTGCTCCAGTCCCCTGATCATCCTTGTGGCCCTCCTCTGGACTTCTTCCAACAGTTCCATGTCCTTTTTGTCTTGAGGACACCAGAACTGAACACAATACTCCAAGTGAGGTCTCACGAGAGCAGAGTAGAGGGGCAGGAACACCTCCTTCGACCTGCTGGTCACGCTCCTTTTGATGCAGCCCAGGATACGGTTGGCTTTCTGGGCTGTGAGTGCACACTGCAGCTGGCTCATGTTCATTTTCTCATTGACTAACACCCCCAAGTCCTTCTCCACAGGACTACCATGCCTTTCCTTTTTGCCCAACCTGTAGCTGTGCCTGGGATTGCTCCCACCCAGGTGTAGGACCTTGCACTTGGCATGGTTAAACTTCATGAGGTTGGCATCAGCCCACCTCACAAGTGTGTCAAGGTCCCTCTGAATGGCATTCCTTCCGTCTAGCGTATCAACAGAACCACACAGCTTGGTGTCATCGGCAAACTTTCTGAGGGCACACTCAATTCCATTGTCCATGTCAGCAATAAAGATATTAAACAAGACTGGTCCCAACACCGATCCCTGAGGGACACCACTTGTTACTGGTCTCCAGCCGGACATTGAACTGTTGACCACAACTCTTTGCATGTGGCCATCCAGCCAGTTCTTTATCTACCGAGTGGTCCACCTATCAAATTGATGACACTCCAATTTAGAGACAAGGATGTCATGTGGGACAGTGTCGAACGCTTTGCACAAGTCCAGGTAGATGATGTCAACTGCTCCACCCCTGTCCATCACTTTTGTAGCCCTGTCATAGAAGGCCACCAAATTGGTCAGGCAGGATTTCCCCTTAGTGAAGCCATGCTGGCTGTCACCAAGCACCTTGTTGTTTTTCATGTTCCCTAGCATGCCTTCCAAGAGAATCTGCTCCCAGATTTTGCCAGGCACAGAGGTGAGACTGACTGGTCTGTAATTCCCCGGGTCATCCATTTTCCCCTTCTTGAAAATTGGGGTTATATTTCCCTTTTTCCAGTCATCAGGAACTTCACCTGTCTGCCACGATTTTTCAAATATGATGGCCAGTGGCTTTGCAACTTCATTCGCCAGCTCCTTCAGGACCCACGGATGGATTTCATCAGGTCCCATGGACTTGTGTACATTCAGGTTCTTAAGATGGTCTCAAACCAGATCCTCTCGTACAGTGGGCCCAAGGTCTAGGTTTTCACAGTCCCTGCGTCCGCCTTCCAAGACTCGGGTGCTGCGTTCAGAGCCTTTGCCAGTGAAGACCGAGGCAAAGAAGCCATTCAGAACCTCAGCCTTCTCCAAGTCCTGTGTAGCCACCTCTCCCAGAGCTCTGTAGTCCTTCTTTATACTACTCAGTCTACTACTATCTATATCCCTAGCACCCACATGTATCACTAGAAGCGGGTAATAGTCCCTGGGACTTACTAGAGCAGGCAGCCTCTCCGCAACATCCCTGATCCCTTCCCCAGGTAGGCAACACACCTCCCTTGTGACCAGGTCAGGCTGACAGATGAGCGCTTCTGTCCCTTTCAAGGCAGAGTCCCCTACTACTACAACCCGCCGCTTTTTTCTGGTGGCACCAGTAGAGATCTTCTGTACCAGTGCACCAGCCGACTGTTTGTGATGCAAGTGCATTTCCTCATCAGCCCCCTGCAGGACAGCAAAGCGGTTCTGGGTGGGTACAGCAGATTTAGGAGGAAGCCCCTTGCTTTTAATTGCTTTCTTCCTCCTTTGGTTGTTTTTTTTTTGTTACTAATTCCCAGCTTCCCTGATCAACAGCTTCATTCTTTCCTCCATGAGTTAGAGGGGAATCTTGAGGCCCCTGTGCTATTTGGTCCTGGAGCAAGCAGTCCTGCTTCCTCTCAGCTTCCCTGACATCTTGCAGCTTACTGACAGCATCCCATAGCTCATCCACCTGCTGGAGGAGGACCTCCATCAGGGAGCAGCGAGCGCAGCCCTGCCCATTCTGCACCTTTCCCTCACCAGACCAGTGCAGGCACTCTCTACACTCCAAGCTCTGCACCGCAACCTCTCCACTTACCGGCTCTGCCTGGGTGCCTACGCTGGCCACCACCGGGGCGGCCAGGGCAGAACTCCCAGACCGGACCCTGGTCATACGGTGAGTGCTCACCATCCCGCTCGCCTGCCCGTGTCAACTGCCGTGCAAACTGCCTCAACCTGCTCTGTTTGCCTGCTCTGTTTGCCCGCTCTGTTCGCTGCGCTCCCTGGGTAGATTTTTAACCACTCACAGTTGGTGCCACTCCTCCTGTCTCCGCCCCTGGTGAGTCACCTCCTCACGGTAGCTGAGCTCTTTGCAAGTTCTGTCGAGGACTTAAGGCTCCCTCCTCAGTGGCTCTTGTCGCTCTGTGGTGAGGCTTCTGGACGCTGATCTCCCCCGGCTCCGCTCCGGTGCCACAGGCGTCCTTTCTCAAGCCACCCCCCTCAGCAAGATCATCTAGTCCAACCCCCCTGCAAGAGCAGGGTAACCTAGAGTACATCACACAGGAACTTGTCCAGGCCAGCCTTGAATATCTCCAACATAGGAGACTCAACAACCCCCCTGGGCAACCTGTTCCAGTGCTCTGTCACTCTCACAGTAAAGAAGTTCTTCCTGATGTTAACATGGAACCTCCTATGCTCCAGTTTACACCCATTGCTCCTTGTCCTATCACTGGATATCACTGAAAAAAGCCTAGCTCCATCATCCTGACACCCACCCTTTACATATTTGTAAACACTGATGAGGTCAGCCCTCAATCTCCTCCAAGCTAAAGAGACCCAGCTCCCTCAGCCTCTCCTCATAAGGGAGGTGTTCCACTCCCTTAATTATCTTTGTGGCTCTGTGCTGGACTCTTTCAAGCAATTCCCTGTCCTTGAACTGAGGGGCCCAGAACCGGACGCAATACAAGGGGAGAGAATATAAAACTAGAAGGGGAAAAGGAAAAAAAAACAATAAACATAAGTGATGCACAATATAACCACTCGCTGCCCACCAACCAATACCCAGCCTGACCTAAGCAGCAATGTGGGTCTTCCAGGTGACTCCCCGCAGTTTATATACTGGGCATGACATGCTGTGGTATGGAATATCCCCTTTGGCTTTTTTTGGTCAGGTGTCTGTCTGCTTCCTTCTGGCTTCTTGTGCCTCTCCTTACTGGCAGAGCAGTGAAAAATCCTTGCTAGGGGTAAGCATTACTTTGTAACAACTAAAACACTGGTGTGTTATTAGCATTATTCTCAGATTAAAGTTGAAAACACAGCACTGCACCAGCTACTAAGAAGGAGAAAAATAACTTGTAACAGCTGAACCAAGGACATCTGCTGAACTCAGAAGCCTTCTGCTACTACTGTTGCCCAAAGACCACCAGCTGAGGTAACGGACTTACACAAAGACCATCCAACTGAGGTATTTAGCTATGTGATTGTAGATGTTTCAATTTAAACAAAGCATACTGCACATCTATAACTACATCTCTCAGTCATATGATGGTTATCAAAGCTGCTGTAGGACATACCGCATGCTTGCAAACAGATAAAAAGATCCAAGTGCTATACTGTTATTAATGTAAAGGAAAATTAACCACTATGCTCATTCTTTCTTTTGGCAAGGGTAAGAAGAATCACAGATACAGAGGTCTTATTTCATTGAAGCCTCTATTCTTAAACATGTTTTATCCTACAGTATCTAATTTACATAGCTCTTTGTATGCCCTTAGTCATAATTCATATACTTTACAATCTGGTCTGAATTATCTTCATACCATTCATATCGAATATCATCATAGACTCAGTGTTGTAAGGCATTAATCTTACAGGTATCAGAAGTTTATTTCAACAAAATCTTATTTTGCTAACACCACTAAAGGTATTACATATTGAAATGTTATTTCCTGAAATGACACGCTTGTCAAGCTAAAAGTAACACACTGTGAAGTTAATTAATCTTCTTACTTCAATAAACAAACAAACAAAAATACACTGGGAAGCAAAAAGGCATGGCACAATACGTACATACAGGTCTATAGCACCGTGCTTATTTCTGTCACATCAGATCTTCTGTCTGTCAGAGTAGAGAAAAATCCTTAATTAGGCCTCTCAATAACCTAATTATTTTCTTTCTATCCTTCCATAAATAAAAGGCTTCAAATAACCATCAGATATTTTAATGTAGTTGACAAGATATTACAGATTAATATAAATACATGATAGATGAAAATAAGTTCAAATTCTATCACCCTTCTATCACTGTATAAAAAATAAATGAAGACACAATTGTTCACTAAGTTCTACTTATTGCTTTCTTTAGAGGGTTCCACAAAAAAAAAAGAAAAAATCAGGTGCTGTCCTGGGTTCAGCAGTAGCAATCATTTTTCTCCTTAGTAGCTGGTGCAGTCAGCACTGATAACACTGATGCTTTTAGTTGTTGCTCAGTAATGTTTACTCTGACCAAGGACTTTCTGAGTCTCATGCTCTGCCAGGGAGGAGGGGAAGCCAGGAAGAAGCAGAGACAGGACACCTGACCCAAACTAGCCAAAGGGGTATTCCATACCACAGCACATCATGCCCAGTATATAAACTGGGGGCAGGTACCCAGAAGGGCTAGATTACTGCTGGGTCGGGCTTGGTATAGGTTGGTGGGTGGTGAGCGGTAGTGTTCTCTTCCTTTTTTATTTCCATTATCATTATTATTATTGGTGGGAGCAGCAGTGGTTTTATGTTATACCGTAGTTACAGGATTGTTCTTATCTCAACCTGTGGGAGTTACATTGGTTTGATTATCCTTCCCATCCCTCTGGGAGCAGGGGAAGGAAGGGGGGGGAGTGAGTGAACAGCTGCGTCGCTCTGGGTTGCTGGCTGGGCCTAAACCAAGACAGGTGCCCACAACATTTTTGAATATTTTCTGCTGTCCATCATGTCCTATTCTCTATTGCTTTTTCATGGACAAACCACTATGAGATTATCTAATTTCTTACTTGACTTCTTTTCCTCAATATCCCCTCCTTCTCTTTAACAAGTTCTCTCAAATTCCACTTCTACTACCTCTAGAGAAATTACTAGAAAGATTACTTTCAGAGTGAATCTAGGATAATGGCTTCTGTATTTGAAATTGAATCTTTTAAGATATGTTCAAAACCTGAAATCTGATTTGTGGAGATTCTTTTCAGCTTTTTCTATTCTTGTGGAAAAATGGTGGTGATCAGAATATATAATACTTCCTACAGTACAGCCAACTTTCTCAAAAAACCCTGCCAGCTTCAGGTTCCCCTTAAAGTTTGAGAAACTGAGAACTCTGGTTCCTGTATCCCTCAAAAGATGTCTACTCATTTTGCATCCAAACATGTGGCTTGAGGCGATTTTTCCTTGCAGTGCCTTAGGCTTAAACTATAGCATGGATTTTATGAGAATTAATACTTGCACCTGCTTGAAAATCCAGCACCCTAATTCAATTTCTGCTAGGAATCTGCCATTTAATTTTTTGTCTTCTAACAATTAACGGTTGTATAAGCTCATACTTCAGGTTCCCCACATAACCAATGCAGAAAATTACCTATTTTCAGATTAAAGTGCCACCTAGAGCACAATTATCATTATGATTACTCCTCATCAGGATGTTTGAAAAAAAATGTTATTGTTTAAACTTTATTGTCTCGTCACTTGGCAACTAAGTCGTGCCATACAGTTAAGAACCAATGTGACACAGAATATTTCAGCCTTGACTCCTTCTTGAGGGAAGAAAACAGTGACTAGTCCACGAGAGCAGAGGGGAGAGAGAACAGAGAATTAACAGAAAATGTGATTCTGCTCCCTCTTCTGTTGTCAGAAGTTGGATCCTATTTGCTGCTATTACAAGCCGGGTGAAATACCTCTCCTTTCCACCCAAGCAATGGAAGTACAAGTAGAATTGTGACTCATTGGGCAATTCAAAGAAATAACCTGGACTGCTGGAGGTACTGCTGGTATGGGGGAAATTACTTGCTCAGTGCTGCTTGAAGAGACAATAAAATCTGTAAGCACTACACCACAGTTTTACCAGATCTATTTTATTTCCTCCCCTAAATATATATTTTTTTCCTTTTTTCTAGTTTCGGGTTTCTGCATTTTTTTTTTTGGGGGGGGGGGTTTGGGTTATTTTTGTTGGTTTTGTTTTGTTACTTTTTTTTCTTGAGAATTTTCAAACGGAAGGGAAAAAAATCGAAGTCAGCAATTCACTGTAATATAAAATCTATTCAACTGCATGACTGCATGTGTTATTCTGACACTGCTTATCATGCATTACAAAATTTACAATAAAAATTGTGAGTAGGTAAATGAAAAATTGATACACCACCTAATATATATCATAAAGTTTAGGTTCATTTTTTCAAGATTATTTTTCTGTGATGCAGTCAGTGATATTTCTCAGCTCATCAGACAAAATGAACATTTGGTCTTTGAAGTGCAAAGACAACTGCAGGGACTGAGGAATATTTTGCTGACAACCCTTTTCTATGATGTATCTTGGACATGTTTAAACAACACTAAAATACTGCATACTGAGTAGATAAACACTTGATTTACACAGCATTGTACTTTACACAGAGGTGTTAAGATTTTAAAAACCTAACAAAGTATAAATAGACATAATATATTTAGGATGTAAAGAGAATTGCTTTACATGACTAGTTTAATTTATATACTTTTCTATCTATTCTGTTAGACTGAGAATTTGCTACTCAGTATAAAATAGTGTTCATTTAACTCTTAGCACCCAATCTTGTGCCTCCTGAAATCAAGTTGAAGTTCGTGCTAAGAGATAAGATCTGTTTGAAATGTAGGATTTGCACAACCAAAGTATAGTTAATAAGCAACAGTGACAATTCATAACTCTGTTTGCTACCTCTTCCCCTGCTACATTTTTTATGACTGAATTGACTTGTTGTTTTTCTTTCTATTTCATATCATATAACCCAAAATTTTGGCTCCACAGAATTATCTCAAGCTACTTGCAGTTTGTTTCCACCAAAATCTTTATAGATAATTCCCTCCTCCCCTTCCCAAATCCTCTGTCACACATCAAAAGGTAGGAAGTGTCAATAACTGTCAAAGTCAAAGTATTCACTGCTGCTGCAAACTTCAAAAGTACTATTAAGCATGTTGTAAATCAAGTATTTAATTTCAAAGAGGACGTACATCTAAAATTTTCATTGTTACCATAAGAAATGTTGTTCACAATTCCTTGGTAACAACTTTATTTCAGTTTTATGGACATAAATTGAGGGAAAATATCAGATTAATTAGTTAGGCCTGAATTTGCAGTGTGAAATATCTGGACTCAGATCTATCATTAGCACAGAATGTGAGAAAAACAAAACAAAAAGCCATCTTGCAAAATGCATACTGAAGATATGTAGTATATGTGATTAAATCAGTTTGACTGAATTTTTAAACCAAGTAACAATTTATTTTATAATGACTGTATACTATTGCCTAAGTATAGTAATGCTTATGCCAAAATGTAATAGACTGCAAAAGCCTGGTAACAGATACCATCCCCACTGGAAGTTTTGAAGTTGGCAGCATGGATACCTAAGAGCAGGTACCCAGCAAACAGCGACTTATGTGCATTGGCTGAGTCAGTTAAGAGGAACTCCTACACACAAGGACAGCCACTGCCCCTCCTCTTTTTTGTCAGAACTGTAGTTAAAGTGCCTTCAATATTTTCTCATATTTCTAACTTTCTAAAGGAAAAAAAAATGCATTTGTGATATACACTGTAGCACAGTCCCCATTCTCTAGGGTGTCTGACATAATTCACTGTTTCTCAGATGGTATGAAAAAAATAAGACAAAATCCCAAATGTATAAATTATGTCTGTCACAGAGGTAATTTTTTTTTCCCTTCCACAGATATGGACAGGCATATACACTATAAAGCCCATTAATTGTTTAATTTTTACCATTATTCTGTGCTCCTTTGGAATATGGTGGTGTCTTTGGGATTCTTGGGCCAAGAGCAGGCAGAGAAATTGTAACAGGAATGTGAAGTAGACATCATAAAGATGTATTTGAGTTAAAGTTAGCTCATTTTATGAACAATAAACTGACCTTCCTCCTGGATTTTAATCTAGCTTTAATAATTTTGATCAATTTAGCATTGGTGGTTTTTGAAAATGGATGTTGTTCTCTCTCATGCTATACTTTTCTTCCATTAAAATAATCCTTTACAGAACATAATGATTATGATACATTCTGTCTTTATGTCTGTGTCTTGTTTTAGCAGTGCATCTGAGGCAATTATTGTCTAAAGCAATAATAATTTGAAAGGACCTTTTCTGTTTCAGGCATCTCAACTGGTTTTATTTTATTTAGTCATTATGTCTCCCATTCCTAGAGAATTTGAGTTTATATAAAACTGGCAGCTCCAATGGCAATTTTATACAAAGCTTTCTTTTCTCTCTTGCTTCTGCTATAACTGAATGTGGTTTTGATGAGAAAGGTATTTCCACTAATATCACCTATCAGAAAGCTTGATGCACATAATAGAATTACCTGAATTACTGTTGCAGGACTTACATTTTATGTGACTGAGGGCCATTTTCATTTCAGTCTTTCCACTATTTTTTTTTTAAGCAACAACAACAATCTCCCTACCTGTATTGTACTACAGGACAGCATAAGCTCTATTTTGCAGAATATGTAAATAAATAGCTTGGACACTTGCCAGCAAATGAAGCATATTACAGTGTTAAAAATTAATCAAGTCATTTGATAGACACAACTGCAGTGGATTTTCAAGCAGGATATGAATTCTTACTTTAGCCTTCAGCTGAACAAGTATATCACACCTCTGCCTTTCTAACCTCATTTCCTTCTTGGTCCTGTGTCTATCGCACACCCATCTGTACCCTGACATCTGTAATTAAAATAATGAAATATATACAAAATTTTCTGTCTTTTCAGACAGAAAAATAGCTTACACTGCTATTTCTCAACTTGATTTGTAGTCCATTGCTATACTGGGGAGAGTGAGAAGAGTTTAGGAACCAAGAGATTAGTCAGCACTTCAGGGGAAAAACTGGACAACATATGCCTTAGGTGAAAGAGTCCTTAATGACATTGCATGTACTTTAGGACTGTAAGGACCTCAATAGCACGCAGAACATCATGACAGAAATTCAGAGAGTAGTTCTGGATTTACATAGTTCCAGCTTGTTTAGGTCAGAATCTGTAACTGATGAAGTCTATTTCCACATAAAAATGTTAGCAGCTATGAACAACCCAAGATCTCCGGTTGTAAGATTCTCCAGAGCATACACACATTCACACAAATGTTATGGTATCTATTTATTGGTAGCTTTGTTTTCTAAGATACATTGGAATTGTGTCTCTTTGAAAACAAAGAAGTACTTAGTCTTTTATCCATATTCTGTCTGTCACTTTTCATTAGAAAATCCCTTCATTTAAGGATAAAAGGAAACTGCTTGTAACAGCTGAGTTTAGTTTATAGCATTGTTATGTTGCTTTTGTCTGTTGCCTGTCTCATCCTAGGAACTGAACACATTCACCCTCTGTAAATCTATGGACAACTTTAAGGCTGTCTGCTTTCAGAATAGCACCAGCGTGTCGCAAATCCACAGAACTTCTACACTGGTACAACACAAGAAGCAAGAGTCAATAAAGAGCTGAACAGCAGCTGCAATTTACTGAAAATCCTTTACATTTTTAGCCCCATAGGCAATCCTTTGTTGAAAGACAGACTTCATGTGATTTTCTGATAAACACCGATCTGCACTAATGTCTCCGTACTATAATTGAAATATTTTCCTTTTATGATAGATGACACCCTGTAGTTCTGATTATTCTTTTGGCTCTCTTGCCATTTGTAAATGAGACAGCAACGCTAATGTAGAAAGTTTCCATTACATAAATCCAAATACTTAACAAAGGCTAGAACCAGGGTGTTTTTACTTTTAAACCTCAGCTTATTAATAATGTATTTATTCCCCAAATACAGTTTAACCCATTTTTTTCCATTATGAACTCACTGATGGGATATTTGATGAGGTAATGTTTCAGAGAGGCTGACATCTTTAGCGGTGTGCACTTACACTGATCAAACAAGCTGTGGAACATTTTTATCAATAATACTTGTATTATTAAAAGATGTTTATGTGAATGAAAAAAATTATTTTCTATACCAAATTTTGTAAAATCAAAGAACAAGGAAAAATAATTTAAGAAAAAAAATGGCCAATTTATATCAATACAGAAAAAAATCATGTTTGTTTTGTTGTTTTGTTCTTTTTTTAAAATTTATGTACTGCTCCACATTATTTGAATACTCAAAGTAAGACACATGGAGGGGGGACATTTCCCTTCCCTCTCCAGTCATATGTGTTCTGGTGCAAGCAATCTAAGCCTTTTTGGTAACTGAACCTTTTTTTTTTTAATGTGGAAACTTTAAAAGAACTATCCAAAATGAAATTGTTTCATGCTTCTTTCTTTGATTTTTATCTGAAAACTAGCCTTGATAACTGGCCTTGAAAACTATCAGAAGGTGTCAGCATTTTCTTTTTGGTGCAATGATCTGCATCTAGAAATTCTGTGGTAATAGCATGCAGCTGGGAAAGACATTCTTGCCTAAGAAAATGTAAACCAAGAGTATATTACAGTTTTTCAGATGGAAGAATATATTTGAAATTATACAGAAGTTTACTCACTGATGTTCAATATGAATTACATTCGTAAAGCCATGAGAATATGGCTTTTACATAACATCAACTGTACGAGAGTCAAAAAAGAAACTTCTGACCAAAGCAAGCTTGAGAAGCGTAAAGGTGAATGCCTCTGCCTTAGCCTTCCAACAAGATAATGAATTTCTGGTCTGCACAGGTTCTGGAGGTGCAAAATCCTCCTCCCACAAAGGTCAATGAGGGAAAAACTCTCACTAATTTCAGTGGAATTAAGTTTTAAACCAAGGGTTTCATGCTCTATGACGTCTTAAATGCATTAATGTACTGGGACAGAAAACTCTTCCTAAGAAAAGCTAGGATAAAAGAATTAATGGACATTCATATGCAGAAATGCTCCTGTCTTTCATTTTATCTCCAGAGGTGCTGATTTTAAGAAAAAATAGTAAAATATACATTATTTTAAAAAAATAATTACATAAAATATACATATTGACTTCCACACATACTTAAGTGTGCATACAGGTGTAAGTATTAAAAGCAAAAAGCTCCAAGGTTTCCCTGTCCCAAATTCTGCCAGGAATACATAGAACTTAGACAAACAAAAGGTGCCTAGTATTGTATTCCTCTGCTGAGGAAGCAGAGTAAATCGGTATAGGAACACTGGAAGAGAACACACATTTAGACGTTGTACTTCAGATCAATGACACAGGTAAATTATGGCTCGCAGCCCCAGTATCAGTTCTTAACACTATACATATTTTAAAACATACAAATTCACTTTCAACAGACTGTTACCAAAATTACTTTTGTGATACTTGTGATTTGTTTGTCTATGTAAAATGAAATAGAGACATATTTTCTGTTGCTTTATCAAAGCTTAGTTTTATCCATGATTATTGATGTAACTCATTAAAAATGCATATAAATAATAAATTAATAATGATACAATATTTCATCTTTTTATTACAACAGTGAAAGACACATTTGTCTTTTTTATTTAATTTCTAATGAATAAAGAATTCTACTGCAATATAGAAAGATTAATAAAGATGTAGGATGATGTCACATATATGAAATCAATATTTTACTATTTAATCACATAACATAAACTAAGCTAGTATATGGATTTTATTGTACTGTATTATTCAGGTATTACCAGGGTAACTAAAAAGATTTAGAAAAATTACACTATTGTTAATTTGGACATAGCCATTAAACACTATGGCTTTATTACTATGGCTTAAAAGCCAGACAATAGCCAGGATTCATCATATGTATTAGAAAGATAAAGCTTTTCTCTGCTTTTTTATTAACACAGGGGTGTTTGGTCAAACAGTACTTGCTTTTGAAGCAAAATATATCAAATTGCTCTCTATATAGAAGGAGGTAATATCTGGCAGGTAGTGAAAGACAGATAAAAACAACATAGGAGAGAGAGTGTAACACAGCAGAGAGAAAGGACATAGATCAGGCCAAGGAGAAAATAAAAGTAGAACAACTTGAGGGAACAGAGGCAGGAAGGAAAAGAGACAGAAAAAAGGAGAAAACACCAACATAGAATTTATAATTTTAGACTACCTCCACAGAGCAGAGAAGTACAAATATGCTTTTATATTTGAAAGGTCAGATTAGTCTTCTAATCATTCTAAAATCTCAGATGCATAACTCAAAAACTGACTGGCTTAGAGACCTGGCTTGTATATCACCTCTATTCTGACAAGATCTTTAAAGAGGGCAAGAAGCATCTCTGCATGTGTGGCAGATAAAACTTTTGTTCTTCTTGCATAGCACATAAAAGCAGCAACCTGTTTTACAAACATCATTTGTGAGAGGTAGAGCTGCACTGCATAATAAGCTCATCAAGATCACTGGAATGCTAATTAAAACCTGAAAACCAAATATGCAGTCTTTAAACCACTGTAGAAATTGATTCAGCCATTGACAGAGAATATTATTCCTGAAACGTATTTCTTGTCTCATGCTGAAGACAAAAAATTGCTTGATAATTGTCAGAAATTGCTTCAACTTTTCTCCCACAATATGATCTGACCCTTCACTACTGTGCTCAAACAAATCACACCACCCATCAGGTTAGAGAGCTTGTAATTACATGTGTATGGGTTAATTTATTCAGTCTGAATATGCAGCAGCTAGAAACTCCATCTTGTTGCTATTTTTAAAAGCAAAACAAAGCTTGAATATGCCTGAAGCTGTATACAGGCTCTGCAGTGGCCTTTCGCAAGAAGGGCAGTTGTGCTGCCACTGTGTTTATTATAAAAGACTAAGCAAGAGCTGAATGAGTGAAAGTAATATTGCAAACAGTTATGGAGATTTTCTTTTCTTCTCTTTTATGACATATGTGGTATTACATATCACTAGCCAATCTGGCCAAGGACACTCAGGCATAGTCAAATTTACTCATCAGTTTTGTAAGGATTGTCCTTTTAGGTCTCCAGTATGAAACTTTTTGATTTTCTTTTTTTTTTTTTTTTAAGCTGAGGACAGGAATGGAGAAAATCATAAGCAAAAATTAGGTAGAATACATATTTAACAACTAAAGTTTTTGCAGAATAGCATAAATAACCTATTTAGAAGAGAGCTGAAGAAGGGGAAGAAAGATGAGAGAGAAAAAGATGGAGGTTATCCAATAACAAAAAAACTTTCAGGAATTCCAGAATGTTTAATAAGAGTATGTTGCAATTTACATTGAAACATAGAAAACTGAATATGGTCTACACCTCCCAGAATTCTGGAGCTGCCAGCTCAGAAGAAATGAAGAGCATTAATAATGCATTTCCTGTTATTCTTGGTCTGCAGCTGATCTCCTACTGAGCACTGAGAAAGAGTTTTAGATCCATAGGAGACAGCTGGTGCTGTCTAGCATGTTTGACTGATTTTGTGAACTGAGAATGAAAGACATAAAAAGCAAAATAAAACCAAATACATGTTTTTCTTCCTGTAAGAAAACTTGTAAGGTTACAAAGCTGTGTAGAAAAGCACAGTTAAGAATAATGTGTTGTAAAAATCATATTATTTGAAAATTAAAAGCCTCAAGAAGATTGGCTGGAAAACGAAGCATGTGCAGTTTTCTCTGCAGATAATCTGGCTTTTCTTCTTAGTAATACATAATACTTTGAATTTTGACATAAACGCCAGAAAGCTAATGAGTGTAAAAGATTGAGATGTGATTGAGGACTTCAAATGTGGTGCTATTTAGGATCCAGATTCAGTTTTGGAGAACTGAAGTTCAACTTTTCTTCAGCAAAACCTGCAGGGAATAAAGGTTTTCAGGCATTAAGTAGGTTATGTTCAGCATGTACTAAGCTAAGGGTTTGTCATAGAGCTAGTCAGACTGGGATTAGTAAACTCCATTACTGTTCTCTAGCAAGTAGGCCAGCCGGAGTGAAAAAACATAACTCCAGCTGTTTTCTCATCCTTCTGCAGACCTTTTATCCCCATTGTAGGATAAAAACTCTCTGTAAACAAAATAAAAATCCTAAGTGAGTACAGAGTAGAAGAGCACACATCTGATTTTTCCTAATTACAAAGACAGGCCACCAACAGTCACGGTACTGTCCAACCACAAACAACTGGGTTGAATACGTACTTCTCAGCTCTCATAGGCTTCCTTAACTTGAACTGATAAAATGGCTAGAGATTAATGCTGAATTATTACTCTATCAATCATTGTTCATAAAATGTAAAAGCCAACATGCACACAAATTAACTTCCTGTAAGGATGTTTAGAAATGAAGCTCCTTTCTCAAAATAATGCCTTTTCTGACTAGCTTATGACTCCTTCAAGACAACGGTGGAGAAACATCCCTAGCCACAGATATGGAGTACAAACCACGTCTCTTGGTCCTGACTCTTCTTTTGCAAGGGGAACAACATGCTTTGCAAATCATCTGGCACATCTAGGAAAGGGTTGTTGTGCCAAGAAACTGAAAAAAAACCTGTGTCAGTATTTCATGTATCAGAAAAACTTGGAGGTAAGAGGGCAGGGTGTCCTTTGAGCCTTCCTGTTCTCAGCTTCTTAAACAGCCTGAGAGAAAGATGATAATGGTGAAGTTCTTGGGTAAACCCCTTCCAGATATGAGGTTTCAACAATAATTTATTTTACAGACAGTCAACACAATGATAAAGATATTAACTCATTGCATCCCCTCAGAAGGTTTCAAAGATAAACCCATCATAACAGATGTTCCAGAAAACTCATGCAACATCTCTATGTTACATCTGACTTAACAGAAACCCCTCAAAACATGTCCCAGCTTGAAAAGTAATTTCAAGTACTCAAGAAAAAGAAGACTGCTGCTTCTCTGCAGCCCTGAATAGAGTGAAAATGTATAAATCAAGGTTCATGAAAGAAATATGGGGAGGAGAATTTCACTGCACCACACATAATGAATCCTGGGCATATAACCTTCAAAAGATGCACACACTGCTATCACAGTGAGAAAATTTCAACGGAAAGCAATTTCACACTCCTTATAGGCCACTGTAATCAGCCAGAAAATGAATTAGCATAGCCCAGAGTACAAGGAACTATCAAAAAAGCTCTTGATCCAGAAAAGCACTTAATCTTATCCTTAATATTAAGCACCTAAGCTGTTCCATTAAGTCACATATATGTGCAAATCAGGTTTAGCCTAGCACTAAAAATAACAGAAATATTTTCTAGCAAGTTTTATATTTATTGCATTCAGTATTTTGTTCTATTCACAGGTTGTCTAGAACAATACACTTATTTGTCAAACTATCCTAAATTATTTAGCATTATACCTTCATATTTTTTTTGCTAGCGATTGGGCTGAAGTCCATTCACTGGTTGTGATGTTAAAAGTTATTATTAAAATGTTGATGCATCATATATTATTTACAAATAATATGGCATACCTTCTCTTCAATGACAAGTAGTGTATAAATTTTAGAATAAAGTTTTTGAACAAGTTCAAAATTCTCTAAATATCTATGCAAAATTTTCTTTTTTTGTAATGCAAAAAATTCTCTTAGTCTTCACACATATAGAATCATAGAATCACAGAATAGTTAGGGTTGGAAAGGACCTTAAGATCATCTAGGTCCAACCCCCCTGCCATGGGCAGGGACACCTCACACTAAACCATATCACCCAAGGCTTCATCCAACCTGGCCTTGAACACTGCCAGGGATGGAGCATACACAGCTTCCCTGGGCAACCCATTCCAGTACCTCACCACCCTCACAGTAAAGGATTTCTTCCTTATATCCAGTCTAAACCTCCCCTGTTTAAGTTTCAACCCGTTACCCCTTGTCCTATCACTACCGTCCCTAATGAATAGTCCCTCCCCAGCATCCCTGTAGGCCCCCTTCAGATACTGGAAGGCTGCTATCAGGTCTCCACGCAGCCTTCTCTTCTCCAGGCTGAACAGCCCCAGCTTTCTCAGCCTGTCTTCATATAGGAGGTGCTCCAGTCCCCTGATCATCCTCGTGGCCCTCCTCTGGACTTCTTCCAACAGTTCCATGTCCTTTCTATGTTGAGGACACCAGAACGGAACACAATACTCCAAGTGAGGTCTCACGAGAGCAGAGTAGAGGGGCAGGATCACCTCCTTTGACCTGCTGGTCATGCTGCTTTTGATGCAGTCCAGGATACAGTTGGCTTTCTGGGCTGTGAGTGCACACTGAAGCTGGCTCATGTTCATTTTCTCATTGACTAACACCCCCAAGTCCTTCTCCACAGGACTACCATGCCTTTCCTTTTTGCCCAACCTGTAGCTGTGCCTGGGATTGCTCCCACCCAGGTGCAGGACCTTGCACTTGGCATGGTTAAACTTCATGAGGTTGGCATCAGCCCACTTCACAAGTGTGTCAAGGTCCCTCTGAATGGCATTCCTTCCGTCTAGCATATCAACTGAACCACACAGCTTGATTTCATCTGCAAACTTTCTGAGAGCACACTCAATCCCACTGTCCATGTCACCTACAAAGATGTTAAACGAGACCAGTCCCAACACCGATCCCTGAAGGACACCACCTGTTACTGGTCTCCAGCTAGACATTGAGCTGTTTACCACAACTCTTTGCATCCAGCCAGTACTTTATCCACTGAGTGGCATAAATGGAGTCAAAACATACTACTTTTCTTTCATCTGAGCAGCTAGACAGAGGCCTTTTTTTTTCTTCTCCAAATGATATTCACAATGCTGTACATATACTGCTGATTAATGCACCGAAAATGAAACAGGTTTTGAGACAGATCATGGAAAAAAAATGCTCTTCAATCAACAAGACAGTCCCAAAACAAAGAACGACACAAAAAATTGACAACTGAGTACAAAATAAGACTTAGAAACCCAAGAACAAACTTTATATTTTCAATATAGCTAGAGAAAATGCAAGAAGTTTAAAAAAATAGTATTTCAATAAAAGGAGGAAAAATAAGATTAGACAGTCCCAAAACTGCCCTGAGAATCATTGAGCTTTATTCAGTAACTTGTAACATCTACAGAAGACTACTTTCAGATGAAATAGCATTATAGTACAGGGAGGTCAACATTACTCTATATGGACTTAGGCCATTTTGATTCAATCTAAGGTGATTCAAGTCTTCTGAACAATTTGCATTTGCAAGCAGGGACTTGATCAAGGGAAAGGTAAAATGAGAGCAGAAGTGACAGAGAGGAAGGGAAGACAAGCCCAGAAAAGCAGGACTGTGGCAGGATGGAAAAGGGGAGTGTTCTTGGCACTGATGCACCTGGGCAAAAATACCACCTATCACTAAAGCAGATGAGTCAGAATTACATTGCTGCAGAAAATACTGGCAGGACACCTACTGGGAATGAATTACAGATGCAAAATTATGCTATCAAGATGTTACCATTTGCATTCAAATCCACTGTTTCTGTGAGGCTGTTACTTCTAATAACACAAATTTATATTTTGATATATGTATTTAATGTATGTACTAAAATGGCGAATAATATTAACATATTTTTTTCCTATTTACTTTATATTACTTCTAAAACTGGCACTGAAAAATCCACAACTAAATGAGGTTTCAGATTGCTTTTCTCTTCTAAATTGTGTATATACTATACATGCTGTGAACTAACTAAAACATAGATGTATAACACTTTACTAGGAAAAATACACCAAAAAAGATATCTGGAATATACAGGGAAAGGCAAATCAGTTAGAGCTGTTCTAATCAATTTCCATTTGCAGTGGGATTACAAAGCATTATTTAAGCAACTGCAGCACACATGAATCTCAGGGATGAGAGTTAAGGGTCTCTTTCAGCAGAGTACACAGAGAAGTATTTTTTTCATGTTTGCCAAATTTGTTAAATTCTGATGGTGTTACCATTTCTCACTTTCCCATAGTCTCACACTTCTATAAGAAGGCAGTAACAAAATGAATAGTCTACATTAATCAAAATTGTATAAACCTGAATACAGTCATGCCTTACAGGTTTTCTTTTACATACTTGATCTCACTGAAAAGACTTTTGGACACAGAAAACCCATCGTCTTTTCATGAAATTTATACTAATTTCTTAGTTCAAATGTTTCAACGTTAAATCCTTTTACAACTATGAATATTAGAAAGATATATATTTAAAAGTGTATATTTTTAAAAAACAGGCCAGGTGAAGAGATGACTTTTCATTTTATCCTCCAGGAAAGTTTCACCAGAGACTGTATTAATCTAAAAAGTTATTTTTAAAATCTCTCTCTCTTTTTATTTCCCCCAAGAGACAATGGACTTTGCTGTATCTGCAAGCTCATGTTACCCTTTGAAAGATTAATAAAAGATGTATTTGCATGGTAACATAAGGATTGTTTCTCCCTCCTCCACCATAAACCTGCAGCCCATTTCACTTTAAACAAGTACATAATAAAATAATTTTTCATTGCTAGCAATACTGCCACTGTTAACTCATTACATCTCAATGCTGTTGTGCGCAAGAGGGAGTGACAGCACAGAACATCCAGCCAAGGAAATGAGCTTGAAGAGCAGTAGAGAGGGGTCTTGAAAGCCCCTTCTCCTAAGATTTTAGAATTTTACTAGTCCTTACAGTGTTAACACCTAGGAGAGAGGAGAGATGCTTGACTCAATGTTTTCATACTGAACTGCCTTGCAGAAACAGATGAGAAATAAAAAAGAAATTAATAAGCGGAACAACTGTTAAGCTAGATACTGACTGATGTCTTTTCTTTTTTCCATTCTACAGTTTCACTTTCTTCTTAAATAGATGAATGAAATCTAGACGAAAATTCTAGAAATCATTCACACAGTACTGAGAGGCCATGCAAGAGTATATTGCTATGCTGACCATGTGATAATGCTATTAGTAGTTTTTAAAAAGTGTTTTACTAGTTTTCAAAACCAAACAGAAAAACTTGATCTATAGGATAATGCATTTAAAACAAAAAAACAAATAAAAAAAACCCAAGTAGGGAACTCACATAGACAATTAAAATACAACATTAAAATTATAAAAGCCCACTGATAGTAAAAGAGAGAATTCTAAGGTAATTACTGGCTTCTTCTGATACATGAAATCCCCCCAGAAAGAAGGGAAAATAATCCTCTGCAATGACACTGGAAATTTCTGGAGCATGCTAAAAAACAGTAGTGGAAGCAATGAAAAGAGTCCAGTATGACTATGTAGACTCACCAGCTCAGAATAAAGAAAGGCTTTCTACTGGAATATTCTTATTCGTTATAATAAAATATGTTTCATCTGAAACTTTAGTGTAAAGGTCGTTTTTAGGTTTTTAACTAAAACTCAACAAAACTGCCTGAGCCACTTCATGAAAACTCAGCTGCACAGGGAAATCAGAACCAGGCAGAAAGGCACTGCTCAAAAACAGTGAGGAGACAAACAAAACAAACAAAAAAAGAAAGGTGGCTATTTCTTATTGAGTATTCTCAGCATTAAACTTCCTCATAAAAAGTCTCCCTCTCTACATACACAAAAGGAACACAAGTAACGCACATTCTGAAGAAAGCACCCTTAGAACAACACACTGAATTACTGTCTATAATTTATACCCTTCGCTGAGTGAGCACAGGTAAAGGTTATGTAAGCAATTTGAAAATGAATTCCAGAAGATTAAAATTGTTTCTGTACGAAAGTGTAAGCACAGTTTTGAAACAGATCTACATTCCTGTATCATTGCTTCCCATGGATTTTCAGGCTATTTTGTAAACCAGGCTGAACATCCTCCCTTCCCAAAACAAAATAAAACAACAAAAACACTCAAAACGTACAGGTAACTCAATATTTTCCCTTATTGTCAAGTTGGCATAGCCAGTGTATTTAGCAATCCAGATTCTTAAATAATGTAGTACAAGATATTAGGAGTTATTATTTTTCATGTTAAACTTGATGGGGGTTATATTTGTTTTTTTTTTATTTTATTTTTTATGTTTAAAAATAATTATGAAATTATGCTAAATAAGAGTGATTTCCTCTTGTTTCCATGGAAAGTAAAACTGTCAAAATAATTAGCTGCTTCTACAAGCTGGTTGCTGAAAAGTAAAGATGCTAAGACTCATAATAAAATAATGATATTCAACAGTAAAATCCCTACTCAAAAAATTCTTATGTGAACATGCCTTTGAAAGGAGTAAATATAGTTTTCTCAGATAAGATTTTCATGCTCTATTATTTTTGATCTCTGATTTATTGTTCTGGAATGTTTTCATATTATCATTGAAAATTATATCCTTTGATAAAATGTTTCAAAAGCTTTTTTCAAAAGCTTATAGCAACATTTACATGTTCTATTTTATTCTCTGATTTCTTCACAGCAATTTCTGCTGAGGTAAATTACATTCCTACTGAACAGCACAGGCTTAATCATTAAAATCTTTAAGCTTTTTCAATAATGTTATACTTAGAATGAGAAAATATTAGAACAAGGAGTCATAAGAAATTTCACTCCATATGAAAAAACATTAAGGCAGTGTAGATTTGTTTGTGTTTTGGTCCTGAACACATTTATTAAAGTATTTAATACTATGTTGCAAAACCAAAGCGAGATTGAAAACCCTACTGTTATGGAAATTGCCATTAAATTTTCCATTTTTTTTCCCTGAGAAAATCTTATTAAACAAAAATACATGGCATGAAAGGCAGATATCTTTATTTCCCAGTCTGTTTGAATATTAATATCCAAAGTTAAAAACCCACTCCCATTGTGCACTAAACATAAATGCTTATCCACAAGCCTAGAATACAGAACATATATAGTGGCAGAAAAGATGTCTAAAGAATCTCAAATACCACTGTACATCACTGACTAAAATGTACTGAAATAGTGTCTAAGGATCTTGATTATGAAGCCAAACGGTATTTTGCTGATTGTTGCACAAGGAATGATAAAGCTTAACAGATTAATTTAGAAGCTTGGGAAACATAGACTTTTAAAGTGAACGTTCACACTGTGATGGTCTCCTAAGCCTTCTACTTGCAGCTTCACTGTAAGGGAAGATCAGAGATATTATGACAACATAGTAGAGAAGACCTGTATTTTGGGAAATGATCTACCATAAGATCCTGTTGCTAACAGATTCATTTTTATGCTGGTCTAAGTTACATCAAAGAGCATTTTTCTGGTGTCAATGTGTAGCATAAGAACTGGGAAGAATATATTTAGCTTTCAATCACTTTCTTTCCTTGCCCCTTTGTTGCACCAAGTGCAAGCAAGCTGTTTATGTGAACCCAAAGCCCTTTGGACAGTCTCAGCTCAACAAACAGATATGATATATGGCTACTCACACTCCTCCTCATCTGTTGCTATGGCATTTTGCCTGCTCACAAGGTGATTGGACAATCTTTCTATGAAAATCTGCTCCAAAGATCAAAAGCTCTCCCATGGCACAGTGCTGCCTCTGCCATCTGTTTTGCATGACGTTTGACAGGTTCAGGGAAGAATGGATGAGAAGGCAAGACCATTTTTACCTATTTTTCCTCACCAGCTGACATTTTGTTCCCCCCTTCTTCCACCTGCTACTTGGTAAAATGTGGAGGAGAAAAAACTTCAGAATAGAAAGGAAAAACCTATCAGCCCCCTCAGGTTAGACTTCAGCCTGTAACTGAAAAAAACTCATGGTAGTCACTAAACAGAGACTAAAAGATTTCATTCATACATGAAAAGGCTTCAAGCACTCTTCAAGAAGCAATAAAAAAAAACAACCTATGAAAAATATTAGAGTTCCCAACAATACAGAGCAAGCTGTGCACTGTTGCTAACACATACTAAATATTAAACAGTTACACAGGGGGGGGGAAAGGAAAGAGAAGAAAAGAAAAAAGAAAAGAAAAGAAAAGAAAAGAAAAGAAAAGAAAAGAAAAGAAAAGAAAAAAGAAAAGAAAAGAAAAGAAAAGAAAAGAAAAGAAAAAAGAAAATCTTTCTGAAAGAAAAGTATTGGGGAAAAAGTGGAAAAGATTCAGCAGCAGCTTCTTAAAATCAGCTTTCCTGGAAGACAGGGTTTCAACACTCTTGAATTTTTAAAAGGAGTAATGGAATGGCAGCAGATTAAATGAGAATTTACAAACAACGTGTCAATCAACAGTAACTTCAGGCATGTGAGCAGTTATACAATGTTTGCTTCTTACCCGTTATGGTAGAAAGGTAGGAGGGGAGGAGGAAGTTACTACCCTTCCCTAAAAGATGGAAACTTGGTTGACTAAACTGAAACAAGTTTTGCAGCATTTTAGTTTCTGTTTCTGATTGGGTATACCAAAGATCCACAGTTTTCTTTTCCTGTCCCACAGCTCTTTTAAAATAGTTTTTCTGCTATATTCAAATCAGGATCTGAGTAGCATCGTGCTTGCCTTTACATAACACTGCAAAGACATCCAATGCAATTTTCAAGGCCTTCAATTAAAACCACTATTTCTGAGTATATTCTAAACCAAAAACCCAAATAAAATTTCCTATTTTATCACCCTGACCCTTTCTGATTCCCAAATGATTTCACTGTAGGGACTGAAATGAAAACAAAATATTTTTGTTACTACAGGCAGTCAAGACTTTCAAATTCCCTGTATGGAACCATTTTTATGTTACCAAAGTATATGCTTACAAATCAGAGTAGGAAGGCACTTCTTGGTTCCAGACTTTTATTGTGATGCAGCAGCTCCTAGCAGTATTCAAGAGAACAGCTATTACGATGAAGCTAATATAGCTAGTCTTCCAACACGTTAATTTTTTTCTCCCCATACTGTTATGCATTTGAATTGTTTTGCTCCTGTTCATGGCAGTACACATTCTAACTGAGATTTTCAAAGCCATGAATCCCTTAGGTAGTTTGAAGATCTAAACCTAGTCTTTTAGTTATGCTCATTTATAGTGGATTTGCAAAAGAAGATGCTCTTTCATTTCAGCAGGCAGCTTATGCAAATTAGTTTTCATTATCAGAAGCCCATCCCTCAGTATTGTCATTAATTAGCAGACTAGATACTGTGAAAAATCTCTTTACTTGGTCATTATAATGGGCAAAAATGAAGACAGGCTTTCTTTGCTACAAGAAGTTGCAGAAATTACCTAATACATTTACTGCAAAATAGTTTTGGCAGTACAATGGCTTATTTTGCATTACTAGGATAATGAACACAAAAGATTTGATTAATATTTTTTCATATAAAAGCTTTAGTACATTTCATATTAAACCAATGCTGCAACCAATGGTAATATATGTTGAAAAATGCAAGCAGTGACCCAAGCTGTGAAAAGAACTGCTGTGTGCTGGTTTTGACCATCACATCAAAACCATAAGACTTTTTAAAAAGAAAGTTCCCATTCTTTGTTTTTTCAGAAGGTCCAGAATGAAAGAATAAGAAACCAACAATAAAAATATAGCTGTTCAACATCACCTAAAAAGACTTCATTAGTCTGTGATTGTTGTGGGCAAGAATTTGTTTTCAAAATCAAATCTATCAATATCGCTTTGAGCTGTTCTCCAAAAAACGCTATTGAAAATCTCTGTCCAACACACTGACTCCCACACCTAAAACAACATTTTACAGTCTCTTCCAAGCACGTTAACCAACTTTCATTTATTCTATTACTCACCATCTTAAATAAAAAATACTATCCCATATTTTAATGTTATGTCAGATATAATACTGTATAAAAAAATGGCTAAGTCAAGTCTCCTATATTGCTATCATACAAAAAATAATTACCCTGCTATTGCTCTTCTAAGGAAATTATTAAAAGAGGAGACTGAATTAATCTGACAATCTTCATTGGGATAAAATATATT
The DNA here is from genome assembly GCF_012275295.1 of Melopsittacus undulatus. Taxonomy (NCBI): domain Eukaryota; kingdom Metazoa; phylum Chordata; class Aves; order Psittaciformes; family Psittaculidae; genus Melopsittacus; species Melopsittacus undulatus. The sequence goes on along the minus strand of NC_047532.1, from coordinate 32,996,636 downwards.
TTTCTTTTTTCCCTTTCTTTTACTTTATGTTTAGCCATCATGTCCATTAAAATGCAACTTTTTGTAGCACTGAAGTTGTTCTAAGGAGATGGAGCACTCATTCAACTCTATTTTGCTTTCATATTGGGCCCATGTTTCTTTTTTCCAGTCATTAATGTGGCATTGACAGATCCAATAAAAATTATGCCTTGTGGATTTATGATTTCATGTGCTGTTATTTTGCAACAGAGAATAACCAGGCCTTCCTATTTCAGTACAGAACATAAGTTAAATTTTGATCCTACTTGGAATAGAAAAAGTTCTATTGTCATTCCCATGTGGCTTCTACTCTTAGCCTCAAGTACACAATCAGAATTTTTATGAAAAATTGACTGAAATATTTTTGTAATGTTTGGAACAAGCTTAAATTCTTCTTAATCTCTAACCCAAAGTCAGTATATCCCTTTCAGTTTCCTTTTTTTGCTGAGTAGTCTTTTAGCATTTTCCCCAAATACTTTCACCTGCTTCTTGACATTTGGTTAAATAACAAAAATGGCTATTAATCACACAGCTCACAATTCCTGCAATACACAGAACTGCAGAAAATATTTTAGACAGGTAAAAATCTTAATCTTGTAACTTTAAATGCCATCTAATAGTTTTGCTGATTCCAGCAGAGAAAGATATGTTTCTTTCCTCTGTCACACAGTGCTTATTTACATGAAGTATATAAGAAAGGAAAACCTCCTTAGGGGCTGCAGCTGATGCAAGTTACAAGTGTCAGATTAGCAACTTCTCTATTCTTACATCATGTTCACTGATACCCATTGGCTGTTACCTGGAATCTGAAGGATAACACATTCCTTAGACAAGACAAATTGTACAGCAGCCTACAGAAGTGCAGATCCAGTGACATATCCCCACCTGCCCAATGGTTTACCCCTCTTGTTGACCTAGGAAGATGATGAGGCCCTTCATCCTTTCTAAACAACTACTTGTATATCTGCTCCACTCTGTGGTGCATCTCAGAGAGAACTTTCTAAAATTTTCTGGTTTTACTGCTGCCATGCATCAATTTAAGCTTGCTTCAGTTAGTGACCCTCTGTATTCTTCCTCCTTTCTTTGAAGTTTCAAATCTCACTACTTCAGCTCTGAAATGTTCTTCATACTTTTCAGCAATTAAGATTTTTCTGTAGTTGATTTTCATCTATAGTCCAGAGTATGTGAGATATTTTAACAGCGAAGTTTCACCTAGAATACACCAAAGAAAAAGTCAGAAGCTATCCCAGAATAAAAGATTAGTTGAAAGTGAAAAGGAGACTTTGTATATCATGAAAATTTCGATAGTTCAAGCAATAAAAGTTAAAAATAATTGGGAAACTACTAACTTCAGAAACAAATGTTGACAGAAATGTCTATGGAAAATATTAGCTTAAGAAATCAGATACTGTTTAACACAGGGTAACAGGACCCTGTGTTTGCATACTGTAAATCTAAACTTGACTCAATCACAAGAAAATGCAACACAGTTAAAGAAAAATTCCAAGCTGATGATACAGTTTTAGTTGCTTATGCCCACTATAAGTATACACTATCTTGGAAAGTACAAATCACTACCATTTCCACACATGGAAGGGAACAGCTCTTTTGTTACAGAGCTCTTAGCAGGTGAATAACAAGTTCAATGGCAATATAATAACATAAATGAATATTTTATTAAAGCATTTAGTAAAGATAAAAAAAGTCAGGCAATGAGTTAAAAAAAAAGGCAACATGCAAAAAAGTAAAAAGATTAGGTCATGTAAATATCTTAACAATTTCGCTCTGTTAAAATATCTCTGCTAAATCAGACAGTACATCCTTATCGTATTGCATTATACCTGACAGACGGATATAAGAAGACATACAAAACCTAATCCTAACTCTAAATGACAGTACAAAATTGATAATATAGTCAATACAGCTTTGGGGTACATGAAATTATCTGAGTATATTAGTTAAATGTGAATCCACATATGGAAGTGTGTCAGGGAAATAGGGAGAAAATGAGTGTGAATAGTTTCACACTGGTATACATGCCTGTATAAAGCAGACAAATTGAGAATTAAGCTGAATTCCAAACAACCAAGAAGATGAAACACCACAGAGAAACAATTTACTTACGCCAACGTCAGCTAACACATACATAAGCAATTTGGAATAACTATGAAAAGACACACCATTACCATTTCAGTTTCCTGAGGCAAGTAATGTGATGTAGAAATGCTTAAACTTTTCCCATTAATCCTGCTGCAGAAAAAGCACAAAAGTAAACACACTATTTTATAGTGTTTTGTAGCTATAGTTGAACTCAGGGAGATTGCAAGAGTCAATGGTTTACTCTTTGTCCCTACACTTCTGAGTCACCACCCTCATTTTTGTACCAAGACTCAAATTTTCCTTTTCCTCTCCTTACTAGCTTCCCTACTGACAGTAAAGGTTTTCCACCTCTTAAGCCGCATAAGCCAAGTCTCAATCATGTAACACTTCCTTGCGGACTTCAGTGATGTTGCAGTGATCATAAAAAAACCCCACATGCATGAATGTTTGGACCACAAGGCTGAACCCCCTCCATCCCTGAGGAGGCGAGCCTCCAACTCTCATCATTCACAGCCATTTTGATGCTTCTTTTCTTTTTCAAAGAAAAGGCAACAGGCCAGTTAGAAGGCTCTCAGGGTTGGGATCTAGCGTACTGGCTGGCAAATAAGACACACACGTGTAGGCTGTATTTTGGATGGAGGCATTCTTTGACCCTCCCATTGGAGCTAAAATGCACTAACATATTCCGGATTTGTTGGAGCAAACAGCAGGAGCACCACTCTCTGCATATTAGCAATTGAACATCCAACTGGAAGGGTAAAATCCAGAGTTCTGGTCACTCAACCAAGTCTAATTCTGTGTTTTTCATTAAACTGCCACTGGCTTCTCTTAGTCTGAAAAACTACACTGAAAGTAAGTCATATTCAAATGTCTGCATGGACTTTGCATTTGCTGCAAAAGCCTGCTAAATTGTCTTAGTCATAGCTATGGCTGTATCCCAGTTTTGAAGCTCTGACATTTAGAGAAATTGATAAACAATCACAAATAAGAAGCAGCATCTACTACCCCACCACAGTTTTTCCTGTGGACAATAGCAAGGTGCAGTAAGTCTTATTTCACTCTTTTGGGTTTGGATGTGTTTTTGGTTTGGTGGGTTTCTTTTCTTTGTTTCCATTACTAACACAGAACATGCTAATTTATTACACCAGAGCTGGAAGATCAGTTTGTAGGTGCCTAAAACAGTGCAGTGAAGTCAGGAGAGAGACAGACTACAAGGTCTCCAGGCAGCAAGTAGATGAGGAATCATATCAGCCCAACACAGACCTTTTAGTGCTAAACAAAATGCAGTAGAAACTACAATTCAGAGTACACATGTAAAATGTCAGTGATGATGGGCTGATTGAAGCAACAGCCTTTTTTTCTACCTATAAATTTGGTGAAAACCACTAGAGAAAAAAACAAACCACCAAATCCCAACAAATAACCAACAAACCAGCTAGAGGCAATACTGTATTCCTGTGACAGGCAGAATAAGAGGTACACTTTTTCTCCCCCCTGTTGTCTCTGTTTTGGACAGACTGATACAGATTAGCTTTAGGAAGTAAATGTGCTATTTAATTCTGACAAATCAATAATTCAGAGCTGCGATGTAACAGAAAGTTGGAAGAAAACTCCACTTCCCAGACAAATATGTATACACCTAATGCTATTCCATAGTTCAGCAATGCTTGGAACTTGTTAATTGTTTATAAAATACTTTTAATCCATATATTTTTATGAATCAATACAAACAACATGTAATAACTACCTGTATATTTATAATGCGATTAGTAAGCTATACTCCTGAAAAAATGAAAAAGCAATTAAAGAACTGATACTTGTTGGTTGAGAAACTTGCCTTTGTTACAGCAGCAGACCAGTGAAGTGGATGATGTAGCAATAAGAAAAAAAAAAAGGCGTTTGGCATTGATCTTAGAGAATGTGAAACATTCCTGTAGCATTCTTTGGTCTCTGCTTTCTTCAGAACAATTTATCCCACTTTAAAGACTCCACTATGTAGGATGGTACAACGACACTTCTGTCAGAAGATAAATAAAATTGAAATGAATAGATATGTTGTCAAATTAATATAAATGTTGTCTCACTTTTCTTGTCATAGGCAGTAAAATAATCATCTGATTGGTTATGTTTAAGTATAGGTAATAAACTGCTAACTTACAGGAAAAGACTACACATTAAGGCAGGATAAATTTAAAGTTAATACAGAAAAATACTCAAAAAAGAAGTCTATTGATGTCATCACTATACACTACTCTGTCAAACCTCACATTACAGAGAAGTCTTAAAGCCGTATGTATTAAACAGACATTTAACCTACAGTTTTCAAAGAAACAGTTTTGTAAGAATTGCAAGTCTTAGTTCTTAAGGGACCAAACCAGACCAATCTATAGCACATCATCGAAAGCTCATCAGGAAGGTCTACTGGGTTGTCTAATGCAGAAAATTTCCTCCTACTGTTTTACTGAGTGCTTTGTCAAGTTAATAAATAATTAATAGACTGTACTTCCAGAGGCTGTGCACAAATGTGCCCCCCAAAACATTTGCAGAGTGGGAGCTTGAATACCCACTTGCTTCATAACTTCTGTGAGTACACACACATATCTTGTGGAGACAGAAATACCTTTCACTCAGCTGCAAGAAAATCAGAAAAAGAACCCACTGTCATTCCTCCTGCCTTATGGAATAAAGATTTATGACCACTTGCCTAGTTAACTTCTTAAAATACAACTGAAATACGTTACTCTGTTCCTGACACACAGAACAAAATTTATTTTAAGCACATTGGAAAAATCTTTGCCTTTTGTTGGTGTGGAGGGATAGCATACACGTAAAATATTAATTCATATGTAAGAAAACATAGAATAGAGGTATATGGAAAAGCAGTGTGCCAGTATTTTAAGCTGTTTTTGTAGAACATGCATGAAATCTTTCCATTGTCTTCAACAAGCATTAGATTACGTTGTTTGGAGTCTATGTACACAGACTGCCATAGCTATTGTATCATGAGGAAGAACATGAGTGAAAAACACACATGAAGAGCTCAATAAATTTGTTATAAATACCCGTTACTAAATGTTCTTTAGCATTTGCTCCCAAGGCTTAGTGTTACACTAAATGAATAGTGTCAGTTTCTACTTAACAGATTCCCTTAATGTATTACATGAAAGATAAAAACCCACACTATAGTAACAATGGGAATCACATTTAATCACATAAGCAAGGATCTGTCTTTATTTTATACCTTAAGATTCTACATTACAGCCCAAAGCATAGTCCGAACATCTTGTTATTTCTCAGGTTAGTATCAACATATATGAACAGCTGCATGAATTTGCAAATATAAGCATTTGAAAATACTAAACACATGAATATTAAGATAGGTCTTACACAGACCAGCACTCTAACTCTTTAAAGGCAACCAATAACTTCAGCAATGTGGCACTGTGCACTTTATGATCATCCAGAAAATTTCCAAGAAAGGACTCTCCCATGTAATGGGGGGAATGATTTTCTGTATCAGTTCTCTGTCCCTTGCTGGTGGTGTTCACAGGTTGTGTGAGTTACTAGAGAATTTGCAAATCTGGAGCACTTGAAGGGAAAAGGAAAAGATAACATCCAGGAATTAGACTCTGAAACATTTAGGCAGTCTCAACGAAGAGATATCACTACTCTTCAATTCCAGCTCAGTGATACAGATGCTACTTTGTGAGAACTTACAAAATACATTTGCCAGAAATGTTAAAAACTTACAGGGAAGCTGCCTCATTCAGTCTGTCTCCCACTGTCTTCCTACATACCAAGGATATGCCAGCAGACTCTCCTCACTAGAATTCATTGCCAGCTCCAAAGCTATGTTCGCTTGATAAAGAAATACCCCCTGCTCTCCTCAACATCAGTATCAGGGTGCTGGTCTGTCAATCACTGCTCCCTCCATACTAAAATGTGAATGATTTGCAAACTTCACCAGAATTACTTCAAGTGTCTTACAAGTAAAAAGTAAAATATTTGAGCTAGAGAAAGCGAAAAAAAAAAATACACTGTGGTAAGAATATGATTGGTAACAGAACAATTAATAGTTTTAGAGAGATTTTGTACAGAAGTAAATGACATATCAATATATTTTCTCAAAGAGTAATTTAAATAGCTACCTGGACATAGGATCCCATTGCTAGGCAAGAATACTGTCACTAAAGGTGATTGCAAACTGGGGACAAAAGTATCCCCATACACTTATTTTCTTCTTCTGGTATTTCAGCCAAATGCAAACCTTTACAAAGACACTTCCATTTTATGGATTTGCTGTGATTTTTAGACTGTATTCTTATCAAGATATTAAATTAGGGATTGTGCCACAGAGCTTGGGAAGTGCTGACATTCTGTTGGCACAAATAAGTAAAACCTTACCAGACCCACAAGGATCAAGAGAACAAATCATGAAACTACTCTCAGGTTTTGACACTTACACCTGAGTAAGATCTTTCTTTTATACCATGCAGCATGTGTCATTGCATGAGATTCCCTTTTTAATATCACTTAAAAATATTTCTGGCTTTTTAATTCTGACTATATAGATTCATATCCTCCAGGTATACACACACTGGTGATCCTTAATAAGCATGTGCCATCTTCCAGTTGGGTGACATGGTCTAGGGTGAGGCATTCCTGCCCATGACAGGGGTATTGGAACTAGAGGATCTTCAGGTTCTGTCCAACCCTAATCATTCTATGATTCCATGATACTAAGATTCCATTAGCAGAAGATACATAAATTAAGGTGACTTTGAGCTAAGCTCTGGGTAATACTGAATGCCCAGTTTCTACCGAGTTTAAAACTCATACTAACTGGCCCATTATATACTATCAACTAAATTTAGCCCAATTCAATATTAAATTAGTTGCCAGAGTAATAAAGTTTTCTCTGCAAAGTAATTCAATCAATTCAGTTTCAGCTCACCCCCAAGCAGACATCCACAATCACATTTGGGAAACTGAAATTCCTTTTTTTCTTATGGTTCTGATGCTTTCACTTTGCTCATTGATGAGGTTATTTTTCTATAGTGTCATGATTTAGCTTACAATTCTTTCCTCTAGAAAATTTCAGTTGTAGCTTTCTCAAACCTTATTTAGGAAACAGCTGTTAAAAATACATGTTATTTACCCTTAATAACAATAAAAGTGTTGGAAGTATCTGAAGTTATGTTTAGTCTCTAGAACCCAAAAGAAAGTAGCATTTTGTAAAACAGAAAATCCTAGCTGATGTCAGTGGATCTGAGAGTAAATATTCAACCACCACCCTGACATTATCACTATTCAGATCTCCTTCTTATTTAGACATATATCAGATTTTAGGGGGAAGGGAAAGTAATTTAGGTCTCCAGAGACCTATATTTAAGTAGTTTTTAATCCATTTCTACATCCAATACCTCAGAGAGTGATTTCATTTTTAAATACATCTAATTGGATGTATTTAAATTCAAAAAGCCTACAAGATGCATAACAGAACTACCAGGAGTTATGGTATGGTTTTATATTTTAATGTGCTTATATTTAATTTACAATTCAGTAAACAGGGTTTCACTCTCTGCTGGATTAAATTGGTGAAACTCAAATTAACTTCAAAGGGACTATTTTCACAATGTGTAGCATATGTGAAAGTGTTGGACGCTCAGAGTCTGAGGACACCTGCAAAGAGTCATTATAATGTCAATGAACAGAAAATATTTCATACCCCTGCAAAACCTCTGAAAAGTTCAACTTGATAGTGGGAGGGGAAGGACAATTGCTTTGCTGTTCCTTAATTTGACTAAATTACCAATTCTGAATTAAATTATTACATTTGAATTAAATTATTAAATTCTGATTAAAATGTATATTTATTTGAGCAGAGGAAATAAACTTCATTTGATAAATTGCATCCCTCCATCATGCTAATTCTAAATGAAAACATTTCAGAAGTACTGACAGAACTAAACATTCTAAGTGAAACTAAGCTTCTGCAATACAAATTTTACCACCTGATTTTTTTTCTGCATTTAAGCTATTCATTAAATGGTGCACTGAAATTCCAAGAACTGTATGCACGAGTCCTTTCAATCTCACTCCATATAAAAAAAAGTCTGTAGGATGTGGGCCTACATTAGTACTCAATTGATTACATAAATTAAGTAGACACATTTTTCCTTCCTAACCACAGACTTTTCTACCTTACTCATTAGATTTGAGACTCCCTTTGTAATAACTTGAAAGAACTAAAACACATTATGGAAAAGTTAGTGCTGGTGATTTTGCAATTCAATTATTATGAACCATTATTGTCGTGGTTTAAAACCAAGTCCACACACAGCTCGTTCACTCACTCCCCCCCTTTGCTCCCCCAACTCCCGGAGAGTTAGGAAGGAGAATCCAAAGAATGTAGCCCCCACGGGTTGAGATAAGCACAGTTTAATAGCTAACGTATAACACAAATCTCTCCTGCTACTACTACTACAAACAATAATGATAAAGCCAATAACAAGTGAAGAGAATACAACACCTCACCAGCCACCGACCCATAACTCACCCCACCCTGCCTGACTGAGCACCGACCGATACCTCCTCCATCCCCCCAGAGCTCCAGCCCTTCCGGGTCTCTCCCCTGGTTACACCCTGTGTATGATGTGCTATGGTATGGAATACCTCTTTGGCTAGCCTGGATCAGGTGTCCTCTCTCTCCTTCTTCCTGGCCTCCCCTCCTCCCTGGAAGAGCATGAGCTCAGAAAAGGCCTTGGATAAACCAAACATTTGAGCAGTAACTCAAAACATGCTTGCTATCAGCAACTGTTCTCAGCCCAAAAGTCAAAACAGCACTGCACCAGCTACAAGAAGGAGAAAAAATTACTGCTACTGCTCAAACCAGGACAATTATACAAATATTTTCATTTAAAATATGCATATTCCAAATATCCATTCAAATCAAGATTATTTGAATTCAAATGAAGAATTACTTCTTAAAAAGATTATCAATAAATTGTTTTGCCATTTTGTACTGCAGTCTAACACTCAGAATGTCTCAACCTACATTATCTGCCAACCACTTTTTTACACTGAGCTATAGTATCTTATAGAAATCTTATTGCGTACTGAGAAAGAGACCCAATATGAGGGTATTAACTGGGTACAAATGTTTATTTCTGCGAGCAGAGGTGTGTACCCTTCTACTGCAAGTAAGCTAGAAGTTACGTCCAAAAAATGGATTACTCATAAGAATCACAGAATCATAGAATCATAGAATAGTTAGGGGTGTGAAGGACCTTAAGATCACTAGTTCCAACCCCCCTGCCATGGGTGGGGACACCTCATCTGCACACTTACCTCCTTTTTCATTGTGAACATCTCTAAATAATTTGACTCCAAATTTTAATGCAGTCCAGAAATAATATCTTCTGCTATGGTATTAAAGTAACTACATATTGGCATAATATTTGGATGCAAAAAACCAGCAAATGAAAACCAAGAATCCTTTCATCCTAACCCATTCACTAACTTTTGATTTTTCAAAATGTCTCTCTACTTTCTCTCTCATGTAGTCTAATTTTACCATGTTTTAACAGGAAAAGGAGAAGAACCAAGATAATAGCTGTTCTTTATACATGTATCAGTAATCCCTTTCAGTGGGGCAATAAGACATCTAGAAAAACCCCAACTATATTATGAAATACTAAAACAGTTTCTTGTGTACATTAACACTTCCTGATAATAAAATAATCTCTTGGATTTAAAGAGGTTTTCTAAATAGAAAATGGAACAGCTGCTTTTCTAGCTGGCACATGTAAACCTTTTTATTTAATTTCCTGGTTAAATTTACTTGTCTGATGATATGCTTTGATTTCTCATTTGTACACTTAGTTACATAACCAAGTTTGGAATAAACTTTAATTCCACAACCGATTTTTTATGATGCCAATAAGCTTTGTAAAATGTGCTTTTGTGTAGAACTAAGATCCATTTTTGACAAATCTAAGATGCTTTATAATGTCTTTCAAATAAACCAAGACAGTGGACTATGCATACAGTATAATGCAGAAAAATGGTAGAGATTCTTGATCAAGCTTTAATATTTACACTGCACACCCAAAATGTAACATAGCTACTTTACATGTTTTTTCATATTTTCTATGGTGATCTTCTTCAGTATGTATAGTAAGGCTCAGGGAATTGTCCAAATGCCACAGAAAAAGGTACTCAAAGTGTTTCTGATTCCTTTTTATGCACAGGAAAGCAATAAAAGCTTAATATAAAAATAAGTGAAGTATAACAGAGGCTTGGATGATATGGTTTAGTGTGAGGTGTCCCTGCCCATGGCAGGGAGGATGGAACTAGATGATCTTAAGGTCCTTTCCAACCCTAACTATTCTATGATTCTATGATTCTATAAAGATAACATAGAACAACCCATTGCTAATTCACAGTAATTGCCCTACTTGTCCCATGGGGAAATTATTTCCCCAAACTTGCAGTACTAGGAGCTATCTGCTGCTCTGTCAGTTCCAAGCATCTACCCTATCTCTCTGAGCTACCATGAACGTACAGAAAATAGTCTAACCATGATATCTTTAGATATTGGTGCTAACTGGTTACACCCCAGACAAGAGGCTAAGTGGAGCTTCATGGATGCTTCTAGTCTGTGTTATTGTATTTAAAGTTAACATAGGTATTCTTAAATATTCACTACAATCTGCAGTATAATATAACTTCAGCTACCTTAAAGATGTTGTTTCATTGGAAATAGGTAGCGCCAATTACTAAAATTTGTCTTGCTAGTTAATATAAAGGAATAGCAAAGCCACTCATTCATTTCCTTGAAGGAAAATTATGCATTGTAAAAATATCTGTGTCAGGCAAGATGTGCAGTTGTTGTACACTAGCTCCAAGTTCACTTTAAACTCCAAAGTAACGGCAAAAAGGTTGGGGAACTAACACATAAAGGACACAAAACAAGGATCAAGGACCAAATACTGGCAACAGCTTTATGAAGAACTTTGTTTCATAATCTAAAGAATTAGGATGAAAATTGCCCTGATAAGGTTATCTACAACTCATCTAAGTACACCAACAAAAATAAGATGGGAAAAATGGAAAGGAAGACCTGAAAAAATTGCACAAATGGCAACAGTAGCAGAATTCAAATGGTGGATTTTTGGAAAGGATGTGTTTTTTTCACCTATAAATATTCTAGAAACCTTGCAAGGAAATAGAAGTATTTACAAGAATTTAAATAACTTGACAGTTTTGAGAAGTTGAACAGAGAACAGCTGATTATCTCCAGTTATCCTTTTGCTTCTAAGCACACCTTAATGGCATATTTTATGATATACTCATGGATTTATGAAATAATGTAAAAATGGATGTGAATCTAGTACGTAATGAATGGGAGCAGAATCTTTCCATATTCTTATTGTGCTATGAAGACACAAGATCACTCACACAGGCATTAATATTGTAACTTGTTTGCAATGATGCTACACCTTCCTTCCATAAATATCTAATAAAAGTTTGAACTATTCAGAGTAAATCTGGGGAAGTGATATGACATGGAAGCATACCATTGCTGCATTTTTTAAATAGTGACAGTTGTGAATATTTTTCATGACACTTTTCTTCTGCTAAGTATCCTTTAATTCTCTGACTGTATTTGCTAGATTTCTGTGAATGTCACTGAATAAATCAGAACACCAGATCCCATTCTCTGAATTTCTGCGCAAAATTAACTGCCAATAATGAGTAGGAGATACCAATTTGTAGTAAGTTAGACAGATGGTCAGTTAATCTTAGGCCTTGACAAAACACAAAAGACAATATTACTAAATAACAAAATAAGTAAGCACATCAAATCCAGTCTACCACAGTTTTGGTATAAAAATTAAACCATATTAATGTTATTCTTGTCCAAATACCATGAGTATGTTACATCAAATAAAATTTCCCAGGGAAGAATTCTCTCACGCCAGAATCAAACTGTTCTTATTGCTCCAGTAATTGCCAAGTCATTTTGATAAAAATCCTAAAAACAGGGAGATACTTTAAAAAGAATCCGCTTTTAAAATTTAAGTGTTCTCTAAAAATTTACTGACATGTGATAAACCCTAAAACTGGAGCCTTAATATAATTTCCAAGAAGGTTTGAGAGAAAAAACGATCTGTGATACCAAACATACATTTCTAAAAACTGAAAACAAAGTAGTGATTTCATACTTTCATTTATATTAAATGAATTTTCAATTAATGGAAATGTTGATTAAAAATATCAACATTGAAAATAGGGACTGAAAAACATCAACATGGAAAAAATTTGTTGCAAATACTCCAGACTGGAAGTGTGACCTTCTGGACTGTTTTTATCTCTTCTTATACCTATGTAACCATGCAGCCTACTAATTCATATGAGGGTTTTATGGAATTAGACCCTCAGATTTTAATTTCTGTTTTAAAGTAATAATTCTGTTTATGAGTTCTTTTTCTGACTCAAAGTTGATGAAATAATAAAAGAAGTTTGCCTGACAATGTCATTCAAAAGACACAGTTGGCATCATAGCTCTGTGTATAAAATTAACAGCCAGACTCTAACTGCTTGTGCTTTTTTTTGTTTTGTTTTATTTCTAATTCTTGTACTTTGCATTGTACCAGGAAAATCACCCAGTCATCCCTATCAGTATGGGCATAACACAGGTTCAAAACACCCAACACAAAACAGCGAAAAATACACCTTACAACAAAGGAAACAACAATGTCCAAACTACATAATTACACGGGTTAGATGGGCTTCATCTCACCCAGTTACCTTAAAGCAAAAAAAACACAATTATAAACATAGACAAAATTGAAGTTGGAAAAATAATAAAAAAGCCAAAAAAACCACCCCAAGCAACCACAACAACAACAGAAAACCCCACAAAAAAGCAACCCCCCCTACCCCCCCCCCCCAAACACAAAGAAACAAAAGAAACCAAACAACCTGAAAGTCACCACATCAAATGGGACTGGTGGGAATGAAATATGACAATTTAAGTGGTACACATAGAAACCTTAATCAAAGGGTCAAGGCACACCTTCACAAGGGAGGAGACTGATCCAGAGCCATCATAATGTAAATTGGAGTCCAAATCAACTATAACATCATCCAACTCCTCTAGAAGTAATGATGAAATGGAAAAATGGCTTTTTAGATTTGAAAACTTCTATTCAAAAGCTCCTTTCCCACATATTCAAAATTATAACTATAGCTATTACTATTATTATTAAAAGTAAAATTATTATTTTTTCTAGAGACCTGGAAGTACACCAGTAGAGCTGCCTGGAGAAGAAATTCTGGGGTTTTCCTCCTCTGCTACTCTCTGTTTTTTAGCCTACATAAGGAAGAGCTGAACAAATGTCCCCTGGGCAAAAACAGTTCTGAAAAAATGTCATTATTGAAAACTTCTACATCATAGGTAAACACGACGTAAACTTACCCTTCCAGTAGAGTGAGCTGACTGACAATCTTCTGGGAATAGCATGGAAGATGCAGAAACACCTTTCAAACCATTAATGCCATCTAAAAAAGAAAAGCAGACTTAAACCAATATTGACAATTTCTGATAATTCTAGCCTTTACGTATAAAATGTTATTACATGAATATAGGATAACTCAAAAATATAGGTGATTTGCCACCTTCTGAGTTCTCTGCTGTGCTGGAAAAGTTTTCACTTAAGCTAGTTAATTTGATAATGCCAGAAGTTCTAATATTGCATTACATTGACATGCATCTTGTTGTCATACACAGAGCTTTAAAGCTAAGGATGAGGCAATCTTTTGCCATACCTAGCAGAAGTTACAAGACCTAAGCCAAAGACTGAAACATAAGAATATAACATCAAATGAATCCAAAAGGCTGTTGAGAAACTTCAGAGCTTTAAATGCACTTTATTTCTGGGTCAGTAAAAAAAACAGAACAAATTGTAAATACAGAAGTTTGTCCCCTTTGACCAGGATTTGAATCAGGGCTGCAATGAGCAAAGTGATCTCATCCCTGTCTCAGATGATTCTGAATTTTAAACCAAAAGGAAATCAGCTAGCCAAATAAGAAACTTCAGAGCAGAGGAAGGAGAAGGATTTTACAAAGCCTTAATCTGGAAAGACCTGAAGTGTCAGTATTCAGAGAATGAACTCCTTGGCAGGCAGTAAACTAGACTCTGACGTTACTTTCTTCCAGCACTGATGGAAGAAGAATGGAACTTGCCAGAGGGAGAGAGAAAAGTGAGCAAAAGTCACTTGAGGAGAGTAACAGTTGAATAGGAATAGCATATAGGAGACCCTCTGAGAGCAGGAAGAATTGGAACCTGCCTAACTCTGCAGTCATATTTACAACAAGCTTTGTGTGCTGGTTTGCTGAGTTTGAGGAGCATATGCTGGCAAAGAGAGTACTGGAGGTCAGTTTTCTATCTGAACCAATTCACAAAAAGTATTTGTTATCTATGTCCTTTCCTACTGTCAATGAACACAGAACACTGACAGACTTTAAGCTGCTGAAATTCTTTAACTGCACATACTCTTTCTTAAATTTTTCCCCTCTTGCTAGATACTCAAAATTAAACATGTGGCTGCTATAGTAGCATGTTTATCATATAATGTTGCCATTCAGCCAGATTTGCATATGAAGGAAAAGAGGTGGAGTAGTTTTATCACTTGTTCTGGCATGCAAGAGATTAATGATTAATATTAATTATAATCTTCCAAGTACCATTTAGCTTCTTAGCCTTCCCAGTGCTGATTAGTTTGTAGTACTTTTGTGCAAGAAGCTTGTTTTACATTTATTTACAGTACATGTAACCCTGGAAACATGCCTTGTGTGTTTTGAATCACAAGCAAAATGATAGATGTGCTGCAAAAAACAAAGTTGGGATCTATTTACTGCCAAAATATGCCAGTTAATATAGTCTCAGTATAGGTATATTTTATTTAAAGCCTCTGCACCGAACAATGTGTGAGTATAGAATTAACAAGCAGTTAATTAAAGTGCCAAAGTATATCCATCTAAGAGACAGAAGACTAAATATCTTAACACAAGATTTATAAGCACTTCTTTGTCATTACCCTTTCAAAGCCTGAAGACACAAGGTAATGTCTGGATCTGAAAATTGCGTAGAGTATAACAATCCCTCTTCAAAAGTGACTATGCTGTCAGGGACAGGGGAAAAGAAGTAGCCAGGCAAACCCAGTACTTTCAGCTCTTCCCAAACCAGTACACAAATAATGTTCTGTCTGTTTGAACATACACAGCAATATACTAGTAATTCAGAGTGGATTCATTCCAAAGCAGTGACATTTCTACCTTTCATTTTCTGGGGAGTCAGAAACCATAACAATTAGCATGACAAAAGAAAAATGAAGAGCTATTTTAAGATGCTGATCTATAGTCTACCATTAGCCAAACATCAAAGAAAAAATGCCTCCCCTTCTGCTCATACAGAAACACTCACATTCTGATTGCAAAACTGAAATAACCTACATGTCCTTGCAACTGGAAGCGAGCTGCTGTTAGAATACTATAGGAAAACAGTCACATAGAACAAGTGACAGCTTTCAGGTTCAATGTTTTTAGGGACATATATGAGATTTTGTTCTCTATGAAGAAATCAACCAAATAAAGACCTCATCCAGAATAACTGAATCCAGATCAAGAAAACACTGTGATTTTGTCATAATGGAAAATATTTCTGAAGGGAAATACTATTTTGGAAAGAGATAAAGAAGTTAAATGCAGTGGAAAAAAATAACAGGAGGATTAGGAAAGAAAGTGAATAAAATTAAGAAATCAAGTTCATTTTATTCTAAGAATACATACAGATGAAATGTCAGTAGAAAAAAACCCCACAAAAACTCAACAAAAATACTCCCCAAACCAAAACCAATTAAAAGGTAAAAAAACCCCAATGTCATAAATGGGGACAACACACCAAACCTACAGTCTACCAACTGATGATATTGATGAGGTACACAAATTACTTTTAAGACATAGTGCAGGATGCAGAACTGGTAGCTTACATAACCATGGAAAAAATCTGTATTATAAAGCGAGTAAGGTAGCAGAGGAGGTACTACCTGGGATCATCATTTTTGTCTATCAATGAGAAGACTGAAGGGACATAGGGTAAGAGTCCTCAAATATCCCTCCAGCAAAATAGAAGGGGAAAATGAGATCTCTACCACTGATAAGAAAAACAGTTATGAAGTGTAAGTTGCAGCAAAAAAGGTGCATCTCAGACATCAGGAAAAGCCTTCTCGAAGAGCAGAGAGGTTATGTAACAATATATAAAGTTTGTAGAATTTCTTATACTGAAGGTTTTTATGGATGAATTCAGACGTTACTGATCGGCATTTTGCAGGCCCATTCAATAAGGGACTAGAACAGAAGTTCATGCCATCTTAAAGTCTCAGAATGCTATTTCTGTTTACTTCTCCAATGTTAACACCAGAATAAATAATTCTACTCTGTAGACTAAACAGATACTTCAGGTCATATACTTCAAATATTAAATTTTAAAAGTCTATTTCTATATAGAAATGTATATATAATTTGCATCTTTCCATATAAATCTGTATATTTGGAACCTACACTGAAATAAGATGGAACCTAAGCAGTCTTGATATAGCTAATCCATGTCAAACTTGCTAGTTTCCCATATTATTCCAGGTAACTTTTCTAAACTAAAGGGTGTATGCTGAACTGCAGCATTGCTAGATTTTCTGGATTTTATTAAACTGCACCATAGACTTGTCACAGGAAACTCTCTTTTTTGCTGTTCATCAATCACTGGTATCAGGAGAATAAAATTTGATGCAATAATACATGAAACTCAAAAAAAAGTACTTTCACAGACGCTTGTGTGAATGCTCACATGCTCTTTTCTTCAACAATGCACGTAACAATGAAAACTAGAACACTCTTTTATAGCTCTAACACAACAGAATACCCATTTGTCAAGACAGCATGTTACAGTGTATGAATCATTTAGACTGTTTGAAGGTATTAAGAAATCCACTTGATTAAATTTCTTAATCAAAGAAATAATGCAACCACCAGCAACACCTAGCTCAATAATGTTTAAAACAATCTGTAAAGGACTTCCATTGAGCACATGAACTGCAACTGTTCCATCAGTGTGAGTTATAGCTACAGACACAGCATTAAATTCTGTAAGGCACATCTTAATTATTTGATGTAAAAGGAGATCCAAACATCTACCTTAAATGAGTGTGTCAGTCTGGTATGGCTCCTCACCCATAAGATCAGCTTTGCAGTCTGCATAATCCCACCCTTACTATGAGTTTCTCATTTCTGCAGATATAAAGTATTGCCTTTATAACTGTGGCAAAGTAGAAAGTCGCAGCTATGTCAGTCTGGCCTCACAGAGTCCATCTGTCTCATGGTTAACTGAGGCATTATAGTTACATTTTGAACAGCAGATGAGAATGGAAGGGCATGATCATGACCTGCTGGTGGCTCTTACTCTAACCACTGTCATTGATGCTTACCAGCTGGCATATGAAAGGCTTGGAAAGACATTCTTGTCAAGCTAACTTCTTCCCTTCTACAAAGTGCAAAGGAAACTAAAAAATAGATCTACTGTTTGCCATCTTTCTTCAAATTAATTTTCATTTATTCCACCTGTCTCTCCCAGAGGAAAATCCATACTGATTAAGTATGTGCATCTACACCTGTCACATACATTGACTTTACAAAAGAGCTATCCCCTATTTGGTAAGCAAAGTCAATTTGAATTTTCAGTGTGCAATCATTGATGACTGGTGTTCAAACAACCAAGTTTTAATAAAACAATGTCTCAGATAACCCTTCTTCTCTAAAAAAAAACACTAGAAATATTTGGGAAACTTGGTGGGTGTTTGTCGTGGTTTAAACCAAATCCACACAGTTCGCTCACTCACTCCCCCCCTTGCTCCTCCAACTCCCGGAGAGTTAGGAAGGGGAATCCAAAGAATGTAGCCCCCACGGATTGAGATAAGAACGGTTTAATAGCTAAGGCATAACACAAATCACTCCTGCTACTACTACTACAAACAATAATGATAAAGCAAACAACAAGCGAAGAGAATACAACACCTCACCAGCCACCGACCCATAACTCACTCCACCCTGCCCGACTGAGCATCGACCAATACCTCCTCCATCCCCCCAGAGCTCCAGCCCTTCCGGGTCTCTCCCCTGGTTACATCCTGGGTATGACATGCTATGGTATGGAATACCTCTTTGGCTAGCCTGGATGAGGTGTCCTGTCTCTCCTTCCTCCCGGCCTCCCCTCCTCCCTGGCAGAGCATGAGCTCAGAAAAAGGCCTTGAACAAAAACACCCGAGCAGTAACTCAGAACATGCTCGCTATCAAGCAACTGTTTCCAGCCCAAAAGTCAAAACACAGCACTGCACCAGCTACAAGAAGGAGAAAAAATGACTGCTACGGCTCAAACCAGGAGAGTGTTCTGTTGCAACAGAAGATCGTGGAAAGATAAAGACTGAGAAGGGAACTGGCAAAGCTGATTAATGTAAGTTTCTGAAAGAAATAATACCTAAAGGTTAGCAGCTGCAAGGATAAATTGCCCCTAGAGGGGACAGATTCTAGTTATGGATAAATGAGCTATCACTTTTGGATAGCTTAATTTATAAAAGAAACAAACTTCTGTGCCTAGAATTATTTATAGAGATATGTTACAAGAACTATGTCCAAGCTGTTAATAATCATGAAAGAGAACAAGGAGGTGCAGTGGTCAGTTACCTGTCAAGAGATAATGTGGGATGAAATGTATCTTTTGTTTAAATCAGCAGACTGTCACACACTTGTTAGATAAATAGAATTTCAAAGGCTGGAATACTTATTCTCTTGGAATTGGTAAATTTATTATATTCATTACTGACGGCAGTATGTCACTTGTGAAAGAACAGTGCAGTATGCACTAGAATAATGTCAATGAGATCATTGATAATTATCAGAAACACACGTTTTTCAAAGGCATTTAATAATAATGTACTCTCCTACTCAAAATAACCCTGGAAGGAAAAAAACCAAAACAAAACAAACCCCAGTCAACAAAATGAAACAATGTTACAACAGGTGAAATAGTATCCTGGGCTGTGGGAACTATGGGGGAGCCCTGTGGGGCTGTACAGGGCTATTACAGCCCAGTACAACACTCAGGGCTCAGGCTGCCAGAGCTGTACACTGCCAGGTAGTATGGGGAGCCCTGTGGGGCTGTACAGGGCTATTACAGCCCAGTACAACACTCAGGGCTCAGGCTGCCAGAGCTGTACACTGCCAGGTAGTATGGGGAGCCCTGTGGGGCTGTACAGGGCTATTACAGCCCAGTACAACACTCAGGGCTCAGGCTGCCAGAGCTGTACACTGCCAGGTAGTATGGGGAGCCCTGTGGGGCTGTACAGGGCTATTACAGCCCAGTACAACACTCAGGGCTCAGGCTGCCAGAGCTGTACACTGCCAGGTAGTATGGGAACCCTGCTCAGCTACCAGTTCTTCTGAAGCCATCCTAGGAATAAATGGAGTGATCCAGCTCCTTAGCCTGTTGCCTTTTCAAGTATTTAATTTCTTAAGATCTTAAAAATAAAACAATGAGTAGCTGACAAGTTACTTTAACATAATTGCCTAGGGTTACTACCATTTTGTCTGACAAACTTAAGGAACAGTGTAATCATTGCTGAAGGGAAAAAGCAGTCAAATTGCAGAAAGCTGGTGGTAGCAAGTTAGTACATGATAAAAATATTAAACCTGAATTATTTTCTAATATTATTTCCCCTATAGTCATGATTAATTCACGACATAATGTGCCAGTACGTGTTCACATGAAAGTGTAAAGATTAAAAACACAGTACAGTAACACAGATGTCACTGTAGAGGACTTCACTGACCTTTAAGTAATAAAAGCATAGCCTTTTACTTTAATAGACTCTAGCATTATTATTCTTCTATCCTGATTAACCACAAAATGTGAATTATTACATATGTTAACCAGGTCAGCTGTGCTAGGATGAGGGTTTTAAAACAACCAGAATGAACTTCAGTAGATTACACAAATCATATTCAGGATTTGACAGGTCTGAAGAGCAAAAATAATTATAGAGTCCCTTTAAAGGACTTGTGAATGAAAGGTGTGAATTATTATATTACAGTCAAAGAATAGAAAAGATTTGAGGATTATCTTTGTGAGCTCCTTTAAGCAAATTTTCTTTCAACTACGGAGGCAAGATGACTAGATTAAGGCAGGCAGGCAGTTTCCATCCACTCATCTCTGCATAGCACACTTTGCAGTGTGTTAAGAAACAGCTGCAAATACACATGCTAAGGGAATCACTATCTTCAGCATATTAATATACTTTGCAAGCTACATTAGGAAGGCAAAAGATCAACTCTCAGTCAGATCAAACACATTCTTGTTATTTACAGCTCCTGGTGTTACCACTTGCCACAGAAAACAGCCCTATTGTACGTAGCCCTCCCAGTGATTAGAAAATTGAAGTAACTTTTAATCTTGAATCCTGCCACACCACAGCTTGCATTAATGGTTTGCTCAGGTTAGTCTGCTGTGCTGCATGCATCACCACTCAGCGAAACCACTGTCATCTCTGCCAAACTCTGTTGCAACAGAGTGCTGAGAAACACCTTTGTTAACTGATGCAGGAAGAAAGCACAAAACCCCTCATGTTCTGATACAGAATAAACACATTTCTTGTGCTTCTATAAAGTAAATATGACCATGCTCGCAGACATGAGAGAATACGTTTAGTATGAGTGTAATAAAGCTCAGGAATATAGCAGGATTTGGTACTTCGCTTTTCTGAAAAACCTATACTTTCTACTATATCAACACAGTCAATATACAGGTTATACAGCCAAATGATTAGGCACATTGTAATCTAAGCCAAATAAATTCAATGCTTTACTATAGTAAAAACCATTGCAGTCAAATGAGAAAATGCTAATGTGACAGTCTGAGTAGCTTGGGTACTAATGAAGATTCTGACTGTGATGCAACTGAGATGTCATCATGACAATCACCATATACACAGCCAAACAATCCACCATTTGCAACATTTCCTTTTAGATGAGGGATGGTTTCTGCTAACAGTTGATCATCCATTTGAACTGGATACCCTTTGGGACAAGGAAGTGATTGAAAGCAGGAGTACTGGAATTGTTCTACCATAAAATTGGTGTAAAAACTATGTTTGTTAAGCACATCTTCATTCAACTGTTTCTGAAAAGTTAAAATGTGAACATAGAGCAAATGCAGAATTCACTCAAGTTTCATATCATAGCTGTACAGTAAAACAAGCTTGATGAATGTGTCATAAATTATATATTAAACTACCTATTTGACAAAAAACAACAATAAACCATCATTTGAATTAATGAGAAGAGCAAAGAAAGTCTCTCCTGCTGAATAACACTACCCTTTCAGAATTAATCCCATATCAAAACACATTGCATATGGCCACAGAATGATACACCAAGAACATAACCTCTTTGCTGCCCATAAGATATTTTACTTGCATTCCTCACCACATATATTCTGCACTTGGCACACAAATTGCACTGAAGTAAGAAACAGCTCTGCAAAGCAGATTAGAAACACTGTACACATGGTGTACATGCAGGGCATGTCACTGTCTTTCTCATTCAACCCTGCCCACCTCAAATGTTTGCCCATGATATTACCCCATGTTTTAGTCCTATAATATCCTTTATTCTTGACTAGATACATGCAATATTGCAACTGCATTTGTTGAGTACATGTCAACACATGTATGGAACAGTTGAATTCTGCAGAATCCTGCCACAAAGACCAGAACTTGAATCATATGTCTTGTCTCTTTGTTTCCCTCCACATCTCCATCATTGTCTTCAGACCCTCTTGACATTGTACATATGTTTCATTAAGATCTGAAAAGCCCAGTATGATCCTGAAGGCAAAGTCAGAAGTATGTTACTGTTTTCTTCAGTGTGGCACCTTACCTTTTGAAGGAATTCTTCAGCAATGTCATTGAAAATGTGTTTGAAAAGATTGCCTTCACTAAGAGGTTGCTGTAAACAATCAAAAAATGAAGCAAAAGTATAATGACAATATTGAAAATCTGTTAGAATGCTTCTTATACCAGTATACCAACATAGTTTCTTTATCTCCCCACTTATTTTGTATCTGTTGTCTCTCATCTTTTGCTTCAAACAAGTTCTTATGAATGGAACTTCTTGTATACTCTGTAGAAAATCTAGAAAGAACTACATTCACTAATCCTACCACATAAGCATAATTAGCAGATGCTCAGAGAACATTTTCCAGACAGAAGCATACAAGATGGATGTCCCAGCAACACCTGCTTCAGCAAAGCAATTAATAAGAAACAAAAATCTTCCAGCTCATACTAATCACTGAGCCACAACTAGAAAAAAATAAAGGGGGTTTGCAACTATAGTTTCTTGATCATGAGGTCACACAAAGAAGATTCAAAACAGTCATGCACAAGAAGTTTAAAAATCTACCCTGTACAGAACAGGGAACTTGATCACTGGGAAATCTGAACAAATAAATCAAGGGAAACAGATATACCACCAAGCCGAAAACAAAAAAAAAAAACAAAAAACCCACCCCCCAAAAAATCCCCAAGCCCCAAAACAAAACAATAAAATGCCACACAATAAAAAGCCCCAACCATCCAAAGCTTAAGGATAAGACTAGACCAAATTTTTTGACATTACATAGGATTACATATGATTACTGCCATGGTGAACAGATATTTATGACTTCTAGTTTCTTAAATAATTTCTCTTTAATAATAAAGCCCAATTGTCATTAAGTACATTTGTGGTACTTTCAATAACAAAGGTAGCACATGACTGGCAATCATTACTATAGTGACATGACTGAATACAACAGAAGTTCAACCATTTAATGAAATATGAAGTTTTGATAACTATCTTCCCAAAAAGAATGTTAAGGCCATTCCACCTAAAAAAAAATTAAACTGCCAACTGCCTGGAAAATGCCTTATTTATTTCATTTGGTAGGCTGAGAAATTCATCAGCGCAGCATGCCAGCATCATAGAAAATTAATGTTCCATATATCAAAGTGAGAGAACACAATATGTTAAAATTTAATTAAATAGCTGTATTTCTAGTAAAACCACACAAAGAACTATTTTTCATTTGCAGTCACTGAAAGGAAAACAGTCAGCCATGTATTTGAAGTAAATTACAAAATAAAGCAACAAGCAACATATGTTGTCTACAAATTAGATTTCTCTTTCCAGCACAAAAATGTCAAATAGCCTGATAGAAACTCTCTTCTTTATTCAGTATTTTCTATGGATCACATTGGAATACTAGTCCCCACTTACTTAACTGTCTCTTATGCATGACTTTGATGGCATTTAGATCCTCCTTAGACTGTCAACAGCATTTAGAGTTCAGGACTACAGAGATCAATTCAGAGACAGGATGTCTTTGTGCAACTAATCCCTAAATACCTCGAATATGAAAAAATAATTCATTCTGAAGAAATAATGTCATATCAAAAATCTTCTAGTCTATTCTATTCTCACAGAGAAAATACTGAAGGTAGCAAGATTAGACTTTGGGAACTGAAAACAAAGAACCATGGAAAATGTGTTTCCTGTTTTATGTATTTAACAAATCCACTTGTGCTTTCATACACTATGCATCATCATCAAAGATGAATGCTACACAAAACTTAAACTTACATAGATTTCTATTCATGCTTTATTGTCAGTCACCTTCCAACCTGGCTTGGACTATTGCTCATCACTCTTTCTTTTACTTCCTAAATAGAATATTGAAGGAAATTTTTAATTTTGAAACTCAGATGTGTCATGCAGCAGAACAGAGATCATATCAGGTTTCTATACCCCCAGTTGTCAACCACAGGCATTTTTGCAGCACCAAAGCTATGAAGTTTGAGTATTTTAAAAAAATATTATCACTGTAATCACTTGGTACATCTGCCCCTGCATATTCCATAATTTATGGTTGGAAAGAAGGAAAATGTCCTCATATTCTTCTTTGTTCATAGAAAAAAGATTAATGCATATGGAAAACCTTTGAACTACCAATAAATTGATGAAATGTTCTTAATGTAAATTATCACTATGCAATGGCTGTAACCTCTAGTTATAAAATTAAATTCTTTCCATAACTCTCACTATGGTGCCTTAAAATACCTATGTCAATTTTTTTCAGCTGTTTCTTAAATAATAAAAATTAAGAGGCTTTCATATAAAATAAAATGATAAGATTCCCTTTGAATTTTTAGGATTAAATAATGCAATGGTACTTAATTATTCATAGGAAACTCACTGCAAAGATTTGATAACTTGAAGTCAGTCTTAGCATCAGATTGTTGGTGCTAACACTTGTGATTCCAAATTAGCCTTCATGTAATAATCTACAACATTGGCTAATTACTTACAAATATTTCTGCGCATATTCTAGGCAACATTTTTACTGGTTAGGGTTATTCGTAGAGCATGGACAAATATGTTTTCATGAAAATGTGAAGGCATTCCCAGAAAATATTTTGCAGTGCTTGTCCATCAACCACTGTCAAACAATCATTTTGGGAACACACAAGATGATCCAAAGACCTGCTATAAATTTCCCTTCGTTTCTCCTTTTTCAAGCAATGTATTTTGAAAGATTAGTCATTTCTTTTCAATTGCTTGATATAACTAGAAACCCTTCAGGCTTGATTCTTGACCCTTAACTAGCAGCACAGCATAAGAATGAACACATGACTTAAAGGTATGTTACTTAATTACATTGTATCATTAAATATTCTTTGTGGGAGCATTAACTTTTTTATGCATAATATTTAGAGAAATAAGTTCTTTCTTCAATTACTGATGCATCTTTTTAAATGAAATGTGTAATTCTAAATCCCTACAAAATGTGAACTGATGCTACTTCATTGACTTTGGCAGGTCAATATTTAGATCCAATACCTGAGTATCAGGTCAGTTGAATCCAGAACTACAGGAACCATATGAAATATGAGTAAAATTACTCCTCCAAGTCATGATCTCATCCTAATGATGCTTGGTTCTGCTGAACAAGATCTTTTAAAAAAAATAATTGTATAGGAAAAAATATACTTGTGAAATTCCTACATTTCTTAAAAAAACACATCAGTAGTAGAATTATGTTCAGAAGTTTTTTAGTTCTGTTTTTTTCCACATATTTCAATTTAGGATCACGGACACAATAAATAATAAAATAAATGGACATGATATTATTGAAAAAAAACCCCCATTGCTACTGTGGCAACATAAGGCAGAAACTATACAGTTTCTTTTTTCCCCAAGTAAACCATAACTAATATCAGTGCATTCCTATGCAACATTTGGACTCAGAAAAAAAAGTTTTAACCAGTTCTAGGCAACATGTTAAAATACTTTGAATGTCCAGTGAAAAATCATTCAAAAAAACCCCAAACAAACAACCACAAAATCACAAAAAAAACCCAAACCCCAGAAACCAAACCCCAAACCAATCAAAATTATTACAAAACAGTGAACTTCAGTGCTATCAAAACTGGTTTAATTTGGAAACTTATTTCTGCCAAGAACCTCCTTTCAGAAATGAACACTAATATTTCATCAATTCCTTTAGGCTACTTAATTTTCTTTTTACATAGAAATACAATGTCAGAGAAACAGAAGAGTCAACGTTGCCCTATTTTTATTTTGAGATTCTATTCAACTTCACGAATAAAGAAATGGCTGTTATACTCTACTGAGGATTGATCTTTTGTGTTTGCACATCAGGTGTAGGGATGATGATAAAAGGGATTGAAAATGAGTAAGTAGTACAGATTAGAACATGTTCTAAAGAAAATATGGTAGGAAAGACATCATTGAGAGAGTAGAACTACATATGACTGATATTCAATCTGGTCCTAAGATTGTCAAAAACTATATTACTATATAACAGAGCAGTAAAAAGTAGCAGAACACTGCAAGCTTTTGCATTCCACAAACATTCCTGCACTGCTGAAACATACCACATCTAGACTGAAAAAAGATGTTGAAGTCCATGTATTGTGTAGCAGGAAATTCTATACTTAATGTAGAAATCATAAATGAAAACAGAAAAAAAAACCCCAAAAAACATTTGCATGGCATAAAGGTCTAACTTTGGTCTTTAAAAATGTCACTCTAAAAAATTCATAACAATCCTCAGTACTGATTTACTTGACAGCACTGAAGTTTTTCTGACAAAAAGGTTAAGACAACATTGAAATAAAAGCCTTTGAATAAATTACTGTGTCAGTCACTTATTACTCAAAACAGTAAATATGCCCCACACAGCAGTTTCATTCACTGCTCTCTGGTGGTATGGGGAAGAGAAACAGATGGGTAAAAGTGAGAAAATTCATGGGTTGAGATTGAAACAGTTCAATATGTAAAACAAAAGCTGTGCATGCAAACAAAGTAAAACAAGGAATCATTCACCATATCCTGTTCACAGGCAGGTATTCAGCTATCTTCAGGAAAGGAGGGCACCATCATGCATAACAGTTACTTGGGAAAACAAATGCTGTAACTCCAAACATCCTTCCTCTCCTTCTTCCCCCAGTTTAACTTGCTGAGCATGACACATTACATATTACATATTATGGAATTACATATTACAGATTACATACTATGGAATATCCTTTGGGTCAGTTGGTGTCAGCTGTCCCGGCTGTGTTCCCTCCCAACTCTTTGTGCACCCCCAACCTACTGGTAGGGTGGTGGGATGGGTGGAAGAGGCATTTGCTCTGTTTAAGTACTGCTCAGCATCAGTGAAAACATCCCTGAATTAACAACACTGTTTCCAGCACAAATCCAAACCATAGCCCCATAACAGCCATACTGTGCAGAACTTTAACTCTATCCCAGCCAAAACCAGAACAATGGCAAAAAAATATAACAGAAAGAAAAAAGAAAAAATACACACAAAAAAAATCCAATTTCAGGCAACACACTATGAAAATTTGAATTCTAAAAAAACAAGGAATAATTTCAGTGTCAAATTCTTGTGACATTATATATAGAAATGCCCCCAACTTTTATATTTAAATGATTATGCAACACAAGCTCAACTTTGTGCAATTTTACTTGCCATTCACATGTTGGAAATATCTCAGGATAAACAGCTTCCCATCCTCCTCTCAGCTACTCAAAAGGGAAAATGTCATCTGTTGTAACAGCAGGTGATCAAACTATCGTAACACACTAATATCAGTTTCTCTAATGTTTAGTTACTTATTGAAGGCCACTAATGGTACCATTTTTATCCTGGTGGCATAAGGGTAGCACAAAAATGGAAAAAAACCCTTGCTCTACATGAATGCCCATGTTTTGATCCAGAGAGAAAACACCATATGGGAAATTGTTTTCTCTGCGTCATAATAAAACAATTTCTAAATGCTGTCAAAAGCTTCATATGATTTAGAGATTATTTTTATAGACATCCACATACCTGCAGGCACTCCTACATTCTTGATGCAATTACTAATCAGCTATTTATTTTAATTATTAATCACATAGTCAAATTGCTACTACATACTGATTTCTGCAGGCACTAGCACAAAATTTGACATAACAATTCTACTTAGCATTTACAGGAATAGTTTTCTGCACCTTGTACAAATGTGTAACTGTAACCCATTCACCAGCTCAATACTACATTTTTCATGCAGGTTGCATTACCATTTAATATCAGAACTGTGACGTGCTGGCCCTGGCTGGACACCAGGTACCCACCAAAGCCTCTCTATAACCTCAGCTGGACAGGGGAGAAAATGTAAAGAAAGGTTCATGGGTAGAAATATGGACAGGAAGAGATCACTTTGCAAATTCTGTTATATGCAAAACAGACTCAACTTGAGGGAATCAGTTTATTATCAATGAAAGCAGAACAGCATAATGAGAAATAAAAACAAAGCTTAAAAACAACTGTCATGGTTTAAAACCAAGTCCGCACATCTCATTCACTCACTCCCCCCCTCGCTCCCCCAACTCCGGAGAGTTAGGAAGGAGAATCCAAAGAATGTAGCCCCCAGGGGTTGAGATAAGCACAGTTTAATAGCTAAGGCACAATACAAATCACTACTGCCATTACTACTACAAATAATAATGATAAAGCCAATAACAAGTGAAAAGAATATAACACCTCACCAGCCACCGACTCATAACTCACCCCACCCTGCCCGACCGAGCACTGACCGATACCTCCTCAATCCCCCCAGAGCTCCAGCCCTTCCGGGTCTCTCCCAGTTACATCCTGGGTATGACGTGCCATGGTGTGGAATACCTCTTTGGCTAGCCTGGGTCAGGTCTCTCCTTCCTCCCGGCCTCCCAGCCTGAAAGTCAAAACACAGCAGTGCACCAGCTACCAAAAAGGAGAAATAATGACTGCTACTGCTGAACCCAGGACAACAACTTCCTCCAACCCCTTCTTCTTCTCAGGCTTTTCTCTCCAGTTCTTTACCTCCTTCCTGCCAGCAGCACAGGGGGAATAGGGGTTATGGCCAGTTTATCACACATTGTCTCTGCTGCTCCTTCCTGCTCTGTGGAAGGACTCCTCCAGCATTTTTCTGAATGCTTCCCTCAATCTCTTTTGTTAAACTAGAGGAGGTTAGCCTGTGTTTAACCTTTTATTTCACCATGGGAATTCCCTAAGTTTTCTGTTGGAGGTAAAAGCTTAGTCTTACATCTTCCGTGAAATAATAAAAATAAACATTTAGGGATTCTGTAGACATCTGGAGAAAACAGTCACATTTTCAAGAGTGTTCAGATCCTTGTAACTCCTATTTCGCAGAAATGTGCCACGTGTTTCTGAAAATTTTGTTCATACAAATTCTATATTGAGGAAGAACAGCAATACAGAACATGAAGTTCAATGTAAAGTTCTACTTGCAGGTTTTTTTGCGTGTTAATTAGAATACAAATACAAAGAAAACTAAATACAGCAATCAATGTTTTTTCACGGACTAATGTGTGTAAATGGCAAATGACCACAATCTACAAAGATTAATTTATTTTCTTGAATTAGTCATGAGAACATGGTGGTATATCACAAATGTACAGAAATAATGAACAACTGCTTAATGGTGTTCTGTGCAGGGAGAAGAGAGAAGTTTTTGTGCTCATAACAGTAGTGTATTTTGACACAGAACTGATTTTGTTCTCAGTTTGTTTTTTTTTTTCTCCTTGTTCGGTTTTGTTGTTAGTTGTTTTTTTTTTTTAACTTTGCCATGGGAAATGACAAAATAGTTTGCATGCTCAATACCATCATTAGAGGATATTCAGGTTCAGTATATGTAATATACTTCAGTATATGGTGATATACTTCTCTGATATTTGAGATAAGATTTATTGCCTTTTTTAATGTTGCTGTGAATCTGAAATGTGTTCTAAGTCAAAAACAGAAAAAAAAACAAACCAAAAACCACAACCATTTGTGCCCTAAATAATAACATAACCAGGAAGCATGTGACTGTTTAACATGAAAAACCCACCCCAAAAATCTCAGAAATGTTTCTAAATGAGTGAATTCATTACGGTCTGAAACAGGTATTTATAGATGCTTATACCGCAGATGGTTTCATGGGATCATCTTACTGAATTTTTAAATGAATAGATTTTAGGCTGAATATTACTTCAACCTAATATTCTGTCACTAAGTGTAAAATGCTGGACAATGTCATTAGTGCAATTAATTAAGCAGCTGATACACCGTGCAGAGGATATTGAATTATATGACATTAGAATTGCAGAGTATGAAGTGTCATAACGAGGTCAGTTTGAAATACTTGTATCCATAATTATAACATCATCCAGTGCAACAATGACTGAACTAAATCATGTAGTGACTATCCAGCCACTAATTTCCTCATTCAGCCTCATCTGACCTATATATGTGTATTATATTATGATTTCCCCTTGAATATGCATCCTGTGTGACTACATAAAGTAGACGTGATACAACGGTTATACTGGAAAATCTGACCACATTTTAACACAATCTTTACCAAGAAAATCTTATTACACAGAAATAAGAAATATAGTCTGGTAGAAATGTTTAGCCAGTACTTCATGCTGGTTTGAAGGCAAGCAGGTTAGCTGGGTTGCTCCATCCCATTAATCTATGATACTTAAAATGTTTATTCCACACCCTTTCTGGAAATTATTGCATACTATAAATAGTCAGGAATCCCAGTTTTTTAACAGTGTGAAGATCGAAGAGGTTAAAGTCATACAAAGAATTACATATCGACTGTCACAAAAATAAGCTGTAACCACCAAAGTAAATCTTTCTGAATAACATTAGGAAACTGATTTATCAACGACATTTTAATCTTTTACAGTTTATGCTGTATTATGGAATAGATTTCTGCTGTTTGTTACTTCCCGAGACTGCATGAATAGCAGTGGTGACTACAAGTTTTCTAGTGCATTCTTCCTCCCTAAATGTTTTTCCAGTAGAAGCTGACATTGTTTGTGACAAATGATCAGCTTCAAGTAACTTGCTAGTGTGTTTATGTCAATACTTGACTTCTAACCATCTCCACTACCCATATTAAATATTCATGATCTGACTTATGGTTCCATTTTTCTGTTGAAGATTTTCAGATTCAGTTTAGGACAGGTAAAAAATTCTCATACTCTTAAAAAAAATAAAAATCTATACCTCACACACAAATATTTTTACCTTTCTATTGTTTAATCAGCCCATCTTTTATTTCCAAGTAAAACAAGGTGGGTACCTACAGCTGCATGAGAGAAACAGCGGTGCAATGACAGGTTTGCAATCTGAATTCTGCTGATACTGAACTTTAGAGATTAATATGCTTAACACCAAGGTGTTCATCTTACTGGAAGAAGCTGGGTTCAGTAAATTCCAAAATGATTCTTAATTATTTCCCTCCAAAATTGGTTTGGTATTGTAACTGGATAGATCTCTAGAACTAAAGTGGCAACATTCAGATATCCGACTGTTTTTAAAGCTCTTCAAATGCTAAACAACCTAACTGGATATTTAATTCTCAGGAACACATGGAATTTTTCAGCTAACATGCTTCATGGTCTCTGATTCTGTTTATACAGCAGTCACTCTTAGATTCAGTAGCCATGAAATCTGCACCTGGTTTAAGAAGGGTGGCAATATTTCTGCAGTACTGCAGACAAATGAAGCATGTGTTGCTATCATTTTACTACGTGCTGATTTCAATAGATAGGAGGGCATAACAATATTTCTTTATTTTCCCAGCTTGTCCTAGAACACTGACTTAAAGAGATTTGCGTTTACTTTTCCTGTCATATTTCAGCAATATGCAAGACTGAGATTACCTGATGTGATGAATATGGATTTACCCTCATGCAAGTATACTAAAATTCTAGTGACCAGTATATTTATTAAGTTCTTCTGCATTTTACATGCACATCATCACACTATGAATTTATGGCAAGCAACTGTTAGAATCAGGATTTGTAGGGGATTCTCAATTAAAATGTGATCTAATGATTCCTATGGTTGCTATGGCAACTCAAGCTAAATAAAAAAAGTCTACGAGATACTACATCAACATTCTTTATTGCTTTTATTGTAGATGAATGACTGCATCACTACATTAACAGCTGTGCTTACTTTACTAACATGATCAATTTCTTCTTAGAAAGACATAGGGGATACATTTTATGCTACTTATGCTCTGATCAGACAAAATTCAATAAATTCAGTCACCAGTGACAGAAAAGTTCATGCTGTATTACTGACCTCATGATATAGAATCTGCTTGGGTTCTGATGATGGAAACATTTTGAGCAGAAGATTTTAAATTGCACATATAAATATTTTATCATTCTGAAGAAACTCCCTTTGTCAAACATTTGTTTTCTAATTAAAAAACAAACAAACAAAACCAAGCAGTTACTCGCTCAGTAGCACAAAAGTAAAAAAAAAAAAATTAAAAAAGGTGTATTTTCAATATGATTCCAGTGTTCTACCATTTCCCCCTACAAATTATTTGAACAGAACTGAGTATCATGGCAAGCACCTTACCTAAAAATTGTGGTAAAACTTAATGTCAATTGCAATCTTTAAAAAACAGACCACATAAATTTTAGAAGATTTGTGACTTAGTGTGTTATCTTTCCATCCTATTGTGCTTTTGACAGTGTGGGGCAAATTAAAAGTTTGTTTCTATGAAAGTGACTTAAAAATAGAGATGCAACCATATAGATATTACAGAAACTGACTCCATTCTTTATCCAGTGGAAAATTAAAAGTCAGCTTCTGTGAAGAGTAGGGAGATATGCATGATACATAAATTAAGAGGGAGAGACAGTGCAGATGAAAATTTCTGCTTGATACTTAGGGAACATAATTAGCAATTTACAGAAGGACAGATGAAGAAAGAGGACAAAGCTGTACCATAACACCCTGAAATATAGCTTGAGCTGTTCATTACATACTGGCTTCTCCTAGGTTCAAAGAAATGTGAATTCCCTCCACAACTATTATAACTAAAAATACCATTACAGAAATGTTTAGATATAACACAGGTTACACTTTTATTCTAAACTCTCATCTATGGTTAGGTGTTCTTTAGCTCTGAGGAATCCTATAGGTTGTCCTAACATGAACACTGATATAAACAGTGTAGTCACCAACCACCAAAATGTAGAATACAATATGCATAGGTGAGAAAATTGCTAAGTTCAAACCACTGCCTGTCCTCAAAGCAACTGTTGATATATGACAACATATTTGCTACTAAGGTGACACCAAAAGAGTCAAAACTGGCACAGTTTTGGTTTATCATCAATGTTACTTTCTAGTGACCACTTTATTATGGGCTTCTTAGTTTGAGTTTGCTGGTTGATTATCAAGGTTATCACTCTACTGCTGGTGCAAAGTGAATGCAACAAAAGTGACCCACCAGAATTAGATAAGTGAAAAATCAAGCCTACAAATATTAGAAATTTATGCTTAAAGAAATTTCTGCCTCTTTTTAAAAAAAGGGGACAATTCAGCTTGTTGCTAAAAGTATTAAAAATTTATGCTTAAAGAAATTTCTGCCTCTTTTTAAAAAAAGGGGACAATTCAGCTTGTTGCTAAAAGTATTAAAAATTTTATTTTTCATTTTTGTTTGCTTGTTTTTTGTTTATTTCTCTCCAGATCCCTCAAGCACAGAGATATTTTTTAATCTCTCTGATACTGAAAATTCCACAGAAAGGCCACCAGGTGAAAAAAATGAAAAGACTCTCCAGCTCCTGAGAATGACTGCAACTAGGGTTAATTCTTCCCAGATTAATCTGTTTTCACTGCTAGTTTCTACCCACACAATGCTAATATAAACAGGAATTTGTAGAATCAGACACAGCAGGGATGCAATTAATATTTTACATTATGATTTGGAATGGAGATGGTAAATACATAGTGTTGGGTGTAAGCTATCATTCAAGTCACCAAGGAAACAATGAAGTGACAATCTGAAGTTTCCACTTTGCAATCAGAATTTTGGATAACTCACTTTCAAAATAGAATTGTGCAGTAAATTAACATCACCACATATTGGTTATTCAACATAGCACATGATAAAACATTTACATCATTTGGATATCAAAGTATTTGCTTGATGCTTCAAACTGAGATATTTTGCAGCAAGCAAATATGCAAAAATTTCTTTGAGAAAAATGCAAGTGCCCTACAAATTAAACTCAAAGAATGAAATTTAATGTCACATTTATTTTAAGGACAAATAGAGACTTTAAGTTGCAGGAGGACTATGACTTTGGAAAATGTATCATCAGTTTTGTCAGTGTCATGATTTGAAAATTTATTCAAGTTCATATAGAAGGAATCAGAAAGCAGAATTTAATTAAATACAGCTATCTCTTTTTCAAGCCAGGAACAAGGATAGTAAGTTTTTGCTGATATTTGTAATCTGCATGCTATGATCATGTGATCAATAAGAGCTGGGGTAGTTCACGTCCTGTCAAACACCATAAGAAAGATGATTATGCATAGCACTGTTTATATTTACAGATCATTTGCTTACTTGTTTTTGTGACAACCAGAGGCTGACAACAGTTTGCTGTTCATGAACTAATTTGATGCTTATGAACAGCAATCTGAATGCAGTCAGTATGGGAGTGCGGGGGAGCCAAAGCTTTTGCGACATGTTTAGAAGTAGGCAGTATCTTATAAACAGCATATCAAATACATAACAGATCATAATACTTGAGAATTCAACAAGAAAAACTACACTTATTTCACAAATGTACATGAACTAAAGGTGTCAGTATTACAGGCTACATTACTATTCAATTCATACAAATCACAATTTAAAATATCCCTTATAGGTATTAAGCACACATATTACAGTATATTACTCACACTAAATGCTGCTTTACCATACAAACTGACCGATTTCAACAGAATATTTTCCAGAGTAGGATCAAAACTTAGCTCCTGACAAACACTATGATTTAGCAAACAAATGGAGGGTATTTTTCTAAATTATCAGTATATCTATTTTTAGATACCTGTTAATACTGATTAAATAAAATGACAAGTTAAGTCAAATGAGATTTTCCTGATATTCCATTCATTTGCAATGCTATCTTCTCTACATTTGATTCAACTTTAGAGAATCCAAACTATATTTAAACCACAAGCAAATGGCTGCTCTCTCACTGTGTCACATGAACACAAATAATACTCTCATTTAGTAGTTGTCACTACTTTCCACTAACAAAAAAGACAAGTACCATGCAAATTTGTTTCACTGCAAGTACACACACCAGCTTTAAATAGCTAATTTTGGGAGCTCAGGAATTAATATAACCTACTTAAGTTTCTAATCTAACTCCTCACGTAGATTTTATATTCCATATGGTTATATTGGCCATACCTAAGTAGACGAAAATGCAGAGAGTATCTCTCTGCAAATATATTTTTTCAGTTTCCAAGAATTAACAAGAAAAGGGTCTTTTGAAAGATGGATCCTTCTCCCCTGTCATCAGCAGCTCTATTTCCTAACACATAAAACAATGCTTTCTGACTAATTACTCCATCCACCAAAAATATGGATAGGAAACAAAAAATCCAGGTAAAGGAATGGCATACCCATAGGATTCCTGTGTCACTATAAAATCCATCAAGATCTGACCACTGATCCAACTCATTTAACCTTTTCCAGTGTTGCAGAAAAGAAAGGGGAAGATCAACAGGCAACAAAATGGATGCTATGCAGTACTCTCCAGAAGACATTTGCAAAGAGAGCTGAGATCCTTTTTATTCTGCACAACTCACAACGTGGAATTTCTGAAGAAACTATTCTGCTGTTTTTACAAAAAGAGGAGAAAAAGATCAGAAAAAAGATCTACTCTAGACAGATTGAGAGACATGACACTGTACCCACTGTGTATGCGTGACGATTCCTATCTATCCTATTTAGCTCATAGTTTTGCTTTGAGTACTATTTCCTTGATCTTTTTAATTCTGCGACTTCTTTTTGCATAATACATTAAAAATCAATTGTAACGGGATATGACCCTTTTTTCTTTGACAGAAAAGAACTTAGGAATCTGCCAACATTAGGTGAAACATTTTGTTCATTATAATTGCTGTAGACAAACTGTTCAACAGTTTTCTCACTGAATATATTTTAAATTCTCACTGACAAGAGACTTCATCAATGTCATTGTAAGAATGTTGTTTTGTCTCATTAAAAAAAAAACAGAATGGAATAAAAGCAATATTCTTTTCATACTTTGTCAGAAAGGGAGTGAATAAGTAAGCCTCGAGCCCTGTTAATAGCTTCTGAAAATCAGTGGCCAAACAAATAGCCTAAAATATTAAAGGAAAAGAGTCATATTCATCTAAAGTTAAGGTTGAGTATAGTTGGACATTGAATGAGCTGGTACGAGAGAAATTAGGTTGGATGGGGTGGTGTTAGTTGTTGGGTTTTTTTAACCTCAAATAATATGCTTCTCACAAACAGTCTGTAGCACTCAGTAGTCTGAGAATGCATTTATGATCAAGCCATGTGAGCAGACAGACTTGGCTTGGTAGAGGGCAGCAAGTGTTCTCTGGTAGCGAATTATGTTTGAGCTGGAGATAAATGGATGTTACAAATCAATGCTTAACTGATTTATCTGACAATATAAAGAAAGTCTTATAATTTTCACCAGGTCTGACATGTCAGAATTCTAAAGTCATGAGAATCCTTCTCTTTTAAAACTTTTATTTATTTATTGGGAGTGGTTTTAGAAACATTTTCTAAGCCAGAAGTACTATTTCTCACTGCTAATCTCAAGACATGAACAAAGAACAAACCTAACTACATTACCAAAAATATTATTGAATATATCAAATGATTCAGAAAAACATAACATAAATATTAAAGACATGCGTGAAGAGTGTAGCTCTATAAACATAAAAGAGAAGAGGCTTGATGCTTAACATTATCAGAAATATTAAGAAGCTGGGCAACACTACTCATATAGACCACCTAAAAGCTTAGCCCATCCTCAGATACTCCAGGTTGAAGGGATCAAATCCTTTCACTTGCATGTGAAAAACTCTGCATGAATACAAGTGTAATGCCAAAGCAACACTGCCTTATGGCAGAGCCCTGCTCCAGCACCTACTCTTTAATGAACAGCTGCACTAAACAGCATGAGTTTAGGGGGAGGAGTAGTAAATATAGAAAAGTTAACTTCCCATGCAGGTCCCCAAAAGAACTGCGCATGCTAAGCGTGTTGTTCAAACTGCGCTCCTTTGATCATCCCACCACATGCATAATTTACTCAAGCCTTAGTGCTTGCTTCACGTTTATAGTTCAAACTGAGCAACAATTTCAATGAGGTATTTCAGTTAGAGGTTCTTTTCTCTACAAAGACTTTTAACTTACGTTGTTTAATTGAAGGTGTAGAGTAAATGTTATCAGTTAGCAAGAGCAGGATACAACTGAAGAAAGCCTCCCTGGAGAGAGGAGCAGAGATTGACCATGCCTGAGCCCTGTCACCCTGGCTGTGCCAGTTCATTTTACAAAGAAAATCCACATGGAAAAAAGGACAATAAAGGAATGACTTTTGTTTTGGCTGCTGAGATGCATGCTGATGGCTTTTTATTTCTCCCTGTGAAGGTTTCTTATGTACACCTTTCACACCAAAAAAAACATAGCATATAAAACCTCATATCCATATCTTTACACAAATAAAATTCCCTGATAATTATGTTGACAGAAATAGTTCCTTCAACATTTAAGCCTGTTTCAAAAGGAGCATTAATACTAAAAAATGAGTTTGCAATTCTTTATATAATTTTCAAGCTATTTCAGTCAGTATGTCTATGCAAAGGTGGTATATTCTTGAAGCAGGTTTGCAAACTGCAGGACAGTATACACCATAGGAAGAGAAATAAGCAAAGAATTTTTTTCAGTGCCACAGGCTCTGGCATTGTAGGGATGGCTGACAGTGCAAAGTTACAATTTCATTGCTATTATTTCTTGCTTGCTGGAATAATTACAATTCTGCTTGCTTCTATATCAACAATATTGTTTGTTCTAATTGAAATCCCTTTGGCAAGTAAGAGCTGAATACTTGATGTGAATTTTAGGCACATGGTTTAGTGGTGGACTTGGCAATGTCAGGTTTATGGCTGGACTCAATGATCTTGAAGATCTTTTCCAAACTAAAGGATTCTATGATTCCAGTTCTATGATGCTATATTAATAGAGAAATTTCATAGCTATCTTGATACTTCCTAGAAGATGTATAAATCCAGCTACATGTTTATTCCTTTTGCTTCTGGCAATATATGTGAGCAATCAGAAGACCTTTAAACTAAAAGTAGGAACGTTCCAACAACAGAGATCAAAATTCCCCTCTCTGCTTACACCTGCCTCATCATACTAAAGGGTGCCAGAATTTCTGACTTACTTTGCAGAAGATTCCTGAAATGAACAAAACCTCCTGTGATCATTACTGCAGTATCAGCAGTGAGTAACCAAGAACTCTGGAAAAGGGAAACTCAGATTCATATTTCATGGCTCATTATAATCCAAAACAGTTTGCAGAAACATGATGCAAAAATTATGCTACTATTATACTACACTGCAGACTGATAGGACTCTCCCATTTTTGCCTGTTGCAGTTATTTCACTCTGCTGAAAGAAGAATTTAGGATTCATTGCAGCAGAAAGAGATCATGGGAATGTTTGTGATCCTATAGTGAACTGTGTTAGGCACTCGCCTGTGGTTTGAAGGGGGTTGCAGACCTTTCTCTAGTGTCCTCAGGACATTGTGAGTAAGTGAGTCTATATTCTTTTACAATAAAGAAAACAGACAATACTAAGAATTTGTCATATTTCCTCCATAAGAGTGAGCTTCATAGGCCACAGTTCTTACCTGTCCCCACATGCCTGAATTTTGATATATTATGTGAATTTATAGATTCTCATAGATTCTCATTTGTTATATGTAATCTGAAATTCTCTTAAGGGAAAAATAAAAAAACAAAACATACAAGCATATACAAGCATACAGAGCTGCTGAAATGTCTCAGATTCTAGATGCTTTTAAATATTCTCTTATTTCCATACAACCCTGAAATTGAAGAATACCAAAATTAATAATTCATTTTAGAATTACATCAGCTCGTTTGTAAAATGCAAATTTCCTTCTGCCTAAACCCCAGACTCCTGGGGAGTTCTAAGCACTAACACTTCTGGGTTAATGTCAGTTCTTTACCTCTTCCTGATTCTTTCTTGACTTGTTTTCCTGTTGTCCTGTAACTGTACTTGCCTGTCAAAGTGCTGCACTATAGCTTTCTAACACCATCTCCTGCTTGTTTGACTTACACTATTCTCTTTTTTTTATGGTCTGTAATAAATCTTGACTAAGAACAGTAGTTTAGGTACTATTGTTACAGCAAAGGAAGCATTTTCTGACCAAGCCTGCCACACTCTTCATAATTGCATTTACTCTGTTTCTAAGTTATGCTCTGAAATGAAAGATAATGGGACCATTGAGAAAAATACTAAGACAATTATTTTCTTAAAGAATTCCAGTATTCATGTTAGGTAGCAGAACCCAATGAAAAGAACAAATCTTAAATTATCACTGTCCCTACGTGTTGTGGCTCAGCTGGGACAACTGTCAATCCTCCACTCCAAATCAGAGATTATTTAAAACAGACACTTCTTCTCAGGTGAGTCAAAAATTGTAAAACCAGGAAATAAACTCTACTTCCTCATAGGCCAAATCTTAGAAAAGACAGAAGGAATATGGTAGGGGAGTGCAGCCACAGTTTGAGACTTAGAAATCGCTTTACATTTCCCCATTCCTTTCTGTAGTTAGGGTGTGAATTAGGAGAGGACTGACAACAACAACAATAAAATAACATCAGGATTGCTCTTGCTTTTAATATAATTGATATTCTGAAACATAATTATCCCATCTTCAGTGTGCACTCTCATAGTTCTTTTTGCTGCTTCTTTTAATACAATTCATTCCAGGGTCACATTGCAGTGCATAAACTGAAAACACCAGGGTGTTTCTAAAATGCAATGCAGTGTCAGGTGGATGTGCTGGAGCTACCACATTACCCAAGGGCAGAAAAATGCCCTTGTACAGAGGCAGGCTATAATGCTTATAATCCTACATAATACACAATTATTCCATGCAGATTCAGTTGTTTGAACATAGCATGGCATATCCAACACATGATGCCATAGTATCACAGAGGCATTCTCTTGGATCTACTTTATGGTATTTCTCTGCTGATAAAATACAGCTTTTCACACCTTAACTTAACCAAACATCTCCCTGCATCTTCCTGAGAAGTGCTTGGTGTAATTCTGCAGTTTAAGAGAGAACAGATGAGATAAAAACCCAGGGATAATCCAGCACGGATTTCCATAGGTTTGGATTGCAAAGTTAGATACAGTTCTTGCTATTTGTATGTTAGAAATACTCCTCATTATCTAGCCAGTGAGTTTATGAAATTGCTACAAAAGCAATCTGTATAGCATTCTATTACTTAAACAATTCTGATTACCTAGGAAGAAGCTACTGCTCCTGGCTACAAAACTGGATAGCTTGTTACAGAGCATTGTAGAAGCAGACTACAGTAAAGGATTATACACAAACTTGCACATAAAAAAGAACAGACACTACTGTTTTAGGATACAAAATAAATATTTCAATAAAGAACTGTACCACTTACATTTGACAGATGTTTGTTTTAGGATTTGGTATTGCTCATATCTTCCTGTGAATAGAGTCCAAAATTCTTTCTCACCTTCAGGACATTATTTTAAACAGGCAGCTTATTTACTGGCTGAATTCACTAGTTTTCTGCAGGGTATGTACACTCTGCAGTTGGCTAAGGAATACTGGACCTTTGGATAAGAGCAAGCATAAAATATCTTGGTGTGTTGCTGCTGGAATGTATTTCTAGATACCTGAAGTAGACACCTAGCAGCTTTATCAAAAGTTTGGAATTTGCTATCATATAAGTTTCAGAATTTCTGAGTCCATCCCTAAAATAAATGTCCTTTCTATGGCACATAAAAAATGGGATCGCAGAAATCAAGCCAGGCATTAATTTCTTTTGAATGTATATTTAATATCTGTCAATACATTCTATGTCCCAGGAGTAATAGAGGACATCTTTTAAGAAACTACTAAGACATGCTTTACATCCACTACTTGCTTTCCTCTCTTGTTCTCCATCATTGAAAGGAAATACTTTTGCATTCATTGCTTACTAAGTTCACTGCATGGATGGAGTTCATAGCTATAAATCTTACCTACAGTCATGCTGATTTGGTTTGTTAGCTTAGACATAGCACCACACCACAGCAAGTATTCAGCGTCCTGCACACAGCTGGCTTAACCTAACCTCCATTAAGGCTGTCCCTGAATCACTTTCCCAGCTAACTGGTGCCAGGTCAATACCCCATCTGGTTTCTTCACATCCAGCAGATACTCATGTGAGCTACATCCCCAGTCCTGCACTGCCTGACCATCACACCAGTTTTTGGTTCTCTAACATCAATTACATCATCCAGGTGAACAGTTTGTATCTCAACTGCTATCAAAAGTTCATTTGAGTTAAAAATAAGCTTTTGCAAATGTTTATAAAGTGGAAAGTACATTAATAACACAGGCATTTAAGCACATGTGGATCTAGAGCATCAAAAAACATGGTAAAGCTCTACAGAACTCTTAAGTCTTTGACTGTAAATGTAATCTGAAAACAAAAAAACAGACTGAGAGCCACAGTCATTTACCCATTTTCTTGCTCAGCAAAATTCTTTAGGATGAAATACAAGTATTGAAAATGCTTAGTGTTTATCTATCAAGCAATGCCATTGTAAATATTAGAATTCATTGCACTTATCAAATCGTTGAAAACCTCTGTTCTGTTGGCATTTAGAATTGGATAGAGGCTGAGGCATGAAAAAAATCACTTGCAGCAGCAC
Organism: Melopsittacus undulatus; assembly: GCF_012275295.1. Classification (NCBI taxonomy): domain Eukaryota; kingdom Metazoa; phylum Chordata; class Aves; order Psittaciformes; family Psittaculidae; genus Melopsittacus; species Melopsittacus undulatus. The sequence continues at coordinate 32,954,924 of NC_047532.1, read as the reverse complement.
TTAGATAAGTGCAACTATTCAAAGCCTATGCTGTGTCAACTGTCACACTGCTCTCCCACAGGAACAACTCTAACTTTTAAGCGAAAGTACACTAAACACACACTACTTCAGCTAGGAAGATTTAATGTAACTACAAATGAAGGTTAGGATCAAAATAAAATACAGCTCTAAAAATATTTCTTAAATTTTTAATACTGCTCCAATAACTACTTGTAGATATTGAGAGAAAAAAAAGAGCCCTTTTTTAATGTGATGAGGTGTCCCAACAATCAGCTTGCCATAAGGACCTCCACAGGGATTTTGCAGCAAATTGCCCATATCTTAGCTGATATTAGTCAAGATTTTTTGGAACTTGGAAGAACTGTTGTTGTAAATTGACAGTGGAAAGTTTAAGACACTCTGTGAAAATCCTATATGTAATTATAAATAACAGAAGGAAATTGCACTGTACTCTCTCCTTACTGGAAAAGCAGGGAGGTGACAAAAACGATGCCAAAAAATGCATTGAGTTATTGCTATTGTGCTCATAATATAGTTGATTCCTGCAAATAAAAATGGTTTAATCAGAAGATAGACATTTACATGAATAATGAAAAAGTCTATGATAACTTAAAAAAAAACAGTGAAATAATCTATTCTACATTGTGATGGGAGGAACCTGATTAGATAAAGACCCTATTGCTTTCAGGGACACTACTCATACTGTGAGTTGCCTGAGATTACAAAAAGTTATTACAATAGCATATAGCAGCAGTGATTCATCTATGAATGAGACTCTCATATTCCCCAGCAGCTGATATTTTCTAAGTTTGGTAAAAAAGTGTTCTTTTGGGTATATTTGCTATTAAGGTGTTGTATGGGGATTGCAACTTTTACAGAATTTGGTATGTACCAGTGCCAGAGGGCAAAATGTTAGATTGCTTTCTGCTTTTGTATAGCACTGTAATAACTGTTCAGCTAGCCAGTTAAACCAGAACAACGCTTAGCCAGCAGTGTGCCCAGACGGGCCAGGCAGCCAACAGCATCCTGAGTTATGTCAGAAATAGTGTGGCCAGCAGGACCAAGGCTGTCCCTCTGTACTCAACACTGGTAAGGCCACACCCTGAACACCATGTTCAGTTTTGAGCATCTCACTACAAGAAAAGACATCCAGGTGCTGAAGCATGTCCAAAGGGCAATGCAGGTGGTCAGCGGTCTGGAGCACAAGTCTTGTGAGGAGCAGCTGAGGGAACTGGGGCTGTTTAGCCTGGAGGAGTCTCAGGGGAGTCCTTATCTCTCTCTACAAGAAGTTGTAGTGATCTAGGGGTTGGTGTCCCAAATATCATGTGATAAAATGAGAGGAAACAGTCTCAAGTTGTGCCAGGGGAGATTTATAGTGGATATTAGGAAAAATTTCTTCACCTAAAGGGTTCTCAAACATTGCAGAACAAGAGCAGAAAGTAGCTACAGCACACTGGGTGGTACAAGTAAGGAAATACTTCACATCCCAGGATCTGGGTTACACAATAGCACTGCATGTCTTAGGAGAATACAACCTCAAGAAAAAATACCCAAAACAAACAAACAAACAAACAAACAAACATACTTAAAGCTAGAGTGGAAGAACAAGATAGCAAAAAGTACAAAGGCAAAGCAATTCTGTTGACCTGAGCTATCCAAAGGAGTAGGATTTCCCTGGCTTTGCATCCTATACCCAAGAAGAAAAAAAGAAAAAATAACATAATAAAGGTTTTATGAAAACATCATTCTGTTGGAGCTAACAACTCACCAGTAAGAGAAAGAAGAAAATTTATTGTTTGGTAGTTTAATGTTAAAAATAGTACAGCATCTGAAAAGCCAGTTTTCTAAGCAATAGCAGGTCTGCTCACAGGCTTATATGTTCCCCCAGGAGCTCCTGCTGTTATTCTATATTTATGTCATAGAGGAGTCAAAAGTACTCATGGCTTTATTCCCTCCCTAATTACAGCAAATTCATCTCCTTTCCATTTTCTCAGGTTCTCCTCCAAAGGCAAGAGTCATTTCAATGTTCTGAATCAGGAACAACACAGAGATCACCAGAGTTGACATTTAGAGACAACACAAGTAAATGTTGCAATTACCCAATTTGAAGTTTATGTAAAACTTAATAGTCTATTATTTGAGGTTTATACAATGTTAACTGCTTCATATATATATTTGGAGGATATTCTTAAAAAACATTTACTCCAGAAATGGGTGATTTTTTGAGATTACAGAACAGCTTGTTTTCCATGTTTCAAGACAAATTAATCTGCACGGTTATGAGTTGGACACAAGGAGCTGTGCTTGAAATACAAACTCTCATTCTGAGTCTCAAGACAAATTATCCTGACACTGTTGAGAAAATAAGTCAAGTTGCTCTGTAGTGGTCTTTGCAGTGCTGACCAAGAAGTAACATTTAGAGCCATTTTGCACACTTTCAGTTTATTAGATAGCTGTTGACTACAGAGCCAACAGCACGGTCCCCAGTCTTTCTCACCTGTTGCCCCACATGTACAACAGCAACGGTTGATCCATAATGGTTCAACTGGTTTGCCTAGATTTGCAAATCCACTATGTACTTCCTATTTTCTATAACTTAAATTGCTACAGCAGCCCACATGTAACTGAAACAACTGCTTCTTCCAAGCCATGTCTCAGAAACCTTGCATTTCAATGTTGGAAGCTAATTTTAGATTGTAACAACACACCTGTACTGTTCTGTACTGATGTTCAAGAGCCTGGCAATCAGAACAATTGACAATAAATACTAGTAACAGAAAGAAAATAAGTGTAATAAGCAACCTGTTCTGAGAACTTACGTATGTTTCCTAACTTAAAATACTATCCCTTGATCTCCTTGTCTTCTCTGAACTCGATCTCTATCAAAAGAAAAAATCCTGTTTATTACTGAATGATAGAAGATGGATTAAGCAATGAATTACTCAACCTGCGTATGGCTATCCAGCAATGTTGTATAACTGAAAGAAAACACTTTGTTCTCCCTCTAAGGATACATCAAAGTTTCAAGGCCATAAAGACTGGATCAATTGCTTTTCAAGGCTGCTGTAGAAGTTTCAGATTCAAATGCTTTCCACACTGCTGGACTCCCTACATACACTTCCTTTCATCTTTCAGGATAACTAGCACTTTCTGCTTCACAACAACCCAGCTGAGGTCCCAAACTCAGCACACATTCTGTCTCACTAACTTGCACTATTTACCATTTCCGTTAGGTGCTAAGGAACCACATTCTATGCAAGCCATTGTGAGACTTTCCTTAAAAAGACCCATAAGACAACACACCTGCCATTTATATCTTATCCCTTCCACTGGTTTACAAATGCAGATGCATGTGGTTTAAATCCCTCATTAGTGTGGAGCAGGAACAAAAATGTCAAAGCAATGAGCTATATTTAAAAATCAGAGTACAGGCAGGGTCTGCATTTGTAAGGTGCTGACATTCACCTCAGACTTGGAGTCAACTTCAGAATTTACAACTAAAATAATTGGCCGTAGCCTCCCACAAGGGGAAAAATGCAGACTAAACGCTGCAGTGCAACAGATCTTACATTATTGTTTCACTGTAACAATAGTTAATAGAGTTACTAGTAACAGAGAGTTAATATATTCTAAAATATTGTCAAGTTTTTATTACAAATTTAACTATGAGCAACTTCATAGTTTTAGAATAAAACACCTTTGAAAAGTACAGGACTTAGTATAGGTGCCTTATTACAAACACAGAGACGTGTATGGGGCCTGATCACTAACATTCTTCATATCCCCAAATTCCTTGCAGGTCAAAAACTTTAGACTCATTTCTAGAATAGCAGCTATCAATTAAATATTGATGTACAGATTTGGCCATTTATTGCAAAGTCCTTCTCACTTCAATGGCACAGATCTGAAATTAATAATTCATATGAACATACATTCTATTTTGTACTCATTTATTCTTGGCATTTAAAAAGGACAATCTTTACACTGCTCAAGTATGGAAAACACGAAAATATAAAAAGACACCCAGGAGCAAATCACCATGATAGCGCAAAGTGCCCTACATTCATGGCCACTGCATTGCCACTTCTCATAACGCAATTAATAGAAACAAATTATGTGAATATCTGAACGAAGAAAAATGTGATACTCTTTTGGGAAAAACCTTTAAAGAGATACAAGACTTAGTGGGCACTAAATCAAGATTTTAATAAGCCAAAAAGGAAGCAAATTTGAGGACCTTTCGTGGATAATCCTACAAAATTTTCTAATGGTAAGAGGCCCCCTCTCAGAAGTTCAGATAGCATTGAAAGAGTGATGGGTTCTCCTTTTTGCTGCAGTGATTAAAAAAGCTGGAACACACTACTGTGCTTTCAAAAAGCTATTCCTGATCTTCTCATTGCATTTAATTTTTCAGAAGAATTTTAGGCTTTGAATGATGTATGCAGAAACAATATTTAAATAAAAATAAGAAAGGCAAAGCTAGATGTGTTAGAAAAGTAGACTTTTCTGAAGTATATCTGAAAAATATTTTAATATTTTTTGTTGAAAAAAACATAAATACATTTGGAAAAAAAATCCATACAACCTGGAATTAATTGGCAACTTTACATCAACCATGTCTAGAATTCTTTGATTTCTCAAAAATAATTTTACTTCAGAACTTACTTTTTAAGGAGCAAGCTGCCCCTTAAGAAATTAACGTTTAGCAGAATATGGATTTAAGTAGACTTCATGTAATACTGGACTGAAGCATTTCTAACTTTTTTGTTTTGGTAGGAATAATCACATTTCTGTGGCAAGTGTCTCTATCCTTCTCTTGCCTTACTGAAGGTAAAACCTTTTCTACTATACAGTGAAATTTCACATAAAGTAAAAATATTGTGGGTTGCTTTTTTTCTGAGAGGTGCCTTTTCCCTTCTTCTTCAAGAAACAGAGGGCAGTAATGTAATAAACAGTTTTACAGAAATTATTATAAGCTTGAACAATTTTGAAAATAAAATGTGAATACTAACTTCTCCAGCAAACTGAGGCTTACAGAACAATTCTGTCAAATATAATTGGGAACAAAACTACTGTTGAATATATGCTGTTGGTACTGTGACAGTATCTGCAGCTTGGAAGAAAATCAGTAGCATGTTTTAATTCCAATTCCATTGTAATTCATTCACAAAGGGTCCAAAAAGTGGTATGTGTCTATAAACCTGTCTAGACATAGATATTATGCATTGAATATATGGTACTATACTGCCTTGCTCATAAATTAGTTATCATTATAAGCATATTCCTAACAGCTTAAGAGTGAAATTGCTTTGTATGCTTTTTCTTCACATATAACAATACTAGGGCTCTGTCTAAGCCAATTACTTAATTTTTAAAGGGTCTTCTTCAGAGCTGTCATTAACATATCAGTCACCAGAAGCCAGTTAGTTATGTAAATTATGCTTCAAAAATAAACACAGCTATATCCAGCCTTAATATGTTACTGGACAAAAAGTTACATTATCTTCTAATTTGGGCCTTCATTTTAGCATAGCACTTTCTCCACTAAATAGTTTTATAGTTAAGGAACTAGTACAGGTTTGTTTTTTTTTTCTGAAAGATTTAATTACTTGCTGAGAACAGAATGTGCTGCATCCTGGTCTCATAGACTGACAAAATCATAGAATGATTTGTATCAGAAGGGACCTTAAAGCTCATTCAGTTCCAACCCACCTGCCATGGGCAGGGACACCTTCCACTAGACCAGGTTGCTCAAAGCCCTATCCAGCATGGCCTTGAACACTTCCAGGGATAGGGCAGCCGCAGCTTCTCTGGGCTACCTCTGCCAATGTCTCATCACCCTCATGGTAAAAATACCTTCTCTAGATATGTTCTAATTATTTTTTCTTTCCTTAATCCTGTTGTCACAGTAGCCAGACCTCTATTGCTTACGTGCTAAGGAGGCTGCCAACCCATTATTTTAAATATTTAACCTGAAAAAGGAACTTTCAGTTCTGAATACTTTCAGTTCAGTATGTCAGTATGCTATTAAGCACTGATTTGTCCTGTTTCTTCACATGAGAGCCTACTAATTATTATTTGGTTTTTTATAAATGATAATAAAAAAGTTACTGAGCAGCCATCTTTGGTGGCATGAATAATGTCAACAGTATTTTTGGAAAAAAGAGAAAATTGAGTTTTATATTTTGTTAAATACCTGCTAATGCCACATTACTTTCATCCCAAGTTTATCTACATTTATGGAAGGTGACAATTAAACAAACTGGTGTTTCAGTAAATCAGAATTATATTGTGCTACAGATGCACATGCATTTTTTTCTTCACCTTGTACATACTTCACTAAGCTTTGCACATATCAGGTCACCATGTTGAACCTACTCATGAAAAAAAGTCAATGGGAACATTCATTTGCAAGATGATAAGTACAAGTTTGCATAAACATGTTCTGATAAAGGGAAAACTGGATAAATTTAAAGCTAATTCTGCTGTTGCTTCTGATCTCTAGAGGTCAATGTCCTTACAGAATCACAAGCTGTCACAAGCTGAGTTTAAAAAATGTTGAATGCCACCCTAGAAGCTAACTAGAACAAGATTCAGTCGTCAATGGGAAGCTGTAATATCAGATTTCTTTTTGTTGCTTGCTTAGTATTTTGAATCAAAAACACATTGAGTCAAAGCCCTTGAGGCAAAGGTTTTTCATGAAATGATATATACATTGGAAAGGATAAATGCAGCAGAGGGATTTAGGCACCTATGCTTTTTTTTTTTTTGTGGCAACACGCCAAACTTAATCAGTTTGCTTCCCATGCTTGCCTGATTTGATAAGAAGTAACATCTACTGAAGGTACCTGATAGCAAGTGGCAAAGATAATTGTAACAAAGGCTTGCTTTCTTAAAAAACCAAACCAAACCAAACCAAAACCCAAACGTATGAGAAATATTATCTGTCATTAAATAGTTTTCTATCAAGAATTCAAAAATATGATCACTCAATAGCTAGCTAATATATAATAATAGCTAGCTAAAGTTTAATTCACCATTTGTGGTGGGAAATAACGATGTCTGGAATACAGAATAGAATATTCTCAGGGGAAAAAAAGCATTCTTCTCACTAAAGACTTACAATGACACAAACTAGAAATTTTGGAAAAATTGATGTGAGCATAATTCACAGTATTGCAAGTGGTTTGACTAATTTATCACTTATTTCCACTAGAATAGCTTCCAATTCTATGTTCTACATCTGCTTCCAGGCCCTGATGCAGTGCCAACAGAAGTTTAAAGGGATGTCCAAATTTATTTTGATGAGGTCTGTATCAGGAGTTTATCCACCATTTCAGCACAGAAATATAACTACATATAGAATCTTTCACACAGTTCCCTTCATCTAGGAAGTCATCTAGGAAGTTCCCTAATATCATTGATATGCATTGAAAACAAATGTGTTTATGCTAACACCCCTCACACTATTAAGGTGAACAGGATCATTACACTGAGATCAGATTACATTGGAACAAAGCCATGTGCTTCTGTCCTCAAAACACAAAGAAATTTGAGTGTTCCCAAATCGCAGGCTCCTGCATCAATTGTTTCTGTTTCAGAATACATTTCTTTTCAATGTTCTGTTTGATATTAAAGGACTGGAACCAACAAACCATAGTTATATTAATATTGTCACAGATCTGAATGGTGCTGCTTCTACTCAGTGTTATATCCATAAATATAGGGAGAATTTTGAAATACCTGAGTTTGATTAACTATGATTGGCAGAGGTTCAGATAAACTCATAATCAGGCCCAGTGATTCAATAAAATTTTAGATAAGAAGTTTTTTGATGTGACTAAGAATGCTAGTTTAAGCACATTCAGGTGTGGCTTTCCTCAACTGAAATCTATTAATAACATTGCCAAGAGGAGAAGTCTCAGATCTGGTTCTCACATGTACCTTGCAAAATTCCATTAATCTGGCAAATTTCAGATTAGAAATTACCTTCTACTTCATCAAAGGAAAAAACCAATATTTGCACAAAGTAGCAGAAGTTCTTCTCTAATCACAAATGCTATGGCTCTAAAATCTTTATTTTTTATTAGCTCTTTCTTTGCTTACTTCCTTACATCCCCTGGCACAAGTTGTACTGAAATGTGAGGACAACCCTAAGGCTTCAGGCCTTGCAAGGTAAAAGATGCTGCCCCTGAACTTTTGATAAACACTACCGTTTTCTGTACTATGATTTCAAAGTGGTCTAACCACACTGAGATATGCTCCATAATGTTTTAGAACATTAATTTCTTAATGTAGGATATTCATTCATGTCTTACACAATTTTCATCACTAGTTTTAGTTGGTAGATGAAAATAAATGTCAGTACATTAAAAGTTTACTAGAAACTCACGCTCAGCATTCAGAACTAGTCAAGAAAGTAATTGATTGACAGTCTTATAGCAATGCAGGAAGTCTTTCTCCAGGGCTGTTGGTTCAGCCCAATGAAAATGACTGAGATGGTCTTTATTTATTACCTGCTTGAGCCTGGCTGCCAAACATGATAAGCCAGTTATAGCCAGATGATGATTTGCTGCTCCTGTTACAGCTGTAAGCAACAGTTACAGAAGTGTAACATGCAAAAAATGTAAAATCAAAAAGATGTCAATGTCTAGTGCTAGCAAAAGAACTGTTGCTGTTACTCAAGCGAACTGCTGCCTTTAACAGAATTAAACAGTGACAGCTTTGTTTGCTCCCTATTTAAGATGACAGAAGTCAGAGTATATTACAATCTCTTTTACCTCCAATTCCCTGTGCAGAATAACTCCATCCAGAAATAAATCTTGAAAACATAATTGATTATACAGGACAATTCTAGCTTTCATTTTCAGTTAAGAGCTGAGGTGGCAGACTGGGCAACACTGATGAATACTAAACAGCTTGCAACTGACTTTACACAACTGTCATGCCAGCCCTGTAACACACTGAAATACCTAAAAAATTGAAAATACAAAATCAATTTAAAATTATATGGAGATAAGCACTGTATACTAAAAAAAAAAAAATAAGCACCGATTAATGTTTATTATTTCAAGATTCAACCCAGCTCTAAAAGCTACTTTCCTTTCCTTATCTTATTCTAGCAGTACTCTAAGGAAAAAAGAATATCCAAAACTATTTAGTCAGGTTTCTGACATACTTTCCTAGTAGATAATTGGTTTATATCCAGGTTCAGCATCCATAAAATCTCATCATCAACTGTGAAATAGTTGTCCAACAAATGCCTTGTGAGACCTACATGGAAATATAAAAAAATTTACTCTTTCACAGATGAGTTCTCACTACTGTAAATTTAGGCTTCCTATACATTCAGGAGTCTATATGGAAAAGCTTGAGGTTATCAGCTGCTCAGATTACCTGACCAGAAGTAAGCTACTTGTAATAACTTTAGGATAGTTCAGTGAAATGGATTCTATTCATCTTGCATTGAAATGCTGAAATACCTGGTGGGATAAATGCAGCTAACACACTAAAAACAACTTAGTATTTCCATTTGATGCTAGATTTCCCTATTTTGATGTTTGGTTTTCAGTTTGGTTGTTTCTGATTCTTTCGGTTTTTTTTTTTCCTAAGTGGAAGGATAAGCTGAAACTTTCTACAGAAATGAAAATTTAAATCAGTATTTTTTGGGGAATGTACAAATGACTTTTTTAATATGAATATGGCAAGTTTAAAATATATCCTTTTTTTTTTTCCCTCTCCTGTTATACAATGGAATGGTCAAACTGGCAATGAAAAAGTCCTCTGTTTCAGCAGCACTTGATAAAAAAATACCCCCAAATAAACATAATCCCTCAAAACAGTTCCATTTCACCCAGTTAGTACTCTCTGATGGAAACAATTTCTCTCTAGCTTGAAAAGTTATCCAGAAAATACTTTTTGTCAAGTATAGTCAGAAATAATAAAAATCAGCTAAACTAGTGAGAAGTACTTTTAAAACTACCAAATATACTCACCTGAACTCTTGGTTAAATACCTAGGGCCGAATATACCCTTAAGGAGACTGTTCTTCCCTATGAAAAATTTAAGTGTATGTGTGAAAAGGAAAAAAGTTTATTTAGGAAAAGAAAAAGTAGACTGCAGGAATGGATGCAGCTTTTTCTAACTGAATCAGTCACAGATGCAAGATGCAGTCTGGATGCCTCTCCTCAAACTAACCAAAGGTATCGGAAGAAGGCATGAAACCCCTGAAAGCATCTCTGCACTGGTGAATCCAGGCCTGAAGATTTTATAAAAACCTGCTGACAACACAACTGTCTTAACAAGTAAAATATTTCCTCACAGTAACCTAGATCATTATGTCAATGAGCTTCGGTTAGTATGAAGACCTTTTAGGAAGCAAATCCTCTTTCACTACATCACTTTCTTAACCTCTACTTCCATCTTCCATTCTCATATCAATGCCTACATAGGATGGCATGTGTTACCTTCTGTTGGTTTCAACCAAACTTTTTAAATTGTCAAATTCTCAGTGAATAACTGATCTGCAAAAATTCAAGGGATTGTTTCCTTAAAGAAATATTATAAGATTTTTTTCTTCTCTCTAGCATTTCATTTTCTTGGAATTACTGCACTGAAGAGTGCAAAATATATTCTGTTTAATCCAACAGTAACTAAAATAAAACTTAAAGTAAAAAAGTTTTCTATTTATTTATTTTTGCTTTTTTTTGGGGGGGGGGGGAGAGGGGGAAAGGGGTCAGCTCAAGGTTAAAGCTCCATTCCCTAAATTAGTCAGCTATTTCACTTTCATCTATAGAGTATATAAAGATAGAGCTCCTAGGAATTTGTTCATGATGCTCCTGGTGGTCTCTGCACTTAGCCCAGCAAAGGAATAGTGGGCTTAACTCTTTTTTGGTGGTCAAGCAATATGCAGAATTGGTAGCTGGTTTTAAATACTGGGAACCTACCCAAGTTTCTGGACAGGCTTACACTGCTCATGAGAAAATCAAGTCTTCATCAGTTATACACTGACTTGAGTAGATATTTTAAAACTGTGTTGTGGTTTAGAAACAGCTGGCAACTAAGTAACATGCAACTGCTCACTAACACCCTCTTCCCTTTTCCCTGGGTGAGATAGGGAAGAGAATCAAAAGAATGTAAACCCCACTGGTTGAGATAAGAACAGTTTAATAACTAAAGTACAGTATACTACTAATAATAATAATTATAAGGGAAATAACAAGGGTGGAGAGTATAAAACTAAAAGGAGAAAGTTAAAAAATAAAACAAGAAACCCAAGTAAGCAATAAAATTGCTCACCACCCACCAACTGATACCCAGCCCAATTTGAGCAGCAGTCTGTCCCTTCCAGGTAACTCTCCCCAGTTTAAATCCCAAGCATGACAAGCTGTGGTATGGAATATCCCTTTGGCTAGTTTGGGTCAGGTGTTCTGTCTCTGCTTCCTCCCAGCTTCCTGTGCCCCTCCTCACTGGCAGAGCATGAGAGGCTGAAAAGTCCTTGACCAGGGTAAGTGCTACTGAACAACAACTAAAACATCGGTGTGTTATCAGCATTGTCTCCAGACTGAAGCCAAAACAGAGCACTGCACCAGCTACTGTGCAGGAAGAAAATCAACTCTATTCCAGCTGGAAAAATGAGAAACTGTTATGACACTGTTTCATCTAAGACTGCAGACCAGAACACTGCCATTCTTTAAGACTGTGTTGTCAAGGATTGTTTCCCTAATACAGACCCCTCAGTCGCATGATCCAGTCAACTCAATTCTGACTTGTATTTAAGTTCAAGTAACTCACCTCCACCCTGTGTCGTTTCAGGTTGCTGAGCACAAATCAAGGGAAGCTGCCTATGTATGCTTTTTCACAGGTTTAGCAAGACGTTTTTCTGTAAAAGACAGCAGCTTGCCTTCTAGAGCTGCTACCATTGCTAATGTCTGGGCAGCAAGGTCATGGAGATGGAAGACTTATAGTGAAATGTCTACCATCATACAGGGAGCAAAGACAACCTTATTTTTAAAGCTTGGTGTTACAAGATTGAAAGGTAATCTGAGACAGGAAAAAAAAAGAACTGATAGAAGGATACTGGTTACAGCAAAAAATGGATCTCATACAAAAGAATATATAGATGGAAATAATGTCCTAATTTCAATTTCTTAATACCCAATGTGTTTCTCCAGTGTCATGAAGAAGATTAATTAGAGCTTTAAGGGATGAAATTTAGTGGGTTTTGCAGTACAAATCTCAACTAATGTTGACTACAAATCTCAGCTCTTGACATAGTAAAATCTCTTTGAGAGTTAGCTACTGTATTGTGGCTTGTGAATGCTGTTTTCCCTAACCATCCATTCTTCAGCAGAGCCAGACAAGAGTGATTGGTCATTTATGCAGACAATGACAGAAGTGACTTTTACTAAGTCTCTAGGTTTGTCCCTCTTCTGTAGAAGTCATAAGCCAGTAAACTGAAGACCAGTGAAGGAAAGGCATCTTCTGTTATTCAACACATTTAAGTTCTTGAAAGGAATAGGAGTAGAACAACATGATTTTTAATTCAGAAAGGACTACTGTAAACATATTAAAATAGTAGAGATGATTTTCATACGCACTTGAATTCCGTAAGAATTATACGGGGATTTTTTTGTTTGTATTTTTTTTAAGAGAACTTAATTCCTTGACATATTTGCATCCTTCTCCAGGCTGCCAAATAAGGTCAATGTTTATCTGAAACATATAAAACCCTTTAGAGACTATCCTAGTCTCTAATGACAACACCTAATAAATACACCTGATATCACATAAATTGTTATTCCTCATGTCCTCCTTTAAATGTCTCATTTGCACAACTTCAAACATGATAAATTTTTACTATTTCCTTCTCATTTTCCTCTGCAGAACATTGCCAAAAAAATGAGAAAGGAAATATTTTGGTGCAAGTCCTTACAAACTCTATGGACAGCAAAAGTCTGTGCTTAAACTTACAATTTTACTGCAGTACTGTCAGCTTCCGTCTTTTCCACCCACAGGTAACATCCGAAGTTTCTAGTCACTGCTCTCCCAAGGATAATCACACATCAAAAGCGTTTCCATCCACTTTCTTCCATAGCTTAGTTGTTCTATTTATATTATTTCTTATTATTACTATCTAGAAGAAATAACATTTCATCCATATTTTGAAGGTAGTTAAACATTACGTTCACAAAGTGAATGCTATCATCAATTACTTCTATGAAGTTCCCCAGACATGTTTAATGAAAAAAAGAGAAAAGTCTGAAACTGAGCTTTTTCCTAGTAATTATCTCTTGTAATTATTTTCTTTATGATAGCTATGTATTATTTTTCTCAATCACCTTCCAGCAATCAAAAAAAAAGAAAAAGTGAAAGTAATCATAAAAAAGACAAAGAAATAATGAATTTTAAGTTTCAAACTATTATTTCACTTTAAGACAGTCTCTGCATATGAGGAAGAAGGGCAGAAGAGAAGTTAATATTGCAACAAGGATCAGTCCATTATAATGAACAGAAAATCTATAATATTTTTTTCTTTTACCTGATTTAATCTGTATTCAGGTAAATGTTCATGAACCTAGACTGAGCCAAAAAGGTACTTAAAACTACCATGAAATGAGATGTGAGATCACCGGAGGTTCTCCTACAATGGCTGCTGAAATAAAAGAAAGATTGCTGACTTCCAACTCTACAATAGCATTTAAGAATTGCCTCAAAAAGAAGATTAAACAGATTCTATGCCCCTTAATTTTTGTTTTCTGTTTGGGTTAAATGCACACAAATTTAGAAAAAGATAGGTTATTTACCATATGGTAAGTATAACAAGCATTCTCTCGATTTCTGTAACATTCTTCCTGTCACTGGAGCTGTCTCTGTAGGAAGAGCTCCCTCATTTTCTTCAACTGGTTTTAACAATTAAATAAACAACAACAACCAAAATAAAAACCCAAAACACACCAAACAAAACCCAACCAAATAAAACCACAAACCCCCAAAGAATATGGGATGTATACAATAGGCAGAAATGCAGAAATCTGTTTTCCATCTCTAGAGCCTTGTAGAGTTTACAAGTTTATGTTGCCTGAATTGCCCACCTTCAAAAGAGAGCAGGAGAAAATGAACAGATGGAGGATAAGACCACTGGATTCTTGAAGGGATTGATTAAGCTCAGTTGGAAATATGGTATGCTTCTATGCATTTGTGTATGAAATTAGCTTTAAAAGAAAAATGCCATCCTTCCCTATCCCCATTCACATCAAAATGATTTTCTATTGAGCTAGGTCTGATATATTTTACCCTGAGACATGAAGTACTTCCTTAAAGACAATGGAAATAAAGCTTTTATCATATGACAGGGAAGGTTAAATTGAAGCACTCTTTTTTGTATCTGACATTTACAAATAGCAGGAGTCATAGAGTAATAAAATAATAATGAATTATAAATAGGTTACTCATCATTTGAATTGCAAAGATGTGCTTTTATGCTCTCTGCAGAGCTCACACATGTTGGTGTATAATGACCTACTGAAAACAGCTCCTCTGTGACAGCTAAAATGAAAAGTTCATGGGGCAATATAGCATCCAATAAAAGTTTCACCTTACAGTTTATTAATTTTATAGTAATATGTATATCTTCAGGTTTACAGTGCTTTTTATACTGATATCTCAACCTGTTAACTAGTGTTAATTAATTTATCTTCACAACCCCTGAGGGATTAAACAATTTGGGCAAATTTAAAGAGACTGGATGACACAGTCAGCAATAAACTACAAATACTGACATTTCAAACCTGTTTAAGTAGTGGACAGAAATTCATGCATAAAAGGAAAAACATTTTATAGTTTTATTTAGCTCCTACTCCTATTTACTTCAGTACTATTTACTCCTTGTAGCTGGGACTCTTGAATTGCTTTGTGAAATTTCAGAAGCATCAGAGAATCACCCACCCATGGTGGCTGTTCTTCTCATGTATACGAGATGCATTCTCACATAGTGGTTAATATTCCATCCACAGAACATGGGATAGACTTTCTCTTTTGGCCAAAAAAGACCTGGGGAAAAAAAAAAAAAACAAACAGAAAACAAAGAGTACTGTCTTGGATTACAGAGAAACTGCCCTATTACAAAAAAAAAAAAAAAAAAAAAAAAACCTCCTCATGTAATTTTGTATCTTTACTTTTCACTTAACCAGTTCTCACGAAAAAATATTCAAACATGCATACACTGAAAGTCAGAATAACTGACCTGCTGGCAAATACAGACATTTATTTAAATTCTTAACATTCAAGTAGATGTTTGATTTTGAAAGCCTGTATTCCTCCACTTTTAGTAATATCCCAATGAATAGCATATTAAAAATAACTTTGTACTTTGCTATGAAGAATATGATCCCTAAAGTATCATGATTTGTATAATTTCAACACTATAGAAAACCTTTTGTAAAAACATCCATGTTTTCACTTTAAATAACAGGTATTCTAAGCAATACAAAATAAATAATGTCATTTATATCAGAAGAATTTTTAGTTTCTTGGTTTTAAGATGACAGAAGATATTCAAGTACTAGATTTTTTACAGAAAAAATAAAACAGGAAAGATCATCATATGGTCAAGGCATGCTTGATATAGTGCCTTCAATTTTAAAATGATTATTTAGTTTTCTTTCGTGAGCTGCACAGACTCACAACTCACCTGATGCCAGTGTTAAAAGAGTAAAGCGATTAAAAACCTGTGTATTTTTAAGCAATTGCATAACTGTCTTCCAAATCGGCATCCATTTCTGTAACTTGTCCAAGCCATCTGAGACTTATACCAGCTTATTTCCAAAACTATTTCTGTATCTCAGTTCTCTAGCTGGGATAGCTGAATTGCCCATATGGAAAAAAGAAAGAAACAGTTCAAGAGATGCTGTCCTCTGCAGAGCTCATAGTCTAAACAGATAAAACATATTTTCCATCTGAGAGAAGGAGCATTCACTTCACTTATAAGGAACTGAAGCACAGACAGCTCTGATTCAGGAGACTGGTTAACTGCGAAATGGTTAAATGCTGAAATCAGTGAGCTCTCTCTATTGCTCTAAGTCACTTAGTGCATTGCAGATTTTCTTGCCAGTATACTTTATACTTTCTAATCATTCTGACTCTCCTTCCAATACACTAACTTCATCACCAAGTACAGACTTCCCTGTGAGGAGGTTTGGCTGGCCCATCCACCTGGTGGCAGTCACACTTCTTCATAATCCTAATTAAAATAGAAGTGCCTCCACTACAGCCCTGTGTATTGCTCTAACATTACTGGGATCTTTACTTTTAGTACTAGTGCAATGAAAGATGTGTTTCCCTTATTCCCTGGGGGCAGAAAGCTTCCTCAATGCTAAAATGAAATAATCTTTTTCATAAGAAAGTGCCTACAAAACACTCTTTCCACTATAGCTCCACTCAGCTCCCCAAATTCTTATTGTACTTCTGTTCCCTTAATCCTACATCAATATTGCACCTGCACTGAAAAATCTATCCCCTCTTTTTATACTGTTTGACACATATGCCCAATATTTTCATCTACTATGTTGCATTTACAGTATGTTTTTTGTCACTTGACTAGATTGACAGCTTCTGAATAAATTAATAGGTTTTAATTTATATGTACAAGCTTTCCTCACCAATCAACAAACAAGCAACATGGTGCTTTGTGTCTTGCATCAGGTACACTACCATTATAGATTTGACCTTCAAAACTGCTTCACAATAAGAAGTCCAATGACAGAATACAA